>NC_142134.1:64517424-64820454 GCF_024610735.1 Ursus americanus
TACGGCTGTCTTTTGTCTTTTTGAGAGTCATCGTGAAAGTGCACAACATTCTTTCCCCTGCTCCACCGGCTAGCCTTGCATCAGTCTGATCACTCTCAGCTACATTTCACACTTTGAGAAACTTAAACGATAGGAAAATGAATTATATTGCATAACAAGAACTTCATAAGTAGGGTATTCCAGGGCTGGTTTATTCAAGAAGTCATCAAGGATCTGGGTTTCCATCTTTCTGCTCTGCCTGCCTCCGTGTCAGCTACTCCCTCAAGCTGCCAAGATGGCTGCCACAGCTCCAGCATCGGTCACTTGTTTTCACATTTGTGTCCAAGGCAGGAAGGAAGTCTCCCCCCATGTGTGTGCATGCGTGTGTGTGTGTGTGTGTGTGTGTGTGTGCATGTGCATAAGAGTAAGAAACCTAGCTCTTGTCACATTTCACTGGTCAGAATTATCGCATGCCTACGTCTAAACCAACCCCTGGCAAGGGAGATGGAATTGCTGAGAAGGGTTTAGGCTCATCAGGATCACCATGTGAGCTGCGGAGGGCCTGTCCCTGGACAGGCAGACTCTAAAAGGGAGAACAGCAAAACAAAATCGAGCAGTATAGGGAAGTTCAGAATAGATTTAAATAGGCCACCAGCAGCACTGTCTCTGAACCCCACATCTGATTTTGTTTCATTTTCTTCCCTTAAAAAGCCAGAATATTGTGTTACTCGTAAGTTTTGAGTATTGAGTTACCCCTGGGTGGGGGCGGGGCGGTGGCAGTTTGTTAAGAAGAATGCCGTCGCGTCTCCGCTCTCGCAGGGCTGCTTGATCATCTGTTCTGTTTTGTAGCTGGGACGTTCCCACCTTTGTTTGCTTCTTCGAGTGTGTCTGTCCTTCCATTATTTTTCCAGCTCGGTTGCCAGCACAATGAGCAGTCTGCGTAAATGAAACAGAGACGACAGGTCTCTTAATGAAAGCTTGTTTGCACACACTGCATTTCTTGTGACCGCTCTGTACCTGAGAGCCTTTAGGTGTAGATTTTTACATATGAGCGGGTGTCGCTCTTTTAATTAAGGCTCCTGGAAATGGATTGGCTTTTTAAACCAGGCATTTCTCATCCCTAACGCCTCTTTCCAAGTCTCCTCTGCCCACCTTCCTCTCCCCTCCCTCCGTCTTCTTCACCTCACACAGCTATTCCAGAAGCCACTCTAGCTAGGAGGCTCCTGGCGGCATTCAGCTTAATCCTGGCTGGAGCCGCCTTCCACTTGGCAATCTTAAACTAAATGCATTTTCCTGTCGTTGTGCCTCTTGTGCCCTCAATCCCCAGCACGCACCACCATCACAACGGGAAATTCCAAAAAGGGGTTCTGGCATCAGTCATTCACGTGCTGGGGTGAGTCTTTGCATGTGTTAGTCCCACCAGGGCATTTACACCCCGACTCACCATGTGACATAAAAAGTTCAATCTCTTCTTTAAGGAATTTCAAAGACTGGCTACCTGCTCATTGGGGTTACCTTCCTTGTTTCTTAAAAATTACAGCATGACTTCGCCCCTTTTGGTTTTCTGCTCCTCCAAAAAACAGGGCCTCTTCTGGCTTCACTGCTTTGCTGCAGCCCTTTGGACCGCTTGGTATCCTACTTCTCCTTCAAGAAGTCCTCTCTTGGGGCACCTGGGTGGCTCAGTCGGTTAAGCATCTGCCTTGGGCTCAGGTCATGATCTCAGGGTCCTGGGGCCTGGCATCAAGTCCCATGTTGGTCTCCCTGCTCAGCGGGGTCTGCTGCTCCCATTCCCTCTGCCCCTGCTCGTTCTATCAAATAAGTAAATAAAATCTTAAAAAAAAAAAAAAAAAAAAGCTCCTCTCTTTGAGTATCTTCTCCATCTGCCCTTTGCTTTCATTCTGAAAACTTCCATTTGGAAAAATCTCTTTAATAAATATTGAGGGTACCATGACACGGCTCAGTTAGGATGTCGAGAATCCAAGATTCCCCTTAACTCGCTGCTTTAATATACTCCTTTTTTTTTTCCAGATGTCTTTCTGAACAGAGAAAAATTTGAAAATCAGAGATGCAATAGAGAGCTCAGTAGTGAATCTAATTAGAAATGAGAAGCAGAAAAAAAAAAAGAAGGACCTGTCTCTTGATATTATGATTGCTCACAAAAACAAAACAAAACAAGTTGATACAGCATGAAGGGAATTTAAAATGATAGACACAGATGTGTTGCCTTACATTTCACATCACCTCTTGACTGAGTGGGACTTTTTTTTAATAGATAAAGTTTGTGCAATACGGACAAGTTCGACTTTCTGGAATCTATGTGAGCCCAGGAATATATTTTGGATCTTAGCCGAGGCCAGTGATAGCCTATTAAATTTAAAACAATTGGTTTAAAAAAAAAAAAAAGCAAACCAGCTGCTCTCTTAGAGTTTAATTTAAAGAAAGAAGTAACTTCTATTCATTTGCAGACCCTGTGTTATTGATGTCTACGGTCATCATGTAATGGAACTGTATCTTTTTTTTTTTTGTTACCTGAAATAAACATGGGGTAATTTTCCTGATATAGATGATTATCTTTATTATTTGCACCATTTTCCCTCTCCACCCTCGCTGCAAGCCAACGATATAGGCTTCTAGCATATTGTAACAACTTACCAGTTACAATCTGTCACCTAAAAATTATTAGATCATACGGCAGTCGTGAAAATTATGGAGAATGTAAAGATTTTATGCATTCAGTCAAAAATGCCAGATCTAAAATCAGTTGGTTTATTTCCTGCAGTCTTTCAAGTTGACCAAAGCACTCACTGATTTGCTCTATTTTCTTACGTTTTTAGTATTTCTGTATATATACTCACTGAAAAGCCCCACTCGGAAAAAATTCACTGCAATTCTGAGAAAAAGCTTATCCTAAACGTCTAAAGATAGCATTTCTAATTATTGTCTACATTGTGTTTAAACTGTGCAAACTTGAGCATTATTCTGACTTTACCAGCTGTGTCTAGGTAGAGTCATTACATCAAACGCTTCTAATTTTACAAAAAGAAATCAAAACAAGTGTGTGTTTAAGTCTCAGTGACAAATGCAAACCCTGTGAGTCAAACAGGCAAACTGATTAGCAAGCTGGCTGGGAAGTCAAAACAGCGAATATAAGGAGATTAACAAAACAGATCTGTAAGATGAGAGGAGTAAAAATAGCCTCCAGGGGCCAAGCGGGGTCCAGTGGGCGGGTTTGGTGGCACACATCAGGTTCTGTGCCCAAAGCCAGATGCTTGCCTGGACCGCTCACCATCTTCCTTCGTCTCAGAACTCCACCCCCGCCCCGCCCCACCACCGCCACCCCCAAGAGCTGGGGTCAAAGTGCATCCCAGCCAGCCTCTTCACAGAGGCAGAAACTTTCTTACAAACCTAAGTGGAAGCAACCTTTCTTTTACTTGAATCCTTCTAGTTGCAGGAGCCTCGTTACCTTACAAGGTAGTCCAATCCATTCGTAGGTAGCTCTTTTTCTGACCTTAGCCATTGTTATTAATTAGACACTCACTAGATACTTAGGTCTTCACGCTATGCTATACAGCTGTCACAAATAACACTTGATGTAATCCTCACAACAACAAAATGATCTTATTTTACAGATGGGAAAACCCAGGCCCAGAGAGGCGAAGTGACTTACTCAGGTCACACAGCTTCTAACTGTGGCAGAGCGGGGGTTCCAAACAGGCCTTTCTACTTGAGCCTGAGCTGTCAACCGCTCTGCAAGATGTAGTCCTTTGCCTTTACAGTGAACTGTAATTTACCCTTCTATTACTTCCTGTCTTTGCTTCTTGTCTCTGGAGCCCCACAGAATATTTTATCAATCCAATTCCCCTTAATGGACAGAAAGGAAATGGAATGGGTCTGCTAGGGTATCTCTTTAGTCTTGGGGGGCCAAGGGTAGTGAAGAGTGAAACTAAGAACAGAAGGTACTATGATCTGAATGTTTGTGTCCCCCAAAAATTCATACATTGAAATCCTATCCCCCAAAGGTGGTGGTAACAGGAGGTGACACGTTGGGGAGGTCCCAAAGTCGTGACGGGGGGAGCCTTATAGAAGAGGATCCAGAGAGATCTCTAATCCCTTCCTCCATGTGAGGACACAGTGAACGTCAATGGTTGTGAAGCCCAAAGAGAGCTCTCACCCGACCATGCTGTTCCTGTGATCTTGGACTTCCAGTCTTTACTGCTGTGAGAAACAAATTTCTGTTGTTTATAGGCCACTCGGTCTGTGATGTTTTGTGATAGCCCAAATGGACTATGACAGAAGGTTAGTGATGACAAGTACCGGTCTCCTTCTAAAATAAGTCCAAATCTCCCTCGCCGATCCTGAATTAACCTATAATAGGGGAAACAGAGTCGAAGATGGGGTGTTGGGCATCCATCCATGGGGTGTTTATGCCTCCACTGTATGTCCTAGTGATTCCTGCCTCGTTTTCACAACTTTTAATTGTGGGGATAGGCACACACATCTGTTGAGATCAGGATATTTAAAGCCTCCATTTGCTAGCTCGCTATCAGTGCTGATCTGCACAGTTCAAGTTCATGCTTCAAACCAGTGAGGACCAGCTGGTGGAGCAAAGTCACCAGGCAAAAACCTTTCTCTCTGGTTGTCACTTGGGTTCAAGGAAAGATTTTTAAATAACAAGTTAGTCCTAGTAAGGAGCAAAAAATAACCACTGGGGATGGGTTTCTGGCTAAGGTTCCATTTGACTCACAGCCTTTGAGAGTCTGGGAGAAATGGAAGCTGCCTCTGAGTAACAGGGAGGAAAAGCTACAGCTACAGAGTGGGTCTACCCCAGGAGCTTGAAAAGTTATTATGAGTGCTTGTATTCAATCAATGAACGTGGATAGGGGCTGCTGGGTGGCTCAGTCAGTTACGAGACTGACTCTTGATTTTGGCTCAGGTCATGATCTCAGGGATCTGGGATCGAGCCCCACGTCAGGCTCCATGCTCAGCGGGGAGTCTGCTTGGGATTCTCTTTCTCCTTCTCCCTCTGCCCCTCCCCCTACTCGCACGTACATGCTCTCAAAATAAAATAAAATAAAATAAAATAAAATAAATGAAGGCGGATACATTGTCTGATCTAGTCTGTGTCTAGATTATAATTTTCAAAAAGAGAGGCTGAACCTTCAAATCTTAATCAAAATCAGCCTGTCATTGGGCTCCATGGTTCCAACTGCCTTTGTGTCAAGAAGTTAAGAAGAACAATGTCCTTGTCCGGGTCATGGAGAAGGCCAGCAACTTCAGATAGCAATGGCAACCTCCCTGTAAACTACACACTCGACTGCTTCACAGGCCCTCTCTCCACCATCTGGGAGATGGACCTCAGGCTGCACTTAGAGGCACGTGCCAGGAGACACAAGGCTCAGTGAGGTGGCATGAGCCATGTGCCAGGCCTGTGGTTCCATCTTGGGAAGCACCAGGAAGCTTGTTGCAAATAGATGTCCATCTTTCCCTTTGGATTCCAGCCCAGGAAGCCGTCTTTTTTTTTTTTTTTTTTTTTCCTCACTTTCCTGAGTGATCCTGGTGCCCTCCATCTTGGGGATAAACAGAAGAACATGACAACCAGAGACTGAACACCGTGGTTAGCGACTTGGAGAGAGGAGGATAACGAGAAATCCTGCAGGGATTTGGGAAATATCTTTGCTATTTCCAAAGAGGAGCTGAGCCTGGGAGCACAGCCTCAGACAAACAAAATAAGTAACCAAGGCCCCAGCGCAAGTCTGAAATTGCTGAGTTTTAATGTGCAACACAAAGACTGCCAAACAGCCCCCAAAAGGAGCAGCTCTCTGCGGGGTGGCAGTGGGCGAGCGACAGCTGAGGACATTGGGCAGGGGCGCCTAACTGCAGGCTACGTGTGCTGGCATCGTGCGTGAGCGGCCGGCGGCGGGGCGGGCGTGGGGGCTGGGTAACCTCAGGAGGGGTCTGGGAGCTCCTAGAAGGAATCTAAGGAGTGGGAGGGTGAGTCCTTAGGGCAAAGAGGGATTTCAGGGCTCCTGGAATGAAGGGAGGGGTGTCAGGGTGGAAAGGGAAGGGGGGGGGGGTCTGGGAGGGTAGATGGGGTATTTCAATACCTCCAGGGGTCCTCAGAGCTCAGGATGAGTGTCTCAGAGGGCGGGCGCTGCCTTCTGGAGACAGAGGGCTGTCCCAGCATACGTGGCTGGAGGCCTCGGGGTGGAGGGGATTTTCGGGGCGACCTCAGCCACGGCAGCCCTGGGACCCCGGGCGGTGGGTGTCTCCGGGAGCAGCGGGAGAGACTGGACGCAGGCAGGGGGCAGGTCTCTGGGAAGGGCCTCGGGGCCCCGCAGTGGGGCGGGGGGAGGGTCCCCCGTGACCCCGGCGGGTGGAGGGGCGCGCTCAGGCGGCCTTGCACTCGCTCTCCCGCCGCCGCTTCCTGCGCTCGGCCTGCTCCTGCGCCAGGCGCGCCCAGGGCAGCGGCCCGCACACGCCCACCACGCAGCAGGCCAGCCGGCGGCCCGCGTTGCCGTTCTCCACGCTGGCCGGGTTGCCGCCGCGGCCCAGGTCGTCCTCGCCCGCGTGCACCACCACGGCGCGGCCCACGATGGAGTGCGGGCCGGCGAGCGAGGCGGCGAGGGCGCCGCGGTACTTGAAGAGGCGGCCGTCGCGCACGGCGAAGTTGCCGAAGTCGCCCGGGTGCTGCGGGTGCGGCACGGCCAGCGGGTTGTAGTGCGCGCCGGTGGACTCGCAGCCCTGGCTCAGGTCCCCGAACTGGTGCACGTGGATGGCGCGGCTGGAGCTGTTGGCCTCGGCCGGGAAGCCCTCCAGGTCGAAGAAGGCCTCGAGCCGGGCGCCGGGCGCCAGCTGCCGGAAGAGCACGAGGCCGCTGACCCGGGGCTGCGCGGCGTCCAGCGTAGCCGACGGCTGCACCTGGCAGGCGGCGTGGAGCGCGGCGTCCGGCCCGTCGGCCGCCGCCCGCCGCTGCGTCAGCTCCTGCCAGATGGCCGTCACTTTCGCGTGCATGTCGCGGATCTGCGCCTCCGTGCTGGAGCCGGGCTCCTCCGGATTGGGGTCGGGCCCGGCGCGTGAGGCGGGGGCCACCAGCAGCACGTAGACACACAGCAGCGCCGGGGCCAGCATGGCCGGAGTCGGGCACCTGCGGGCACCCCCAGGGGTGGGGCAGAGCAAGCCTTAGTCCCTGGCACCGGGGGGTCTCGGGACCCCCGGCCCCCGGGGCTTCCTGGCCCAGTGGGCATTCCTGCCTCCGCCCCTGCGTCTCCCGGCCTGCTGTGCTCCAGGACTTGGGTTAGGTGCTGAGGGCGTAAAGATGGATTTGGCACAGTCTCGGGCAACTCATGGGGATCTTTTTGAGCCACCAGTGTGATCATGGTCCTCTCCAGTCCTGGCTCCATCACGTGGAGGGAGGCCTGGGACAATCGGGGGAACGTCTCAGGGTGTGTAAGGATGGCCCTTCCAGACCTCCTCCGCCCCCTGACCACCCCACCGCATGCCCTGCCACCCTGGCCAAGCATCCTCCCTTACAGACATACTAAGACTTGCTGTCCCTGCCTTCTTGGGCTTTGCACAAGCGGTGCCCTCTCTCTGAAGTGCCCTATCCCCTCTTGTCTGCCAAGCACAATAGACTTGAAGACAGAAACTCAGTTTTACTCATCATCCCCAGCACCTGGGCCCGCACCTGGCTGTAGGCGACATTTAATATGTGATTGTTGAATGAGGAATTCACCAAGGGACAGACATGTCATCAGATCATTCTAACGCCATCCTGGGTTTGAAGATGGAGGAGTCTTGTGCTGGGGAAGGACAGAGGAAGGAGTACCCACCCCCAGGGGGATCTCCAGGAAGGCTTCCGAGAGGAGATGACAGTTGAAGTTGGTCTCATAAGGCAAGCAGTTTTTGAGCTGAGTCAGGTTGGAAGCCCATTTCAGGCAGGAAGCACAAGTGACATGTTCACAGCCTGTGAAAGGGCATGGTTTGTTTAAGGAATGGGGGGAAACTTTGTGTGGCTGGAACATGGCCTTTGCAGCCAGGGAGGAGAGGACTTAGAGCCAGGGGCTGAGGGCCTGGGTTTGCTGTGCTCAGGAGTGTGGATATTGGGCTGGGGGGTGGGGGTGGGGGGTCTAGAGCCGGTGGAAATTTTAAAGCAGAGGACGATGAGATAGTCTTTAGTTCATTGACCTGGCCAGAGAAAGGATATGGGCTGGTCTTTGGGGATGGAGGGAACAGGGGAGAGGGAGTGGGAATAGCCCAGCAAGAGATGGAAACACGGAGAAGGAAAAGTGGGGAGAGCCAGAGGGTGATGAGTTGCCTGGTTGCCTCAGCCCAAACCAGAACTGATGAAGGACTTCACCAAGATGGAGGCAGCAAAGATAGAGGGGCATGGATTGGGGAGACATCTTGAAGAGCGCTTACAGCCGGGCCGGAGAAGGAGCGAGAGCAGCTGTGATGCCTGAGTTCCCAGCAGGGGAGGCGGGCAGATGCATGGTGGTAGGAGGCCCTGAGAAGTCGGGAGACAGAGTGAGTTCAGCCTGAGCCCGCTGGGGGTGAGAGGCTGGTCAGTGCCCAGGTCGGGTGTTGGTAGCTGTTTGGAAACATGGGTCTGGCACCTAGGAGAGGCGGTGTCTTTGCAAGAGGTTTTCACTGTTGACTGCACATGCCCAAGCCTCGCCCAAGAGACTGTGATTCAGTGGGCATGAATTCTTATTTTTTTAAAGCTCCATCAAAGACTCTGGGAGTCCGCCATGGTTTTAGAGTCAGACACAGATTCAGACCCCAATCCCAACGTATGCTAATCGCGATATTTTGGGGAAGTGACTGACTCTGCCTCAGCCACCCGCAAAAGAAGGTCACGTCACCAAGGATCACGGTGAAGATTCAGTGAGATATTATACGGCAGGCCGTCTTCCTAGTTTTAAGTCTGTCCTCACGGACCAGTGCTTTCTCCACAGAACTGGTTGGCAGGTCAGCTGTGCTTTCAAAGGCAGGTGCCATTTGAAAAGCTAACTGCAGGGTGGAGTATTTATCCCTTCTGGAACCATGACGAGAAGGCAATCTAGTATGGCAATGAAAAGAATGGATTCTGGAGCTCACCGTTCGTGCGGAGTAGCAGAGAAACTGCTGGACTGAAAACTAGTTGGGCTCCACCTCTTTTCGGAGCCTCATTTCTTTTCATCGGCCAATAGGGATAAGATGCACGAGGCTTGCCGTGACGCTTCAGAGAGACATTTGAAGGGCTAACATTTATCGTACACGCCTATAGGCGCTGTTAGAAGCACTTGGTCTCTGTCGAGTCATAGAAGCCTCACCTGAACCCTGTGGGGTAGGTGTTACTGTTATTCCGCCTTCCAAAGAGCAGGAAACTGAGGCACGGAGAAGCAAGAGTCTTGCCCCAGGTTACATACTTGATAAGCAGCTGAGGGCCAGGTGTAAAAGCGTGTGGTCCAAGGGCACCGAACAGCTGTCACATGGAAGGCATACAGCACAGATCCTGGTAGGTAGAAAGTTCCCAGTGTCTGGCAGCTCTTACAGACCAGAGGGAAATTCTGATAGAAGTTTCAGGATGACCAGCTGAAGCCATGGGAAGAGGAGGTACCCAGGAGAGGCTCCAAGAAGGAGTGGCAGGAAGGTAGAAGAAGCCCAGAAAGTGATGTCAAGGGTACCACCACCTAAGACATAGCCTGGTGTGGGGTTCCACACCGGAGCCCCAGGGAGCAGGTGCGGGTGTCAGGGACCACCCCAGGCCTCAGCCTCGAGCTCTCCATCATCATCATCGCCTCCCCCGCCCCTGCCAGCAGTCCTGCCCCTCGGGAGGGCTCTGCCAGTTAGAAAGCTCTTCCTTAAAAACAGAGCAAAAACAGATTGTTCGTGTGTGTCAATCAATCTTTCTTTTTCGAGAACGCTCTAAGGAGATTCTTCTCTCTTAAGAGAAAAAAATTCTTCCTCAACCCCAGGTGAGCCCTGACTCCGTGGCTCTAAACCTTGACTTCTGCCTCCTGAGGCCAGTCGGCATCAAGCTCACCCATCTCACACATGCACACCGACCCCCTGAGATTGCGCTGTGAATGGCCACGTGGTTGTGGTTTGGGGGGCTTTCTGCCTGGTCTGGAAGGGAAGACAGGTTATCGGAGGAAGAGGACGAAGGAAGCCACGAAGCCTGTGCCTCCTTCCTGGGTCTGGATCTGGGAAGACAGTGGCCCTTCTGACACCTTCCCGATGTTCCAGCTCCTTGGCTCGTTGCTAGAAGGAGCCCTGGATGGGAGCCTGAGGCTCCCCTAAAGCAGGTGGCTCTGCCCTCGTAGGTCCCGGCACCCAAGGCTTGCAGCATCCAGAGAGGCGGCCTTCCTCCCTCCAGATTTCTCTTTTTTAACCCTGAAGTCCACTGGGACAGGCCTTCAAAGGTGAAATGTCCCCCTCACCCCTCCCCCCCCCAAGTCAACCCCTTCAGAGCAGCCAGGTTCTGTCCTTCAATGGATCCCTCGCAAAAAGATGACCCAGCACTTTTCCAAGCAGAGGTCAGACGCCCCGCCCCAGTTCCAAACGTGTAAAAAGCACCCTCTGAGAAGAAGCAAATGCACTTCAACTTGGCACCCACCTTTCCAGCTCTTCCAAGAGAGCTTTCCTTCTGAGAAGCGGGGAGCAGCACCCAGCGTTCGCAGGAATGCAGGCTGACTCCTTAGGCTGGGCCGTTTGTGGAAGCCAGCCGGCGGGAGGGGTCCCAGCCAGGGAGGCAGGCCACTGGGCTGACTGCGGGAGGCTCAGGAAGCCCTGTCTCCGGGAGAGGAATGGCCAGGCCACCTCCTTCTCTGACTCCACCCTCCTCTGTCTCCACCTCCGCCCTCCCCAGCCCGGGTACCCCGGCCAAGTTTTCCTTCTTGTGACTTCACTGGTTTGTGCAGGCATAGCCAGTGACCTTCAGCCTGCAGCCGGGGAATGAGAAGTCGGCAGAAAACAGCCTTTTTGGACAGGGGGACAATGGTCTCTTTCTTGCTCTCCCCTGATTTCCTCCGCTGTTGACTTATTTTTGCTGGATGCTTCTAAGAAGGAAATGGGCCCCTTGCAAATATGCGTGGTGTTTTCTCCCCGAGTTGGGGTGCCAGCCCTTTGAGAGGTGCGGGGCAGGTGGGTAGTGGTCACGTGGGCCAGGCTGCCCAGGCCCAGCTGTGTCACTTCCTAACTGTGCTCCTGGACCAGCTCCCCTGGGGGTATCCCCTTCATCATCTGTAAAATGGGGATCTAATGCTAACCCCGCGGCCGGCACACAGTCACGCTCACACGCCATCGCCATCACTGTTGCGGTCGCTTTATTATTCAAGTTATGGAGGAGTCTTCTAAGAGTGTGTGGCCCAGGGGACCGTGAGCCTTTTCCACTCCTGGCGGCCTGCCTGCCTTTGCTGCCATGGTCTTTTCTCCATCATGGCAGCCCCTTCCCGAAATAGAAGATTTTCTCTCCCAGAAAAGCCCACACGGAAGAAGACGGCTTGTCTGTCTGCCTGTCTGCCTTCCCGCCTTCCTTCAGCAAATGGGTTATGGGTGCTCCCTCCAGGCTGGGTACCCAAAGTTGCATGAGCCCCTGTGGTCTGGGGCTTCAGACTCTGGGAGGGAACGGTGATGTCAACAGGTCCATCCAGTGTGGAGTAGGGAGTGCAGCTGGGGAGGGATGGAGGGGCCCCTAGAGACCCAAACACTAGTCTTGGCAGCAGGAAAGTTTGTTCAAACTCTAGACTTCTAGGCTCCACCCCAGGCTGAGTGAATCAAATGGCAGCTTCCTAGAACTGTTGTTGTTTTTTTAAAGTTGGTCATTCTGGTGTGCAGTCAGCTTTGGGAACATCTATTCCTGCTTCCTTTGGCAACAGCACCTCAGTTTTCTGCTTGGAAACCAGGGCTCATTCCATGCAGAAGACATTGACTCCATCCCTCGCTCCAGACGTGGGAGTGTGACTAATCAAAACATTGCATGGGTTCCAGGATAATTCATTCAGAGCCAACGAGATGCATTGACACCTTTCCTGGACTGCTAGAAAGATTAGAGTTATTGTAGCCCCCTTGCCCCGCTAAGGGAGAACCCATTTAAGGAGAGGGCCAATGTGGAGGGAAGCAGAATAAAAGTAGAGTGAAATCTGGACCTAATGGCAGTGTGAGCGCCTGGATCTAGCCATACCTGAAGGTCTGTTTTTATGATGTCAGTCAGTGCATTCTCCTTTTGCTTAAGTTGTCCAGGTTCAGTTTTTTGAACTTGCAACAGAACACTTTGAGAAATGCCTTCTCGTATAGCATTTTATTTAATGCTTGTAGTAATGCCGTGGGGTGGGTATGAATTTGCCCACTTGGTAGATAAGGAAATGAGGTTCAGGAAGAGTAAGTAATGGGCCCAAGGTGGCAGAGTTGGAAAACAGCAAAGTCAAGATCTAAACTCAAGGCTCAGATTCCTAAGCCTGTCTCCTTAATCATTATACTTTACAACCTCCCGGCCTGCGAGATGAAGGGAAGGGCCAACAGGTGAGCCCACACCCACAGTTATCTCCTAACATCAGTGACTGCCGTGCAGCGAGACGCTGAACCACTGACCTCTCTTTCTTTCCACATCTGTTAATGTATAATACAACAAAAAACCAAGTGAGGCTTGTAAAAGCCGCAGTATTCGGAGACGTGCTCAGAAGTACTCCCATCCGTGTAGAAGAGATCTCTGCCAGAGAACTTTGAACTTCTTGCGTGCAGGGATCCCTGTTGTAGTTTCCCTTTCATTGTGTTCAGAAAACCCATAGAATAAAATTCCACCAGGAAACAGAGTGGTTCCCATGAGGAGAAAATTCCTGAGAGCAATAATTAGGGTTTCAAGGTTGTCTCCCAAAAAGGCCAAATTCTCCGTGATGACAGTTTACCCATGGCGAGTACTTTCAACACACCTGAGAAAGCTTCCCAGTGTGTCTTTCTGCCCGAGGTCGGCCCAGAAACCCCGAGGGGAGTGGAGATGGAGTGAAGGAACTTCGTAGTTCAGGCTTGGATCTTGGCATTTTGTCCAAATACCTCTAGGCGATATGGGGAAAAGGAGGTCCTCGTGAGTAAGGTGGGCAGGGGGAAAGAAGCATCGTTCTTATTAATAGCAATAAAATCAGAACACCCAGCATTTATGAAAGTGCCTCGTGTGCTCGGCATTTACTAAGCAATTTGCCTGCACCTTTTTTTTTTTTTAAGATTTTATTTATTTATTTTAGAGGGAGAGAGAGAGAGAAAGAGAGTGATCGAGAGCACAGAAGCAGGGGGGAGAGGGAGAGGCAGAGGCAGGGAGGACGACTTAGTGCTTGATCCCAGTTCCCTGGGATCATGACCTGAGCGGAAGGCAGACGCTTCACTGACTGAGTCCCCCAGGCACGCCTGCCTGCACCTTCTCATTCATATTAAGAGCACACAACCCCCCCCCCCCCGCCACGAAGAAGAGAGATGGCATTTGTGTCCCGGTGCCACGTTCTGGCCAGCTGCCTTCTCACTGTGAACGTGGCATCCTTCTGTTCCAATGTCAGGTCAATGCGTGTGGATCAGAAGGTAATGAAGGCCAGCAAGAGCCAGGAACTTCTCAGCTAATGACACGTGGCTGGCCGTGTGAGGAACACGACCAGTGACAGGACACGAAAGCAGTGCCTTTCCGACCGGAAAGTTAGTGTGCGTGAAGTTCTTCCCTCAGGAAAACACCAGGGGGCAGCCCCTCTGGCCGAGGTCTTCGTGGACTCTGACCTTGCCTGCAGTCCCTCCTCCTGCCTGTACCTGCGAGAGGAGACTCAGGTCGTTCCTGCTTTGCCATACAAAAAACGACAGCAGTGTGCGTAACTGAAAAGCACATCCAGTGTAGTGCTGCTTCCTCAAAATAGCTGCAGAGGACATTCCTTTTGGGAAAAGAAAAGCATTTTCAGCTCACTTTTGAGTCATATTTATTTAAAAATATTTGCCAAGCCCAGGGGTGCTGGGGTGGCTCCATCTGTTAAGCGTCTGACTCTTGATTTTGGCTCAGGTCATGATCTCAGGGTCCTGGGATCAAGCCCCGCATCAGGCTCGGCACTCTGCACGCAGAGTCTGCTTAACAGTCTCTCTCTCTCTCCCTCTGCCCCTCCGCACACACTCTCTCTCTCCCAAAATAGATAAATAAATAAAAATCTTTTTAAAATAAATAAAAATATTTGTCTAGCCCAACAGCCACAACTACCCCTTCCTCTTCTTGCTGCCTCCCACTGTAGACACTGTAAGGCTAGACACTTGCTTTCCCAGTGTCCCTTTCAGCTAGTGATAGTCATGTGACCCAGTTATCACCAGTGAGATATAGAACCTGATGCAGCTTTAGGGAAAGCTTTTATTTTCATTTTTAAAAGGACAGAAGTGGCTGGTGCCAACTCTTTCCCCTTTCTCCTGCCTTGAATGTGGGTTTGACGTCTAACAATGTGGCAGCTCCTTTTGGACTATATGTTGGCAGGAATGAGAACAAAAGCCAACATGCCCAGGATGGAGGAGGGGAAGAATCTGGGTCCTCAAAAGCCTCACTGAAAAAAATACTAAAGAAAAGAAGAAAAACGAAAACAGTGCCTCACTGAGCACCTTAACCAACCCCGGCACAGCCCTGGTCTTCTTGTAGAGGAGAAAAGAAGCCCCAGTATGTTTCACTGTTAGTGGGCTTCTGTTACTTGCAGCCAAAATCATGCCCAACTGATACAATTATGTGCCAGACCCTTCATTGGGCATCATGACTATGAGGTTGTAGAAATCCCAGCCTTACCTCAAGCAGCCCATAGTCTGTTTGGAGAGACCAATATATGAGAGACCCTAGCATCCTCTCTAGGTCACTCCCATATTTTATAGATAAGGAAACAGACCCAGGGGAGTTAATTGACTTGGCCAGTGTCACACCTGTTAGGTGCAGAGGAAGGGTTCGTGCCCAGATGACCAGGTTTTCTGACTGCCAACCTCCTACCTCACCAGTTCTGAGACTCCATCGACCATCTCCTCACTTTTCCCGTGCTGCTCCCGTCACACACACCCTGCAAGCTCACCATGAAGAGGCAGTAGTCTCCCCACTCAGGTGGCTGGTTTGGCCCAGCCCCTTTCCTGCACACTCATGGAGTGACCAAACTCACAGAAAAGATGGGCATAAAAAGTTCAAGGAGCTTGTGCAGAATGCTCACACATCACAACATGTAGAGAATAAAATCTAGAGACAAATGTATTAGAATGTTCTCTACTCTTAGGATTATGGAAAATTGTTGCTGGAAGAAGCTATGGAGAAAAGAGAGGTCCTCTGACTCAGCCTCTGTTTTTAAAAAGAAATTAGAAAGTCTGAATGCCGACAGGATATTCAAGGCTCAGGAAAGAAAACAGGGAAGCAGCCATGTGATTCACTCAGAAAAATGAATCCAATATGGTTCTGGCCCATCTTCAGTGATGGTCTCGCATGGAGTGGGTTGGAACTCCCACCACAACTTCCAAATCGCCATCACCCACCAGGACCACTCATGGGGGCAGCAGCATCTGGAAGATCGGAGCAGTTACAGCAGTTACTAAATGGAATTAATTTTGGAACAATTTAACAGAGCAATGGGCCTTCTCATAGTACTCCTGGGCCCTGGGCCAGCTGTGCAGGACGCCCTCTTGTCCGTTTTGGAGCAAACGGGAGCAATAGGGTTGGGTTTTATGGCATTCTCCTCACATAATCTCCCGGCAGCTCCATCCAGGGGCCAAGGCATGGAACTTTTTAAATCTTTCCCTCAACTTTTGTCCATTTTGGTGTAAGAGGCTTTTCACACTGGTCTTTGTCCTCAAAACTTACATCCAAAAGAGGAATTTATCTCTCATTAGCCTATTTCCCTCAAAAGCTACGGCGAAAGAGATGGGATCTAAGTGTTGGTGCAACTATTTTATTTTACTTACAGAGACATGTTTTAATAATTAGAGTGTTGTTCCAGTTGGGTTTTATCGGCCAGAATAAAGTTATCTTTTCATTTGTAAGCATATATTCATTATATAAGCACTAGTATAGACTTGAAATTGCGTTTACAGGTGAGAGCATCCATTTGTGAAAGAAAATGGCTTTGTATAGCCTGAAACCAGCACCTCTCCTTTTTAATTCTAACCCTCACAGTTAGATCATCTCAAACAGAACTTGAATATTTACAACAGGAATTGAAAACTCAAATGCCTATGGGGGCCAGACAGGTTATATAATGAATAAAATGGGCCAGATATATGTCCTCTTCTTTTTGTCTCCAAACACACAGCCTTCTTATCTCCACTGTGTCCTCATACTGTAGGGGAGATATTTATCTTAAGAAATGTGTGCAGCTCATTGAAAAATGGCAATTTAGCCCCACGGCCTGGTCACAGCAGAGAGGAGTGGGGATGGCGACACATGGAAGAGGATACACCGAGTCTATAGGGGGCCGCGGCAACTCGACCATGTGTTGCCATATGGGAAGGCAGCCTGTCATTGCCATATCTTCCATTTCTCAAGAGAGGCCCAGATTCAGACTTCCATGTGATCTCTCTCATTTTTTAAAAAGCAGCTCAGTAGTGTTATTCGCTGCTTATAGGAGACAGATAGCAAATAGAAAGACACAGATAGATTGGCAGTAAAAGGATGCAAAAAAGATATACCATGAGAGCAGTAAGCATAAAATGAGCATGATTATATTAATAGCAGATAAAGTAGATGTCAAGACAATGACTGTTGCCATAGATTGTCACAGAAATCGGACAGCTCATGATGATAAAAGGCACATTTATCAGGAAGCCAGTACTCCTCAATGTTTACATAGCTACTAACAAAGCTCTAGAATGCATTTCACAAGGACTTATAAAGCTAACGAGAGAAATAGACAAATCCATAAATCATAGTTGGACATTTTTTAACATATCCTCTTACTAAATGATAGAAGAAATAGACAGTATATAGATTATCGGAACATTATCAACCAGCATGACAGAAATGATATTTTCCCAACAGTTCAGAATAAGTGTTCAAGGTTACGTGGAGTGTTCATATCCTAGTGTATCTTGTTTTCACTACATTTTAAAAGGTTAAATCTTTACAGACTGTGTTATCTGGTTGCAACGAAGTAAAAAGAGAAGTCAACAACCATGAGAGATCTAGAAAATCCCCAAGTATATGGAAATTAAATGATGTACACTAAATAATCCATGAGTCAAAGAAGAAGCCATAAGAGAAATTAGAAAATATTTCTGGGCGAGTCATAATGAAAACAACATATCAAAATTTGTGGGATGCAGCCAAAGCAGTGTTTAGAGGAAAATATATAACTTTAAATGCCGATGTTAGAAAAATACTAAGGTTTAAATGTTATGAAGCTATAAAAATAACAGCAAATTAAACTCAATGTATATAGAAGGAAAGAAATAATAAAGAACATAAATCAATGAAATTGAAAACAGATAAACATTACAGAAAGTTTAAAAAGCCAAAAGTTTCTTTAGAAAGATTATAAAATTGATAAAGCTCTAGCAAGACTAATTAAAAGAGAGAGTTCTGAATTACCAATAAAAGAAATGAAAAAGGGCATATTACTTCATATCTTATAGCTATCAAAAGGAAAAGTAAATATTTTGAACAAATTTATGGTTATAAATGCAATAACAGATAAAATGGAAAAATTCTTGAAAAACCTAACAGCAAAATTGACAAAAGAGAAATAGTTTAAATGGCCCTATATATTTAATGTCTATTTTGAAATTTAAAAAATTCTTCCCACGAAGAAAAGTGTAGCCCAGATGGGTTCACTGGTGAATTCTACCAAACAGTCAGCAACTATTTAAGAGAGAAGGTATACCAAACTTAAACTCATGCAGAAAATAGAGGTGAAAATTCTTCTCAATTCATTTTATGAGGCTAGCATAACCCTGAAACCAAAATCTTGACAGACCAATATCCTTCATGAGCGCAGAAAAAAGTTCCTCGACAAAATAATAGCAAAAGAAAATATAGAGAGAGGGGCGGCTGGGTGGCTCAGCCAGTTAAGTGTCTGCCTTCGGCTCGGGTCATGATCTCAGGGTCCTGAGATCAAGCCCCACATCGGGCTCCCTGCTCAGCGGGGAGTCTGCTTCTCCCTCTCTTTCTGACCCCTCCCCCTATGCTCCCTGTCTCATGCTCTCAAATAAATAAATAAAGTCTTTTAAAAAAAATGTTCTTCAAATGACACCTTTATGAAACTGAGAAGACAAGTCACAAACAGGGAGAAAATATTCCTAATACACATATCTGTCAAAAGACTTGTATCCAGAATATATCAAGAGCTCTTACAACAGCATAAGAAGAAAGTCCAATTTTAAAAGTAGATCAAAGAATTTAACCAATGCTTCACAACGAAGTTATACAAATGGTCAATAAGCATCTTTATTGGTCGTCGGGAGAATGCAACACAAAATCACACTTAACATCACTCTGTTATCAGTCTACTTGCTAAAAATACAAAGACTGACAGTGTAAATGTTGGTAAGATCATAGATTAACTAGAACTCTCATACATTTTGGGGGGGCTATAAAACCACATTGGAAACCTGATAAGAAGTTTCATATAGGGTCAAATATGCATTTAACATGTGGTCTGATCATTTTAGTCCTAGATACTTACTCAGGAGGAATGAAAATGGATGTCCATACAAAGACTTATTCAAGAGTGTATGTAAGAGCTTTAATCCTAAGAGCTCCACTAGAAACATCACAAATGTTCAGCAGCAGGTGAGTAGATCATTTGTGTTATATTTCCACAATTGAATACTATTCAGAAACAAGAAATAAGGGGCGCCTGGGTGGCACAGCGGTTAAGCGCCTGCCTTCGGCTCAGGGCGTGATCCCGGCGTTATGGGATCGAGCCCCACATCAGGCTCTTCCACTATGAGCCTGCTTCTTCCTCTCCCACTCCTCCTGCTTGTGTTCCCTCTCTCGCTGGCTGTCTCTATCTCTGTCGAATAAATAAATAAAATCTTTAAAAAAAAAAAAAAAAAAAAAAAAGAAATAAACTACTGATACATACAACAACATGAATGGATCTCAACAATATTTAACCCTGGCTGAAAGAAGCTAGACACAAAATAGTGCATACTGTATGATTCTGTTCACATGAAGTCCTAGAACAGGTCAACAACTCTAGTATCATAAAAGTCAGAACCGTGGCTTCCAAGAATGAGGCGAAGGGGCATTGGATGTGGGTGTGTGTTAGAATTAGCTGCAAAGGGACATGAGAAGTCTCTCTGGGGCAATGAAGCGTTCTATATATTGAATACAGGATTCTTACATGAGGGTTTACATTTGCCAAAGATACATTTTATTGCTTATTAATTTGATAAATTTGAAAGGCAGAGACATTTGTAAACATTAGCAGAATACCCAAGGTTGGCAGCTGTTGGGCTGACCTCATTGGTGTGAGGATAACCTCAAGTTCAGGGTCTTTCCAGGCAGTCATCTAAATGGAACTCTGCATTATATGTTGCTGGCCTTAAAACTGAGTCTTAACAGAGTTTGAGATCAGACCTCTAATGAGCCAGCATTCTAGAGCAAAAAGAGAAGGCTTCATTGCGGCGATGGTTGTCTTGTTGAGGTATTAAAACAACTGAGACCATTGCTGGACCCTCTTTCCCAGGTCCAGAGAGATGAGAGCACTGCTCTTGACCTCAGGCTAACCAGGTTGGCACCTCCTCCCTGCATTTGCCACTCTGAACCTTGGGGTCCTCATATGTAATAACAGGGACAGGAATTGTGTGAGGATTAAATGAGCTATGTATGTGAAAGTAATCAGCAAAGGGCGTGGCATATGGTAATCACCCCATTATGTAATTTTATTACTTGTTTTTGAGGACATTTCATTTTATACACTGAGCTAGGAAATACATGAAGGTATTAAGTTGGGGTTAGGGAGACAGTTGTGAATAGAAAATTATTTTTTTCAAAAAGTCACAGGTGACCGTTTCCTCTTTAAGACTCAAGAGGGTCTGGCATCTTTGTTTCTGTATATCAGCTAGATCTCCTTACATGGCAGAAATGCAACTCACATCAACTTCAGCAAATGGGGTTTTATTTGTTTCTATAACTAAAAAATCCAGGCTCTTATATTCCGGTAACTCTACAACTCCTGATAATTCCAACAAAGTCCCAGGGTGAGTCTCACGGAACCTATCCGGGCCGTATTGGCACATCTGAACCCACTACCGAGGATGGCATACGAGACTGGGTCCTAGCCCCGCCCCTCGAGCCAGGAGCTGGGCCAGCACCCCAGAACCTCCTGAGGAGAGAGGGAAAGGCATAGTTGCCCGAAGGAAAACACAGGTGCCTCTCTGTTCGGTCCTAGCTCCGTCTGTCTGGCAGGTGGTTCCTGGTCCTACGGATTGCTCTCCCCTACGCATGCCACAGCCATGGTGGTTTCTGCATAAGCAGTTTGGTGTTCTCGCGAGAAATGAACTCTCGTGAAGCTGCCTACCCATCATGGGATCCTGTCGCTCCGTTATCGCGTGCATTCCCAGTGCGGCACTTGCTCTTGAAATTCCTAAGAACGTTAGCTCCGCACTGAGAGACTATTTCCAAGACGCAGCCATGATTTTGTTTTGTTATTAAACAGACATTGGAATCTTTATCTTTCCACTTAAACAGAGTTTTGGGTTTCCTTCAGTGCCACGCTCTCGTAATGCGAAGGTGGCTTAGTTGGGAGGAAGAGAAGGGAGTAATTGTTGTTGTGTGTGTGTGTGTGTGTTTTTTCCCAGATATTCCATTTTTACAAGGGGACTGCTTGGTCCCTTGGGAAACTTTAATTGCTTCCTGTTATGAGACCAGTCAACTAGGATGAATGAATTAGACCATTCAGTTGGAAGCCATAAATGTTAGCTGAATGGACAAGAAAACAAGCCCTCCTTTTTTAAGTGGCTGCCGGAAAGTGCTTGAACCATGCTGGCAGTAGGCTGGTAGAACCATCAGCATCATTTTGTGCTCTGGGGCTTTCGGCATTTTGCGCAGCCCTGATACAACATGTGTGTAGAGCCCACTTTGGGTTCCCTATGATTATCAATCCCTGCTTTTCCTTTCCTTTTGTTCAGGTATCCAATCCTACCCCAGGGGACCCAGGGGCTCACCAAGGAAATTTTCTGATTCATCTAGTTTAATGAGCACATAGCGTTCCCCAAGGGTAGCCAAGTGGAGAGATGGAATAATCTGGGTCCCGAAGGCTGTGATGATTCCGCACCTGTGTCTTTTTTACCTCTGGACTTGCCACTCTGTGATTTGTTACCTAAGTCCGTGCAAGCCAGGGGTTTCTTTTATTTGTAGCCTAAACTGGTACAGTGTCCCCTGTGAGGAACTGGCCTTCATCCAGGCAGTGTTAAGTAAAGAATGCTTTTTCCCTTACCTACTCTAGGCACCAGAATCCAGACTGCAGTTTTCAATGAGATCAACCCAACAATATCTGCCAGGAGTGCCTTTGGCTGCAAATAACAGAAAATATGATAAAAAGTTGCTTAAGGGGCGCCTGGGTGGCACAGCGGTTAAGCGTCTGCCTTCGGCTCAGGGCGTGATCCCGGCGTGATGGGATCGAGCCCCACATCAGGCTCCTCCGCTAGGAGCCTGCTTCTTCCTCTCCCACTCCCCCTGCTTGTGTTCCCTCTCTCGCTGGCTGTCTCTGTCGAATAAATAAATAAAATCTTTAAAAAAAAAAAAAAAGTTGCTTAAGCACTTAGATGTCGGTCACATAGAACAAAAGGTCCACAGCCGGCAGAGTGACTCCGTTATTCCATCAGAGCCCAGAGCCTTCCCATCTCTCCTTTCCACCATCATTAGTGCGTAGACTTCTGAGCTCATGCTGTTGCCTCATCGGCTGCCCGCTGGCTTTCACCCATCTAGATGTGGCATCTTATTTCAGGCAGGAAGAAGAAAGCGGGGGAGTAGCAGCACCTTATGTCCCAGACTTCAATCTATGTCTCACGGCCACAGGGCCTCCCTCGACCCATAAGAATTTGGCAGAATGAGTGGTCTTAGCTGAACCTATTGCTACCCTAACAAAATTGAATTTTCCTCATTAAGAAGGAGGGAAGACTGTTTATTAGGTAGGCAGCTAGCAGCGTCTGCCACACGAGTTCAGATATTTATCTTTAGCCCTTTAAGGAACTAAGGAAGTTCTTTAGTTTAGGATTTTATAAAGACAGCAAGAAGGTTAGATGAGAAGGACGAAGCTCGTTCCATGGAATTACCTGCTAACAGTTAACTTAGGTGTGAATAAAGAGGCTCCCAGCTAGGAACTTGGGGTTCTTTTCGCACTTGCTGACCCTTGGCTGCTGGGGCTGCCACCAGGCTGGATAGCCCCTGCTCGGGGCTCAGGGCCTGGCAGAAGTTTCCCTGGGGTCAGAATGCTTAAAATCTCACTTCCCCCAAATTCTGTTGGTCAAAGCAGTCCAGCACCAAACTCAGATCAGGTGGAAGGGTGTGTATAAACATACGAGAGGAGTTTTAATGCTTCGAACGCCACACAGAAGAGAGGAGAAAGCACCGAACATATAACTTGCCTATCTCCCGACTTGACTTGTAGTCAGCACCCGTGCCCTTCTCACATCAGATTTATTTAGAAGATAATCCTCACGTAGGCGGCCCGGGTGATGAAATAGGGTTGTGTGCAATTTGGGAGTCTGGCTCAGAGTCAGAGAGAGTCAATAATGCCCTTATTTCCACTCCACAGTTCCACATTTGTGTTTAGTAATCCATTCCTCAGAAGGAAGATGAAGCCTGCTTTTGAGCATCGGAAGAGAGGGGAGAGGCACGGTCTCGTGCTGCTCTGGCCAAGGCAGACTTCATGACCACCTGTAAGAGCACCTTATTTAAGCAAAATGTGTTGATTATTTTTAGCATAACTTAAGCCCCGGGAGACTAATGAGGTGTTAACAGTGTGTGTTAATTATGTGATTTTTGTTGTCTTCATTAAAGTTAAGATTCTCAATCCTATTTGCCACCTGAAATCCCAGCGGAGCTCCATTAGTCTTCTGACCCTGGCATCTTTTCGTTTCCCGCAGCTCGCTCAATCACAGAAACATATTTTGTTTCCCCTGTGGAAACTCGGAGGAGCACAGCTCACACGCTCACAAGACCTCAGATACCCCCGTTTCAATTCCTACCCATTTCTCATCTCCGCCGTCAGTCGTTGGGTCTTACAGGAAGCTCATGGGGCAGGAAGCTAGCAACGTTAGCTCATTTTTGATCATCTAAAACGGACTGTCCTTCAACTCACAGAAAAACTGCCAGAGAACCTGAAAACCCGGAGAAGGAGGAACACAAAAATCAGCTTTCATTGCTTTTCACGTTATTTTAATTAACCAAGGAATTGTGTTGCATACACATGATGCCGATTATTCTAAACTCCCGCGATATTTGCTCTACCTCTATCCCGAGTGACGAAACATCCCACCCAGAATAACCCTTTCTCAGGAAGAGCTAATCGCCTATCCCAGACTCAATTGAAGCAGTAATCAGCATCCCGTTCGTGACTCTGTCTGCAGTGCTGATGTTCTGGAGAAACTTTATTTGGCAGTGGTGTTAGGGGCCTTATTGCAAGTCCAGGAGGTAATGGAGTTCAGGATTTCAGCTGAGGGTGTCTTAATGATGGCCTCATCAGGGTGGATGGAGTTGTAATGAAAATAGCAGGTGAATCTAACTGGCAAATAGCACATTATGGGTCTTCCTAGTAATTAGAGTTGTCTAAAATTGGAAGGGGCTGTCACATGAGGTGGTGAGCTCCCCATCTCAAAAGCAAGATTGTGGAAGCAAGAGTCCCTTGCCAAGGGGGCAGGGGCATGGGTTTAGACTCGATACTCTTTGGGGCCCCTTCCAACGTGCATCCACATTCTCTGATTGTTCTAAGCCCACGCAGAGCAGGAGTCTTGACTTCAGGATTTTGCAAGTTGGGTTCCATGGTGGGGTGGGATCAAGCGGAAAGTCAGGCGGGCCTGGGCTCCCATCCGTGCTCTGACTCTTGCTGGCGCTATATGACTGTGTGTGCCTTACTCTACGCCCTGTAACATGAGAGCGGAAATATATTGCTTCTAGGGCTGTTCTAAGTGTTACAAATAATACATTTAAAATACGAGGCCCCAGGTAAGCACTCAATAAATCTCAGCTCTAGTTACTCTTAGGAGTCTGCTACTTTTACTTTTTTATCCTCTCTCTACTTCAACGATACAGTCTTGATTTGTAAAAGCAGAAGAAATGGAAGTCTCGTAAAGATCGCAGAGAAAGACCATGCTAGTGGCTGGACTAGTTGAACAGTGAAGGCTGAGCATATCTTCATGATAAGCCGCCAGGTAGAGTCTCCTGAGCAGAAAGAATCCGGCAGCCCTGCCCTCTTCCTGGGAAAGATCATTAACCCTGATGAGTACCTGTCGTGTACTGGGCATGTACCTATTTTATCTGAATTCTCTGTACGATTTCCCTATCAATTCTGAAAGGTAGGTCTGATCATCCCCATTTTACAGAGGAGAAAAGTGAGGCTCAAAGAGGTCATGTGACTAACCCAAGGACATAGGCACATTTCCCAGATCCACCTCACCCACCCTATTACCAGTTCTCCCGAGCATTCCGCTGTGTCCTCCGCTCACAGGGCAGAGTAAATCAAGATGACCAATTGCCAGCTGAAAAAGAAACTCCCACCTGATCGCCCTCTGGAAAAGATACTCCCACCTGATAGAGTATGGTGGATTTAACCCAACCAATGGGTGCCTGAAAGCTAGTCGTTGGAGAACTGAGCTAGAGCCTTATTTTATAGATTCTGGATTAATTGCAATCTGTCACTAACACATTTTCCACTTATTTATCTTGCGCTTTGTAGAGGGTATGCATGTATCTGTTACACCTTCCTAACCCCTCTTGGCCACATGGTTCAAAATTTTAAAGTAAAAAAGCATCCATGGTAAAGTCACCTTTGTGCCCTGTCTCCTAGGTACTCATTCTCTTCTCCTGGGACAGTTAGTTTACCAGTTTCTATGTGTAGTCTCCCAGAGGTCTTCTTCTTTTTTTTTTTTTCCCCAAAAATTGAAGTGAAATTCACAGATAGTCATTTTCAAGTGCACAGTTCAGTGGCCTTTATTGTACTCTGTCTAGTTTTCCAAACTTTTTCATCAACCCAGAAACAAAGGCTAAAACAATCAGCCATTAAATAACTATTACTCCCCACTTCCCCCTCCCCCATCCCTTGGGAACCACTAATCTGCTTTCCGTCTCTATGGATTTGCCTATTCTGGATACACCATATAAAAAGAATCACACAATATGTGACCTTTTTTGTTGGGCTTTTTGCACAGAGCATAATGTTGTTGAGGTTCCTCCAAGTGTTGGCATGTATCAGTTCTTTGTTCCTTTTTATGGCTGGATAACAGTCTATTGTACATATGTGCCACAAGTCACTCATCCATCGATGGACATTTGGGTTGTTTTCACCCACTGGCTGTTACGGTTAATGCTGCTATAAACATTTGTGTGCAAGTTTCTGTGTGGACGTATGTTTTCATTTCTCATGGGTATGCATCTAGGAGTAGAATTGCTGGGTCATACAGTAATTCTGTACTTAAATATTGAAGAATCAGAGGTTTTCAGTATGTCATTTCCCCTGTTTTACACAGTCACTAGCGTACGAGGCACATCGTGCTACACCTTGCTTTATGCACCCGACAGTAGGTTTTGGAGATCTTTTCAATGATATGCTAAGAAATGTTTAACACGAGCTCTCATGGGGTGAGAAGTGCCTTGAGGGGTAGCATGTACAGATTTCCATGGCCTCACTGCCACCATGGCCAGTTTCAAGCCTGTGGGGTTACTGGCTGCAGAGTTAAGAACACAGGCTAATAATCTGCCCTCACGGACTGGTCCAAGGTACCGCCAGCGCACAACTGGATCTTTCCATATCAGAGCATGAAGAACTAACTGGCTCATTCCCTTTTATGACTGCGTAGCATGTCATTTTCGGATGTGCTATAATTTTTTAACCAGTCCCTCGTGGTAGATACTTAGGTTGTTTCCAGTCTTTTACTTTCACAAACCAGGTTTTAATGGATAACCTCGTGTGTGCGTCATTCTGCTCATGTGCAAATCCAGCAGCAGACATGCTTCCGTGGCTTCATGAGAATCACTATGGGAAGAAATTCTCAAAAGGCAATTTATTCCTTCATTGGACAGTTATGGTGTTAGGAAGAACTCTATGCGAAGAAACTGTCTGTGTTTGCCCCAGTTTCCTTGTGAGTAAAATGGATGCAAATGAACTATCCACCCGCCAGCACCAAAGAATTCATGTAAAACTTTGAAGTGAAATTGAAAAGCATGCTTTTCTTCTTAAGGACAGGAATTTGTGTAAACACAATGTAACGTGGTTCACACTTGGTGACCTAGGGAGCTCTCACAAGTAGGTTGGTGAGAAAAAAAAAAAAACAACAACAACAAAAAACCATTCCTGGGACATCGTGACCCTGCTCTGGAGTCTCGCAGCAGAAGGAGCCAATCGGCTGGTCAAGAATAGGATAGACGAAGAGCTTTAGCTCTGGGAAGCTTTTAAAATCTTGATGCGCAGGCTACAGCCCAAACGAATCAAATCAGGCTGTGCAGTTGGGGACAGAGGCATCTGTGATTCTTAAAGCTCCCTTGGTGATTCCCCTGTTCAGCCAAGACTGTGAAAAGAATATAAGGAGGGAATCAAATTAGGGAAATAGGAAAACACACTGGTATTCGGATTCTCCGGAGAAGAACCAAGGGGAGGCATATACACATAGAAGGAGACTTATTTTAAGGAATTGGCTCACGTGATTATGGAGGTACAGATTCAAAATCTGGACAATGGGCCTGCAGGCTGGAAACCTGGGAAGAGCAGATGCGACAGTTCAAGTCCAAAGGCCACCTGCTGATGACCTTCAGCTGACCGGATGCGGCCCACCTACATTAGGGAAGGCAACCAGCGTTACTCAAGGTCCACTGGTTTAAATGTTGATCTCATCTAGAAACACTCTCACAGAAATATCCAGAATGATGTTTGATCCCATGTCTGGCCACTGTGGCCCAGCCAAGCTGACACATACGATGAGCCATCACAATTTAACGGTTGTTTGGGGCGACTCCAACATGGCCTCTTGAGGATGCAGAGATAGGAGCTCAGCGACAGCTTGAAGGTGTGTTTCTCTGGTTTGCTTACAGATCCTCACTGAAATTCCTTGGCTACTCCCCCAAGAGGAACCCTTTCCTTGCCGTTTGTAAGCCCTACTCCCAGAGCCCACAGACTTTATAAAAATTATTAAAATTAAGAATTATGAGAAGAGACAGTGTTTCCTGCCATCATCTTGGAATTGGCTGTTTTTATTAGAAGATTATCAGCCCTTTTTGTCAGCAGGAATGAGTGTTGTTAATTGCGTAAGGAGATTCACTAGAGTAGATATAAAAAGGTTGATCTTAAGCCAGGAATATATTCCTTTAAGAAGATCTGATTCCTTCTGCTCTCTCAGAAGAACCTCAGCATCAAAACCCAGAAATAAAAGAGATTAGTGTCGAGAGTTCTATCAGTCTCCACAGGAAGGAATCCGTGGTTTATTGGGAAGATCATGGACAACTTAATTATTTCTTCTCTCCTTTATAAAAAGTGTGTTAGCGCCTTTTCATGTCATCAGCAACAGAGTTTATGTTCTTCCATAGTGACTGGGGGTGTAATCTAGAATCCAGTTTTTCTAAGTAGCTAACCATCAGGTTGCATGAAAATCTCAAGGTGTTTGATTTCAAGTAACAGATGAGCAATTGAAGGCCTTTGGCTCAGCAGCAGTCTCAGCCATGTGCTTTCAGGTGGCCTTGTACTTCCCACTCTTCTTCGAGCTCCCATTTCAGAGTGCACACTAGAAATACTCAGCCTTGTGAAGACGTCCAGGCCATGAGGACAATGCAGGGAGTCTGAGGACTCCTGAGTCTCTCACAGGGACCCTATGTGATGCTCTGATTCCCAGGGATCTTGGGTTCTGTCCTGAGCCACTTTTAACCTGTGGAACCAGCTGACTGGTAAAGCCAGAACTGCTGTGAGTCAACAGGAAACTGAGTCAGCCTCATTGATTTGGAGTAGGAGGGTGTGGGTTGAATGTGTCGGGACCTTGAGTGGGTTTCTGTGGTCATGGAAATAGTTTCATTTTGCCAGCTACGAATCAACTAGCATTCATGCAGGCCTAGAAGCAGAAGAGCTACAGTTAAAAATAAGTCAACCTTTTATTTTTAGGCAAGGCAGAGCACAGCCCTAAAATGGGAATTGGGGCATGTGGACCTGCTTCTCTTTGGAAACTCAAGGGGAAGGGGCAGTAGCACAAGGTCTCGCCCGTGTAGCTTCCCTGGCTATGGAGGAGGGTTGTGGAAAGAGCCGTCCGAGCATGGGAGGTGGCCTAAACTGAAGCACTGTTGCTCTCCTATAAGTTCAGGGGACCCAGAGCGTCAACTTTCTATCTAAACCCTGTCATGAAATGACATCAGGGTGGGGACACCTCTATTGTGGATAGATTTTGTGTGTATAAGACTGGTGAGCCTCAGTACCCAGCTGCTCTGGTTGTCAAAATTTTAGAATTTCATCCTATTTTCATACTACTTGGTAAATAGACATTGACCTAATGAGTCCCCTATTTGCCTCTTCACTACCGGCTACTCATCCCCTCCTCTGGGACTTCCTGGACTCCCCTGGTACCCAGCAACTAAAGAGTTCATTCCTGGCCCAGCAGGGCATCCAGAAAATCTGATTCCCTCTGTTCTCTAGAGAGAATGCCAGTATCAAAATCCAGAATTCAAAAAAGGCTGGTGTTGAGAACTCTGCTGGTCTCAGGATGGAATCCATGGTTTATTGCAAAGATCATGGACAATCCAGTTACCCCTTTTCTCCTTTATAAAATGTTTTTTAGCCTTTCCAAGTCACCAGCGACTTCTATAAATAATTGGAAGCTTCAGCACCAGGGCCAGCTACACCCTTGGAATTATCGACACAGTAGTGGTTAAATACAGTGACCATCACCAGTGGGTGTAGGGGTGTGTGTGTTCCATCAAAGGCAGGTGTTGGGCTGGTAACCCGAGGGACTAGATCCATGACCCTGCCTACTTAATTGCAGAAAATACTCCATTTCATCACCGCATGGTCCAGCTACGTTAGGCCTTGGGCTGCCTTCTCCCATGTGCTTGGGCACCGACTCCTGGGTTCTGCCACTCAGGCCTCTTCATCATGCCTCCACTCAGTGCCTCTGCCCTCAGTGCTACTCTGCTGGTAAGTCCACTCCTGCCAGGTGACCTCAGGAAGTGAGGGCTCACCTTCCTGTGTCCACTGAATCCCCAAAATGGGCAGCCTCTTCCCCTTGGTTCCCACAGGGGATCAGAGACCAGGGTGTCACTTTTAAGGAGGCCTAGTGTAGATGAGGCAGTAAAGACAGGAAAGGAAAGTACAAATAAAAGCTTATAGCTCTTATGGGCCCAGGTCTATCCTGGATTCTTAATAGGTCAGTTTCCCTGACAGACACCCCAAATTTGGGCTGCTTTGGGGCTTGGATGAGCTTCCCTCAGCTGCCATTCAAAAGCCCCCAGATCTTACCACATCTTAGTGTTTAGGCCAGGCTGACACAGCCAAGCTCTACAACAAAGGAGGAAAGGATTTTCTCACTCAGCTCGAGGGCCTGCTATGAGACCGAGAGCTTAGCTTAGTCAAGGTGAAACAGCACCAGGTTCAGTCTCTCTCTAAGTGTCCAAGCATCTTGCAGACCCCACTTACCACGAGTGTGCTTGTTATGTTGTCACTCCCATTTTATAGAAAAGAAACTGAGGCCCAGAAAAGTTTAGTAACTCAATGAAGTTCACACAGCCTGTAAAGCTTCTAAGGCCTTATACCTGGGTGATCACTCCAAACCCTGAGCTTTACCATTGCACAAAGCACATTTCTTATGTGGATCTGAGAGTTCCTAAAACTCTTCCATTATCAATATGTTACAAAGATGCAAAAGGCATGTGGCACTCTCGAGTTAAGCATGAAGTTAAACTTGAAGACCTCTGGTGGGTTCATAGGGAACAGGAGCCAACAAGAAGAAGCGTAGAAAAGGACACATTAGCCGAATGCTTTTGACATTTTCCAGGTGATTTCTTCACCATCTTGGGGGTAATGTCAAGAGAGGCAGCTTCAGCCACAGCACTAGCATTCTTGAGTTCTTTGGTTGCCTCGTTCCTGCTCACATTATTCACGTGCAGCTGTTTAAAGTCAGCAAACAACAGGTGTGACGATCACAAAAGCTAAGTGTTTTCACAAGACCTTGATCTGCTATATTCTGTAGTTTCTTTTGTATCAGGCTTCTTTCAACTGTGATAAATAAAGCTTCATTTGGGGTGAGTATGATTTTCTCTGCTGACCTTTTTAGATCAGGTTTCTCATTGCTGTGTCTTTCTGTTTCCCCTCTTTTATTTTATTTATTTTATATTATTTTATTTTTTTAAAGATTTTATTTATTTATTTGACAGAGATAGAGACAGCCAGCGAGAGAGGGAACACAGCAGGGGGAGTGGGAGAGGAAGAAGCAAGCTCCCAGCGGAGGAGCTGATGTGGGGCTCGATCCCAGAATGCCGGGATCACGCCCTGAGCTGAAGGCAGACACTTAACGACTGAGCCACCCAGGCACCCCTGTTTCCCCCTCTTTTAAATTTAGCCATCGGTTGGGTCACTAAATGAGTCCTCTGGGTTACTTGCCAATACCAGAACAATGTCTTTATATATCCCAGGTGATCTCTCTCATTGCCCATGTCAATGAGAATCTATCCCTAGATTATAAATTCTTTGAGGACACGGACTGTGTCTTAAGTACCTTTGTCTTCCCCTCAGCTCCTAGATCTGTCCCTTACCGTAAGACGCATTGGAATTGTTGGGAATTGGTTTATGTGTTCTATGTCTTCCCTCAAAGAATAGTTTTCAGTTCATGCCTGGCCCTTTCCCACTGTATAAGCCCTCCACGCTCTGTACCACCCACCCACGCCCATCCCATTGCGGCTCTGTACCATTTCCACTTACCCCTGCTGTGCGGAGGTGGCAAGCGACTTCTATAAATAATTGGAAGCTTCAGCACCAGGGCCAGCTACATCCCTTGGAATTATCGACACAGTAGTGGTTACCATCCTCATCCTGGAAACGGCTCCTCATTTTCTTGACTTTCAGTTACGTTCATTTTCAGTATTTCTCTCATCAGAAAATATTACAAATGTGTATGTTTCAAGATTTCTTCGTGGAAAACAATTTTATATGATGGTAGTATACCTACTGGGCTGATCACCTTCAAGGTAAGATATTCATGCGTTTGGAGAATTAAGATACAGACATTGATGGGGTGTGGGGCATTCTTCTACTTGCCATAGGCAGGAAGAACATTAGATGACCTAAAACACTGTATTGTTCCAGAAAATAAAGAAGTATTCAATAAATAATGAGGACATATCACAAGGACTCCAGGAGCCAACTTGAAGGGCCTTGTATTAGTCTGCTCTGGCATCATAACAAGGCTACAAACTGGGTGATTGAAACAACAGATATTGGGGGGCATTTGGGTGGCTCAGTTGGTTGAGCATCTAACTATTGGTTTCAGCTCAGGTCATGATCTCAGGGTCATGGGATTGAGCCCCGCATAGGACTCCATGCTCAGTGGGGAGTCTGCTTGAGATTCTCTCTCTCCTTCTTCCTCTGCTCCTCTGCCCCCATGGGCATGTTCTCTCTTCTCTCTCTCTCTCTGTCCCTATCTCTCTCTCTCTCTCATAAATAAATCTTTAAAAAATATGTTTAACACATATTTTATTTCCCACAGTTCTGGGGGCTGGAAGTCCAAGACCAAGGTGCAGGTTGGATTACTCCTGAGGCCTCTCTTCCTAGCTTGCAGATGGCCATCTTCCCTCTGTGTCTTCACCTGGCCTTTCCTCTGTATGCACTAAGAGGGAGAGCTCTCTTGTGTCTTCCCTTATCAGTCCTGTGGGATTAGTGACCCACCCTGATGACCTCAATTTACTTTAATTACTTCATTATGGGCCCTACCTCTGAACACGATTCAGTTCATAGCAGTTCTTCCACTTCTACTGTGATATGGGCCCTGCTGTGTGAGCAAAAATGGATCAAGAAAGCTCTCTGGATATGAGAATGGGGTGGGCAGGCAAGATGTGGCGTGGTGTATAACAGGTGGATGACTTTGGACCCCACACTGGTTGGGTGACTGAAAGCAAGCCCAGGTTGGTACCATTTTTAAATTTCGTTGTTTGATTTATTTCTGCTGTAGATTGTTTCATGGGGGAGACAGAATTTGATTGTAATGGAATGTATAAACCTATTTTGGGAGCTCTTAAGCCTGTATCTAAGAAGATAACACCTTTGGGCTCCTTCCTGGCCCAAAATTCGATAGTCCTGGAAGTGTCATATAAGAGCCGGAGACCACTGCTCAGTCAGTTCCCAGTGCAGTCAGGGCTGCCTCCATGTCCAACGGGTCACCTTCTCAGTGCCCCATCTCACCCCTTCACAGTTACCCTAAGTGTAAACTATAAGAAAATGGGAGGGGTCAGAAAGCAAAAGTATAGAATCACTTAGAAATATGTTACATGTGTTGTTTTCTTGTCTTTCCTTCCTATTATAAAATACATGGAGAAAATCATCCATAACAACAGAATAATTATAATAACGTTTGCATATTTTTCCAATGTTTTCCATGTGCCTATTCCTTGTGTATCATTTCAGTCCCAGTATACATGCAATCCTAGACTCTGCTTTTGTACTTAATCTTAGAGAATTTAACGGGCTGTGTGGCAGTTTTAAAACAAACCTGCAAATTCTTTGTCATTCCTCTATTGAGAGGTGGTGTCTGTGTTTCATCCCCTCATATCTAGGTTGGCTTAGTGACCTCCTTGTACCAACAGAGTGCAGCGGGAGCAATGCTGTACAGCATTCTAGACTGGGTCAGAAAAGACCAAGCAGCTTTTGCCTGGTTCTTTTGGGATGTTAACTCTAGGGGAAACTCGCACCATGTAAGAAGGCCAAGTATCCTGGGACAGCCATGCTGGAGAGCCCGTATGTACAAACTGACAGCCTGGATGTGCTCCCAGCTGACACCGGCGTCAACTCCTAACCATAGGAACGAGCCGTCTTGGACATCCGGCCCAGTCAAGTCATCAGAGGTTTGCCGCCCAGCTGACATCTTACTGCAACTGCGTGAGTAACCCCAAGTGAGAACTGTTCAGCTGAGCCCTTTTCAAATTTCTGATGCACAAAATGAGCAAAATAAAATGTTTGGTGTCAACTAGTAAGTTGTGCGGCAGTGTCCTCCACAGCCATACTAACCAAAATGAATTGTGGTGCGTGAAAAGGAGGGGCTTTATAACGTAAACCTAAAGGCTTATGACATACACCTAAAATGGGCAGCATTGACTTTGACACTGGGCAAGAGGGAAGGGCTGGAAGGCCTTGAGAAGTACGTCAGTGAACGCTTAAAGGAAAGTAAGGAAAATGTTATAAGGAGCCGAAGACCAGTATTGTGTAATGGTGGAAGGTTTAGCAAAACCATCATCTGCTGTCATGTGGAAAGTAGAAAACGCATCCAGTGAACTCTGTGATTGAGCTAAGAAAACTTCCAGGCAGAATGCTTCAGATGTCCTCTGCCTTTGTCAAGCTGCCTATAATAAAATGAAAGCAGAGAGATATAAACAGATAAGCTGAAAAACCAACCATTCAGCTTTCATGGAGAATTTGGAAGAAATACAAAGGGCCCAAGAGAATATTTTTAGCCAGCAAAGGTTTCTTAAAGTAAGAAAGAGCCTTGGGGCAAGATTTTTGGGAAAATGTGGTCATAGGGTAAAATTGAAGTCAGAGGGATGACTTTAGAGCATGTTTTTAAGGGCTTCAGAAAGATTCCAGGTGGCATCTCATAGACATCGTCAACCAGAAGAAAATGTGTCTTAAGGATCTTAAAATCACGCTTTGTAGACCATACCTCTTAAATAATAGAGCTTCTGGGCTCTCCAGGATATTGCCCTTACCAGTGTTATAGGCAGTCTGAGATAGAGAACAGTCCGTCTCAAAGAACTATTGTGGTTTTGGTCTAATGAAGAGAATTCTAATAAGGGTCATAAAAACCCAGAAATTTTTCAGAAGAATTATATTGGCCAAAGTAATGCCATCTTAACCAAAAGAGTCAGAAGCAGCACAAAATGAAAGAGGCCTTTGGACCTCCGACCTTCTGTAGGAAGGAAGCAGAATGAGAGAGCTACCCAGCTGCAAACACAGGCTGTTTATTATGGGAAAGAGTGGGCTACCCAAAGCCATCTACAGATTCAATGCCGTCCCTATCAAAATCCCAATGGCATTTTTATGTAACACAAAAAGCCATCTCATAATTTGTATGGAACCACAAAGGGCTCCTAGTAGCCACTGCAGTCCTGAGAATGAAGAGCATAGCTGGAGGAATCACATATCCTGATTTTAAATTATGCTACAAAGTTATATAATAATCAAAACAGTATGGTACTGGCATAAAAATAGATGCATAGACCAATGGAATAGAAACACAAGCCCAGAAATAACCCCCATATATTGGGTCAACCAATATTTGACAAGGGAGCCAAGAATACTCAATGGGAAGAGGATAAACTGTGGTGGGAAAACTGGATAACCATATGCAGAGGAATGAAATTGGACCCCTATCTTATACTACTCACAAAAATTGACTCAAAATGGGTTAAAGACTTAAATATAAGACCTGAAAGCATAAAACTCCTAGAAGAAAATACAGAGGTAAAGCTCCTTGATATTGGTCTTGGCAACAATATTTTTGGAGATGATAGCAAAAGCACAAGCAACAAAAGCAAAAATCAATAAGTGGGACTGCATCTAACTAAAAAGAAAAGGGAACCCTTGTGCACTGTGGGTGGAAATATAAATTGGTTCAGCCACTGTGGAAAAAGTATGGAAGTTCCTCAAAAAATTAGAAATAGGATTACCATGTGATTCATCAATCCACTTCTGGGTATATATCCAAAGGATGTGAAAGTAGGATCTTGAAAAGATACCAGCACTCCCATGTTCATTGCAAGCCTTATTCACAATTGCCAGGATATGGATACAACCTAAGTGTTCATCAGTGGATGAATGGGCAAAGAGTAGATATATAAAGTAGCATATATCTACAATGGAATTTTGTTCAGCCATGAGAAAGAAGGAAATCCAGCCATCCCTGACTACATGGATGAACCTTGAAGGCATAACACTGAGATAAGCCAGAGAGAAAGACAAATACTACATGATATCATTTATATGATCTAAAGATGTAAAAACCCCGAACTTGGCGAAACAGAGAGTAAAATGGCTGTTATCAGGGCCTAGGGGGCTTGGGGAATTGGGGAGATGTTGGTCAAAGGGTAAAAATTTGCAGTTAGAAGATGAATACTTTCTGGAGACCTAATGCACAGCAGTATGACTATAGTTAACACTACTGTATTATCTAATTGAAAGTTCTTAAAAGAGTAGATATTAAATGTTCTCATCACAAAAGAGGAAACAATGTGACATGATAATGGTGTTAGCTGATGCTACTGTGGTAGTCATATTGTAATATATAACTGTATGAGATCAAGATATTGTATACCTTCGACTTACACAATATTATATGTCAATTATATCCCAATAAAAAATAAAAATTACTATAGCTTCTTCCAATTTATTTGCTCAAATACAGATAATTATCACTTTCCTCATTTTCCTTCTTTTGGATAATTTTTTAGAATACATTTCCAAAAGGAAAGTAACCAAGTGAAAGAATATGAGCGTTTTTATAACTTCTAATTCACACTGCCAAATTACTTTCCTAAAAGATAATACCAATTTGCCACCAAAAACTTATGGGTATAGCAGCTTTATTGCAACTTCTCCAGCTTTGAGTGTTGTAATTTTAGGTATATTTAAAAGCATCACAAATTTAAAAGCTGGACGTAGTGCAGAATTCCATTTCCCTACTTGTAGAGAGGAATCCACACTCGTTATAGCCATAGAGCTCTCTCCCACTCAGTCTAACTCAGTTCTTTATTCTCTGGTTAGTACTTTTTTTTTTCAATCCCAACAAAATTATTCTATTGTATCCCCAGTTTCCTTCTGGAAAGTTGGCCAAGGAGAGCCTTAGCAGCATAGCCTATATCCAGTCCTCAGCTTTGCTTGCATGTCTGTTAAAAATAGCCCTGAGCTATATTGACTTTCTGGTTTACCTCTAGCCTGTTATTGTTACCACTGATTGAGACTTTACGGTGAGGCATGCATATGTTATTTCATCCTTTCGATGGCCTTGTAAGGTAGACTTTATTCCTCCCTTTCAGAAAAGGAGTAAGGATCAGAGACATTAAGTAATTTACCCAGGGCACATAATGTGTAAGTGATGGGGACAGGATTTGAACCCATGCTTCTGGCCACTACACTGCCTCACTTGGACTGTCAATCTATTGGGTATTTCCTTCCAACACACCCAGACTTCTTGGGAGGAAGGGAGAAGGTGGTGGAAAATTCTCATTTGCTCCCTCCAAACGTTGTCCTGTTCCGTATTTTTGAGCCATCCCAATTGTAAAGTCAGTGTCCTGGTTTTAACTACATCTGCATCTCCACATGACGGTAGCATTAAGATGCATCTTGATGCACATTTTGTTAGAAATTATTTGGAGAAAGTAAAAGTGAGTATGCATACATAAATACACGAACATCTTTTCTGAAAAGATTTATTCATGAGTCTGAGAAATTTTATACTTCTTAAATAAAATGGGAAGGAAAAAAGTATTTTAAGTTATTCTACTTTTCTGCAGTCCTTTATATTTCTTCTCCTTCCTCAGGATAAGCTGTGATATGAAATATTGAAGCCAAAAGAAGAATCCTCTGAGATTTGGGGAATGAGCTGTAAATATGACTTTGCTTCTCTGGAATGTGAACTCCATGAAAGCAAGGGTTTTGATTATTCACGACTATGTCCCAGCACCTTTAACAGAATCTGGTGTTCATATCTGTGGAATGAATGTACGAATGGCCTGGCTCCCTGTCCAACAGTCTTCCAGTCTCTGCCCCTGAGATAATTTGTCACATGACTTCAGGCCCAGCATCTGCTTTGGAACCAGTCTGAGTCCCTTAATACTCAAAGCCTGGTCCCTGGCCCAGCATCGGGAAGCTTGTCCAGGGAATACAGAGTCTGAGGCCCCAGTCCAGACCCTCTAATCAGAATCTGCATTTTAACAAGATCTCCAAGTGATTTTTTTTTCCACCTTAAAATTTGCAAATGACTGTGGTCCCTGGACCAGCATCATCTGCATGACCTGGGAACTTGTTAGAACAACTACAGAATCTGAAACTCTGGGGGTGGGGTCCAGCAGTATGTGCTCTGGGAGGTTCTGATGTACCCTCACTTTTGAAAATCCCTGGCACAGCCCCACCAATATTGTTCCCAATTCGACTCAGACTTTAGATCTTATTTCCTATGACCAAATCTTTGCTTGGGCCCCTCTAAGTATGGGGAATCCACTTTCTTTTAGAGCTTTATCTTTCGAATTTGGATAACTGTGAAAGTCCTTCCTTACCAGTTGTATGTAATATGACATACTCCGTTCCATTCCAAACACAGTGAATAACCTCATTCTTCTGATACAGCCCTTAAGGAGCCCAGATATAGAACTCTATATGTGGGTTCCAGAACATAGGACTAGATCATGTCAAGACTCTCCAGGTCTGTGGATTCAGCTGTTCCCTGCACAGAGATCTCAGCAGGAGGGGTACTAGAAGGGTGACTTCAAACCCACGTTCCGCTCTGTGAGAGATTCCCCCCCCCCCCCCCCGCAGAGCCACATCCGCCAGCAGGGGGCCTTTTTCTAATTCACCCCAAGGTGTTTCATGAGCCAGCTGTGGTCCTGAGTCTTACTCCTGTGACTATGGATGATCCTTTAAATGGTTATTACCGTAGAGTACCCCTGTCCAAGACGAATGCAGTGCACACAGTTCTAACGTTTTTCCATGCTGCGCCCATCCACCCTGATGACAGCTGATGGAGTATTCTCTGCTTCTCCTGACAGTTGTCGTGCTGTTTGCTCATCTCATTCCCACACTTTCCTTCAGGTTCACTGTTAGCCTCTCACTTGTCAGCTGTTTGATCTCTTCTTTGAGGCTTTTTTGGTGTATCCTCTTCCATTTCTTAGCATTCTTATACACAGTTCTGCAATTCTTTTGAAACTCTTAAGCACCCTTAAGCGGATAAAGGCTCAAAATAGATATAGTTCTTTTATAAACAGTGTTTGTACACTGTATTAATTTCAAATAGGAAACACACATTTGCTATTACAGGTTACAGCCTGTAGTGCAGTTGCTAAGTTTCATTTTCAGAAGAGTAAGTGAAAAAAACCTTGCAAATACACACGTGCACACACGCACACACACACACACACACACACAATTCATACAGCTATCGCCTACCTGCCATGTATTAGTGTCGGTTTTTATAAATTAATAGCTTTGGTTTTCACAATGATACATTCTTTCTCTGGAATTATAAAGTGAAAACCCATTTTCAGATGGCCTTTGGGAAAATATATTTAAGTACTTCACATAGAGGGGTATGGGGTTAAAATGTGTCTATTGGTAGCTTCTGCCCATTGATCCTAGATCTGTCACTGGGGGCAGAGAGAACAAATTTTAGTCTTCTCCCAGCTGTCAGACCTGCACATATTTTAAAATAGCTATCATACCTCCCGTTCTCTATTCCTACCCCCTTATTTTCTCCTCTATCAACTAAATGCCTTCTGTTCCTTCCATTGTTCATCACACGGTAAGTTAAGTCAATTTGCCGTCTTGATTGTTCTCTTCTGGGTGTGTTCTTGTGAGTCTGTGGCACACACAGTGTATGATGCCAAAACGAAGACATAACTTTGAGTGCTCTGAGAAGCGTGAAATAGAGGACTATCATCTCCTTTGTTTAAGGTAATAGACCTCTATTAATGTTACTTAATATCACAGATTACTTTCTTAGCACCTCTATCCTGCTGCTGGCCCACATCAAACAAACCCCAAACTGTCATATATCACGTTGGTAAGTAAGCCATGGCTACGCAATGCTCCCGTGCATGGTTTTTAATAGGACTTCTTTCAACCATAGCCTTCTGGGGCTTTCCTCCCAACCTCGTGCCCCTCCAGAAAAGACTACCAGCAGCCAAGTCTCTCTATGCCATGTTCCTAGCCCCAGTCCCAGTCCGGTCTCCCGGCAGCTTGGGACAGCCTTTAAAACTATTGCTGGCTTCTTATTCACCAGCAGACTTGAAAACTTGATTTTTAACAAGAGCAACAAAAAAGAAGTGTTATCTATGAGGAAATCTGGTGACAATGATTTGTTATTATTACTGCTATTCCCAGCCCAGATGGTTCTCCAGATGAAATGGATAAAAATTGGATCCTCTTTGTGGCTGGTGACAGGTGCAGCCTTGGCCCCTGCAGTGGAGTCTCATCAGACGCACAGCACACTGCCGGCTCAGGAGCTTCCCACAAGCACGTGCGTGTTGTAGCAGTCCTGAGAACTGTCAAGTGAATAATTGGCCTCTTTTCTGGAGTCTTTAGAAGATTCCCTTTTGCACATCCTTTGAAAAGCCATATCAGTCAGGTTCTTTGTTTGCAAGCAACAGAAACGGGCTCTGGCTAACTTGAGCAGAAAAGGTTATTTTTTTGGATGGACGTGGGAGTTCTTCCACAGTTGATGAAAGGCCAGAGAACTAGGCCTGGGGAACTACATGATGGGAACCAGGGAGCTCTAGGTAGCAGGAGATAATTAGGAATCTTGTCAAGGTACAGATAAAATGAATGGAGTACAACCTTTTTTCCTGCTTTTGTATTTCTCCCACCAAAATTTAATATTTGAATCAAGAGAGTTTGATGACTCAGCTGTGTCTTAGGTGTATCTCTGACTAGAAAAAGGCAGGAACTCTGGTCAGCAAAGCAGCACACAATAGAGAGATAATGACATAAAATTATATTGAAGAGGGGGGATTTCCAGAATGGCAGAGGAGCTCAGCAAATTCTTTCTCTGGCCAGAACAACTATAAAACTGGACGAAATTGTCAAAAACAACTTTGAGACACTGGAAACTGACCAAAGACCTACAAAAAGTTCAGAAGTGTTTATTCAAGTAAACCTATTAAAACTTGGCTAAGGGTGGCTGGACTCTAGGGTGTTTCAGCCTACGGCTGTTCCCAATACTCCTTCAGTTCCATCAGTATAGTAGGTCTACCAGGGCAAGGCAAGCTGTGAAAAACAACAGCTTTTCTGCCAGAGGAGGCTGACTTGATTTTGGAATGGAGCATGGAAAAAAAATCTCATGCCCTCAGAAATCATGGGAAACAGTAGTGATTTCATTATCAAATGAGTGAGGAAGGCCAGTGTCAGTTATTCTGAGGTTGTGATATTGATTGGGACAAGCAACAGACTAGAAGCTTAGCCAGATATTTAACAGGGACATCCAGGGAACAAGTCAGGCAAAGGGCCTAGGAAAGCTAGGAAAGCTCCAACATATCCCTAAAGGTCTGAAAGGCTGTAACAATGCTCAAGGCTGAGTGCATGCTCAATAGAGACTGAAGAAGACTCTAGCCATCTACACATCCCTGGGTAAATGCAAGACCTTGTGGACATGCGGAGAAGACCCAAACAGGCTCAGCAGAAAGTAAAGACAGGAGCAGATTTGTAAAATGTCTGACCTTTAAATTTCTTCCCCAATCCATATAGCGATTCATTAGCAAAGGGTAGAAGGCTTAGTAGCTCAAGGTGTTTGAGCACAACTTCTGATCAATTGGTAAGCTGTGTTGAATGAAGGGTGAATGGTAGGAAGCCAAACTTAGAAACCAAAACAAGAACAAAAATAAAACATAGTAAAGTCATCAACCGTCAACGTTGAAGTAAAGAGAGACTCTACAGAATAAGTCCAGGCAAGTCAGTAAACAAATAATAACAACAACTCCAAGAGAGGAAGTGAGAATCCAGAGCTGCTACAATATATTATCTAAAATGCCTAATTTCCAGTAAAAGATTACAATCCAGCCAAAGAAACAGGAAAGTGCGTAAAGCTCAGGGAAAAAGCAATCAATTGCAACTATCTGAGAGGTCCTCTAAGACGGTGGACTTAGCAGAAAACAACTTCAATGCAGATAGTCAAGATTTGTTCAAAAAGAAAATGCATTTTAAAAATTAAGGGAAAATGTGATAACAATGACTCATGGAATAGAGAATATTGACATCTAGATAGACATTATATTTTTAAAAGAACGAAATAGAAAAATCTAGAATTGAAAAGCAGAGTACATGAAAATGGAACTTTCACTAGAGGGGCTCATCACTTTATTTAAGATAGCATAATAAAGAATCAGCGACCTTGGCTATAAATCAAAAGAAATTATCCACTCTGAAGAACAGAAGAAGGAGAAGGAGGAGGAAGAAGAGGAGGAGAAAATTGAACAGAATTTTAAAGAGTTGTAAGACTCCGTCAAGCATACCAACATATATGTATCTAGATGTAATCTCAGGAGAGAAGTGAGAGAATGGGCATAAAGATATTTGAAAAATAATGGCCAAAACATCCCCAAATTTGATGAGAAACAATCTATAGATTCTAGAAGATCTATGAACTCTAAATAAAATAAATATAAATAGATCTACATCTAAATACAAATCTACGTCTAAATCAGGTACAAATTGTTGAAAGCTAAAGACAAGCTTGAATGCACCAAAGAGAATGACTCATCACGTACAAAGAGACATAAATACAATTAACAACAACTCTTTATTAAAACCAATGGAGGCCAGAAGGCAGTGGAAGGACATATTGAAGGTGCTGAGGGGGAAAAGTCCAATTACAAATAAATAAATTAGAAGTCAGCAGCAGAAATTATATCAAGAAATCCACAAATATTTGTAAATTAAATAATGCACTTCAAAATAGCCAATGAACCAAAGAAAAAAATTCACAAGCAAAGTTGGGAAATATTTTTAAATGAATGAAAATGAAAACACAACATATCAACAATTTATCAGATGCAGCTAAAGCAATGCTAACAGGAAAATGTATAGCTTTAAAATGCCTGTATTAAAAAAGAAGAGAGTTCTCAAATCAAAATTTAAGTTTCCATCTTAAGAAACGAGAAAAAAGTAGCAAACTAATCCCAAAGCAGAGACAGGAATAAAAATTATAGTGGACATTAACAAAACAGAAAACAAAATGACACTGAAAAAATCGATGAAACCAAAAGTCGATTCTTTGGAAAAATAAGCAAAATTGACAAAGCTTTAGTTAGATTGACCAAGAAAAAAAAAAGAAGATATAAATGACAAAAATCAGGTGTGAAAGTGAGGATATCATTACCTACCCTACAGAAATTAATTATAAGAGATTAGTATGAACAACATTATGGCAACAAATTAGACAACCTAAATGAAATTGACAAATTCCTAGAAGAACACAAATTATCAAAATGGACTCAAGTAGAAATTTAAAAATATGAATAGACCTATAAAAAAATAAATTGAAGTGCTAATTTAAAATTCTCTCCCCACCACACACAAAAACCTCTAGATCCAGATGGCTTCATTAATGAATTCTATCAAATATCTAAATAATAAATAATATCAATCATTCAGAAACCCTTACAGAAAATGTGGGAATGGAAACACTTTGCAAGTCATTCTGTGAAGCCAACATTACCCAGATGCCAAAGTCAAAGATATCACAAGAAAATAAAACTACTAATATCCTCATGAATATAGATGCAAAAATCCTCAACAAAATATTAGCAAAATGATTCTAGAAATATATAAAAAGAATTATACACCATGACCATGTAGGATTTCTCTCCGTAATGCAATAGTGGTTTAACATCTAAACATTAATTAATGTAAAGTACCATATTAATAGAATAAAGCACAAAAGCCACATGATTATCTCAATAGATGCAGAAAAAGCATTTAACAAAATCCAACACCCATTCATGTAAACAATTTTCAACCAACTAGAAATAGAAGGGAACTTCCTCAGCCTGGTAGAGGGCGTCTCTGAAAACCTTACAGCTAAAGCTCGGACTTATTGGTGAAAAACTTAATGAGCTTCCTTCAAGATCAGGAACAAAGCAAGGATGTCCTCTCTTGCCACTTACTGCTTAACTTCGGGCTAGAGGTTTCAGCTAGCGTAGTAAGGCAAAAGTTTTAATTAAGACCATTCATATTAAAAGGAAGAAGCAAAAAGGTCTTTATTTGCAGATTACATGATCCTGTGTGGAGAAAATCCTAAGGTATCCATACAATTTCTTTTTAAACTACTAGAATTAACACATGAGTACAGCAGGGTCACAGGATATAAGATCCACATACAAAAATCAATTGTATTTCTATATAGTAATTACCAACAATCCACAAAATGAAATTAAGAAAACAATATCATTTACAATAACATCAAAAAGGATAAAATATTTAGGAATAGATTTACCAATAAAGGGTAAGACTTGTGGACTTGTGTACTGAAAATTACAAGCCATTACAGAGAGGAATTAAAGAAAATCTGAATATATGAGAAATATTCCATGTTAGTGGATTGAGGACAAAACTGTTAAATCAATTATTCCCATATTAATATTTTTTTTCCAATTGCATAGTCTCAATTTATTAATTAGATTTTTTTTTCCTTTGGCAGAACTCAGCTCAAACGGTTGTGATTTTAACTTTGTTTATGACATATGATCCTTATTTCCATGCAGTATATTTAATTATTCACAATGTACTAAGTAGCCCACATTAATCTTTAGACTCAACATATTCTGTATTAAAATTCCAGAACCTTTTTTTCCCAAAAATTGACAAGCTGATCTTAAAATGTATATGAAAAGGCAAAAGTCCCAGAATAGCCAAACCAATTTTGAAAAAGAAGAAAAAATGTATGAGAACTTTCACTTCAAAACTTACTATAATGCTATAGTAATCAAAACAATGGGGTACCTGGGTGGCTCAGTCAGCTGAGCATCCGACTCTTGATTTTGACTCAATTCATGATATCAGGCTCGAGAGGTTGAGCCCCGCATCAGGCTCCATGCTCAACATGGAGTCTGCTTGAGATTTTCCGTCTCCCTCTTCTTCTGCCCATCCCCCTGCTTGAGCACACGCTCTCTCTCTAAGATAAATAAATAAATAAAACTTAAAAAAAAAAAGTCTGGCACTGGCATAAGAAGATATATATATCAAAGTTAGAATTGAGATTGGAAATAAACACATATTTATGGTCAATAGATTTTCAACAAAGATTCCAAGACAGTTCAATGGGGAAAGAATAGGCTTCTGAACAAATGGTACTGGGACAATTGAATATCCACATGCAAAAAGATGAATTTAGACCCTTACTTCACACCATACAACAAAAATGAATTCAAAATGGATTTTAAGAGCAAAAATTATAGAACTTCTAGAAATTGAAAACAGGAATAAATCCCTGTGAGCTTGAATTAGATCAAGAGTTCTTTAGATGCAACACCAAAACCATGATCCATAAAAGAAAAAATTGATGAATCAGGTTTCATCAAAATTGACAACTTGGTGCTTCAAAAGATACCATCGAGAAAATGAAAGAAGTCATAGAGGGGGAGAAAATATTTTCAGATTGTATATCTGGTAAAAGACTTGTATCTGAAATGAAGAAGAGAATAAATAAAGACAACAGCTCAATTTTAAAATGGGCAAAAGAACCTGCATCACCAAAGAAGATATTTGAATCACTGATAAGCACATGAAAAATGCTCAACATCGTCAGCCATCAGGGAAACGCAAATGAAAACCACTAAGAGACTCTACTTCACAGCACTAGAATGGCTGTAATCGACAAGACAAGACAGTAACAAATGTCGGCAAGAATGCAGAGAACTCAGACCCCTCATAACACTGCTGGCAGTAAGGCAAAATGTTTACAGCTGCTTTAGAAAACAGTTTGTTTCTTTTAAAGGCAAATATAAAAGTATTATATGACCTAGCCAGGCCACTCCCAGGAATGTACCTGAGAGAAATGAAAACCTATCTCAAAAAAGACTTGTTTGTAAATGGCCATAGCAGCATTATTTAAAAGAGCACATACTGGAAACATCCATATGTTCATCAGCTGATAAATGGATGAACAAAATGTGAAGTACTGGAATTCTATTCAGCAGAAAGGAAGAAAAAAGAGAAAGGAAGGGAGGAAGGGAGGAAAGAAAAGGAAAAGAAAGAAAGAGAGAAAGAGAGGAAGGAAGGGAGGAAGGGAGGGAGGGAGGGAGGGAGGAAGGAAGGAGGGAGGAAGGAAGGAGGGAGGGAGGGAGGAAGGAAGAGAGGAAGGAAGGAGGGAGGGAGGGAGGGAGGGAGGGAGGAAGGAAGAGAGGAAGGGAGGGAGGGAGGAAGGAAGGAGGGAGGAAGGAAGGAGGGAGGGAGGGAGGGAGGGAGGAAGGAAGGAAGGAATTACTGATATATGCTTGTTATGTAAATGAGCCAAATATGGTCTCTGTGTATTGGCCCCTAGGTTGGCTATTTCTGTAGGCTGAACCCCTTAGCCAAAAAGCCTGATGAAACCCAAATTCTTACACACCCAATTATTCTAAAAGCAGTCCTAACAAGCAGATTTTTAACCGTTTAAAGCTTGTCTGCTTTGCATTCTGCACTAAACCCCATCCCATATCTGCTAGCAGTACGTAAGACCCCAAGCTGCTCCTGCCCGCCTCTCAGACCCAGAGAGCGCTGCTGAGTGACATCACTGAGACACAAAAGCCCCCTTTCTGAGCCAGCTCCCTGCCGGGAGTTCTCTTGCTCTCCTCCCTTTCTGAATGGTGGTCCCAGAACCATAAGCCTCCGGATGGCCTTGTCCTGACAGGGATTTACCCTCCCCTGCAATCCTGAGCACCATCCATAAAGCTTGCGGGTCACTGCCTCTCCGGGTCATATATATTGTTCTTGATCACCCCCAAATCCTTCGAACCCTCTACAATGCTACCACATAGGTGAACCTCAAAAACACAAAGTGAAAGAAGCCAAACACAAAAGACTACATACTGTATGATTTCATTTGTGTGAAATGTTCAGAAAGGGCCAACATGTAGAGACAGATAATATTTGCTTGAGGTTGGGTGTGTGGGTGGGGACTGACTTCACACAGGCAGGAGGTGATGGAAAGGCTGAATTGGGGTGATGATTGCACAACTCTATAAATCTAAAAATCATTGAAATTTGTCACTGGTAAAATTTGTGGAATGTAAATTAGATCTCATTAGGTCTTTTAAAAATTATGCTCGAGTGCTGATTCCAAAAGGAGGAATTAATGTTGGGTATCAAAGCACGACAAAGGCTCAAGCTCCTTGTTCCTCAAACTGTCATTGACACGTGCTGTCTTTGGAGCGAGGTGTGTATAGTCAGACAGGACCACTGAGAGCAGCTGTGCTCGTCATTCTTTTTGCTCATCAGTGTAACTTTCGGTCCTCTGCTTTGTGGGCACCTGGTGGGATGGCACTTTCTGGGCCACTGCTGTTGGTAGCACCATGTGACTCGTTCTGGCCAATCAGAACAGGAAGTTACGTGGATCATGTCTGGTCTGAGTGCTTGCCAGTGGAAGGAGCTCCAGAAGATATTCCTCTCTTGTCTCCTGGTGAACAACAATTGCAATGTTCCATAGGACTGAAACTCTGGCAGCCCCCAGCCAACCTGTGATGACAAGTAATATGGATACAAATAAACCTTTACTGTGTTATGTCCCTGAGATTGAGGGCTTGTTTGTTACCACAGCATAAGTTAGCCGATCCTGACTGATACATGGCAGCCAAATTTGAACCGAGTTAATTTTTGGTCTGAATCTGAGCAATATCAATTACCACAAATGATTGTTGTACCATTTTATTAATCAGCTACTATTTGCCATATGCTCTGCAAGGTGCCTGCCATATTACTAATTCTCAAAGCATCAATTCCAAGTAGAAATTACTTTTCTCACTTTACATATGAGAGAACTGAACTTTAGCAAGTTGCAATAACCTGAAGCAGGTGATATAAATCTGATCAGTTGCTAATATGAAACTCGTTTACTCACCCAGTCACTCAATATTTGCTATTGCCGATTGCCTGCTGACCCCGTGCATTTAGCACCAGCAATATGATGGTGAGCAAAGAAATCACAGCCCCTCCCCTCCCAGGGTTTAGATCCTTCAGAATGACCCAGATGCCTCAGCCCTACCCCTGGAGATGGTTTCATTGTCTAGGAAGGGGCCCCTGGCATCAGTGTTTCTTAAAAGCTCGCAGGTATTTCGGTTGAGCATACAGGCAGTGACCCACTGGTTCAGAGTCTGGATGTCCCAGGCTTTCTGGACTCCAAACCCTTACTATCCAGTCTCATCACAGAGCCTCTTGCTTCTTTACAACCTGGACCAGGTTTGACTGGGCCAAAGCAATTGGCTGGGTTGATAGTTCTCACTTCCTCTCATAGACCTTGTTGTGTTTGTCTTCTGTTCCCTCAACCTCTCCCTCTCTCCACCTGCCCATGTTACAACAGGACCTTTGAGCTGAATGAGACATTAGTTAGAAAGAATCATGGTTTTCTAACATTTTAAAGTTCTTACTTAGTCTCTTTTTTGAAAAAAATCTTATGAAAGTACAGTATGTGATACGGATGTTGGTAAGACCTGAATGGAATTAGAAGATGAGATCAAGGAGTTGTTTTGCCTTCTTTTGCCCCTTACCTGGACCATCTCTCTGGAACCCTCAGGCTCTGAAGGACATAGTTTGCAGACTACTGACATAGTCCTACTCCATCATTTGATGCCACAAGAAGAGAAGGGACTTTACCAAGGTCCCACAGCTTCCTCAGTGGCAGACACTGGGGAAGAAGGGAGAACCTAGGTCTCCTTGCTGTCTGCTCAGTGCTTTTGCCACCACAACCGAGAGCCCCCCAGGCCATGTTAAGGGTAAGGGCAGAATCAATGTTGTTCTAGAACCTGAAAATATCCAACCGAACAATAGCAGATTATCAGAAAAGGCCCCCTGGAGGAGGGAGTGGCTGAGTTGACCCCTGTAGAATGAGTTGACATGGGGCACGCCAAGAGAGGTGGGTAGCATTTCATCTTGAGGGAGCTGCATATGCAAAGGTCCTGAGGCAAGAGAGAGAGAGTGAAAACTTCAGCAGCTTCAAGTCTGACCAGAGGACAGGTGATAAGAGATGAGGCTGAAATAGCCACCAGAGGCCAGACCATGAATGACAAGAACACCATGCTAAGGAGCTTAGACTTGAACCTTGTCCTAAAGACAATGAGGGTCACCTGGAAAAATTATATATGGTAGAACATTGCTCTGGCTCAGTGAAGGGAATGGTCTAAGTTGATTATGATTTGACACAGAGAGTCCAATTAAGCTAAGACGATAACACACAGGAGGGAGGGCAGGATCAAGGGAGCGATGACTGAGCACGCTGAAGGCCAATAAGGAGGTCACTGTCAGGGCCTAATGAATGACTAAGTTAGGGGGTTGAGGAAAAGGCAGGCACCAAGGATGACAACCGGGTTTCTCCTTCGGGCATCTGGTGGTGGGTGGTGGTGGATGGTGAAACCATTCACAAAGCCAAGGAACATGGAGGGGGTATCTGTCTGAGCAGGGGAGATAGGAGATCAGTCTACCACTCAGATGCTCTTGTCTGCAAATCTCAGAAAATTCAATCCCAGCTACTATTTGAAACAATAAGGATATACACTATTTCATATTCTAAAGTTTAGACATAGGGCAGTTTCTGAGCTGGTTAATTTGGAAGCTCAACGAATTCACCAAGACCCACATTTTGCTGACTCTGCACCATCATTCCCAGTGTGTCTGTGAGCAGCTCTTGTGGTAACAAGACGGCACAGCAGTCCCGAGCCTGACATCTTCACACACTGTTTTCATTCCCTGGGGCTATTGTAACAAAGTGCCACAAACTGCGTGGCTTAAGACAACAAAGTTTACTGTCTCATAGTTCTGGAGACCGGAAGTCAGAAAACAAGGTGTTGGCAGGGTTGGTTCCCTCTGAGAGCTTCCAGGCCTTTCTCTTAGCTTCGGGTATTGCAAAATCCTTGGCCTTTCTTGGTTGGCAGCTGCCAAAACTCCAATGTCTGTCTCTGTCCTCACATGGCCTTCTCCCAGTATCTGTGTCCAAATTTCCCTCTTTTTAGAGGGACACTAGTCATATCGGATTAGGGCCCACCATATGCCAATTTGACCTCATCTTAACTAATTACACCTGCAATGACCCATTCCCATATAAGGTCACCTTCTAAAGTACCAAGGGTTAGAACTTCAACATATCTTTTTGGGAGACACAGTTAGCTAATGACCTCTACCAAGTCAGAAAGGGAATGTGATGGGTAATTTTATGTGTCAATTTGACCAAGCCACAGGGCGCCCAGTTATCTGGTCTAGCATTTTTCTGGGTATTTCTGTGAAGGTGTATTTGGATGAGATTAACATTGAAATGAATAGACTGAGTAAAGCAAATTGCCTTCCCTCACATGGGTGAGCCTCATCTAATCAGTTGAAGGCTTGAATGGCACACAGAGGCTGACCCTCCCCCCAGGTAAGAGAGAATTCTTCTGCCTGCCTTCAAAATGAGACATTAGCCTTTTTCCTGCCTTCAGTTTCAAAGTGAAGCAGAAGCTTCTATTAGATCTGGGTCCTGCTGACCTTCAGACCAGAACACCACCATTGGCTCCTGGTTCTCCAAACTTCAGACTCAGGTTGGAACTAAACTATAGGCTCTCTTGGGTCTCCAACTTGCCTACTCAACACACAGATCTTGAAACTTGCCTGTCTCCATAATCATGAGAGCCAACTCCTTATAGTAAACACACACACACACACACACACACACACACACACACACACACATACATACACATCCTTTTGTTCTCTGGAGAATCCTGATAACACAGGGAGCCAGTTCTTCTTGGTATCTCTTCTATCTTTTTTCTTTTTTTAGAGTTAAGAAACCTTGCTCATGTGTTCTATTCTCACTGGCTGAATTTGGGGAATGGGACTACCTGATTGGCTTGGACTAGTTTGAATTGCTCTAACTGACTTGGCAGAGATGTAGAGACTGGAAAAATTAAGACTCCTCCAATGTGGAAGAGGGGGAAGGACTTGCCAATGTCAGCTACAGCAGAAAGTTCAGGAGTTCAGGAGCAGCAAGCCTTAGGTCGGGGCCCAGTCAGGCACCAGCTTCCGGGAGGTCATGAGACACCAGTGACCCCTGACTTGCGGCTCTAGTCCAGCGAGCCATTTCCTTCTTTCGGGGCCAGAACCTATCCCATCTCTGAGCCCCCGGTGGGCCCCCTAATTGAGACTGGAAGAACGTAGTTGTCTGGAAATGAGGAGACGTGGAAGGCAAATCCTATGATCCAATCTTAACAGGAATCTATTTCCTCAGCCATGGAAATGTAGCGATTTTCAGATGTTGCCCACTTGTGTCAGTCCCAGAACTCGTGCTTACCCTTGAAATGAGCTCAAAGACGCCGCTGCTCTCGGTGTCCCCTGAGGGGCAGTCACAATGCCTGTCTCCGAGACGCAGGCAGTGAACCTCTGTGGTCATGGAACACACCAGAGAAAAAGCTCCAGGCGCTGGACGCTGCACCTTCAGAAAACCAGCTGGTCCCTTCCCCCGAGGAGCTCACCATCTATTCTGCACCCCAAAATATGAGGCTGCCATGACAATCGCTCCTATTTGTCAGGAGAATTTCCACAACGCCAGGCACGGAGCTGAGGACCTCACGTGTATCCGATCCTCTGCTTCTCACAACGAGACAAGATAGGTGCTGTCTCTCCATGTTACAGAAAAGGAAGTGGGAGCTCAAAACCATTCCCTAACTTGTTCGAGTCTAGACGAGTGGCAGAGTTGGAACTCACACTGGGCTCGGTCGCACACCAAAGCCTGTGTTCTTGCCCATAAGACATGGGGGCAAATGATAGCTCTTGGATTCTGAGAAAGAGAGAAATTTTTGTGGATGGGGTGGGGTAAGGAGCAAAGATCTCTGGAAAGGAGAGTAGTTCAAAGAAGCTCACCTTGAATGATGACTAGAATTTATTATAAGCTCTCTCTTCTCTCTCTCTCTTTTTTTTTTTCCCAGAGTGAGACAGCGAGACACAGCAGGGGAAAATGAATCTTCCAAGGTCATGCCACAAGTCACTAGCCAAGCCTGGCCTGTCACTCAATGTTTTGAATTCCCAGCTCACTGAATTCAGCCGTTGAAGCATGTGTGGTGGGACTATGTCAAATTCGTCTGGAATAAAACACGTACCCTACATTTTTTCCCCTCTCCTCTTTCCCCTCAATGTCCCTTGCTCCCTCCACAAACCATCCTCTTACCATACCCCCCACCGATCCATAAACCGTCCCAGGAAATGTCAGGATCTGAACACCATATTGGCCATGAGGGACTCGGTCAACTTCTTTGCCTTCTGGCTGTTCTAAACAAACAAAGGGCAGTGCACAAGTTATTAGTAAATACCAAGGCTTAGTTTATTGTATAAAACTTCAATCCAACAAATAAATGAGCCATCAAGTTTGAATTTATGTAGCATTCAGAACACATTAAAGCCATCTGACCATGACAAAGGCCTTTCCTGCTTTGAATGATGAAGCCAGCATTGCAAATACCCTTCGGATGAGGCATTAAGCGAGGTCCTTTCGGTTTGTCTCCGGGGACTGTCAAGGTGGAAGGTAAAGGTTCTGGCACTTGTCTAAAGAATTCTTCTGGGAAAATCCCATCTTGGCTAACATCTCCTTTCTCTTAAAAAAAAACAAAAAACAAAAAAAGAGTTTGTGAGCCCATAACAGTCAGAACAATTACAGTCACTCAGCTAGGGGTCATCTAGCCGACCGCCCCAAGGTCCTTACTTACCTTGAGCTCCTTCCAGGGACACGTCAAGGAACACACGACTTCTCGTTAAAGGATCCTGGCTGCGGACCACAGGAGGTTCCAGATGCTGTGGTGGCCTGTCTCAGAGCAGTTTCTCCACCTGCTAATTGGAGACAAGTGAATGAGATGACACAAGAAAGAGCATTTTATCAGTTCCAAAGCCCAGTTCAAATGAAGGTGCTATGGTTAATAATATAGAAGAGAAAGAGCTGGGCCCCACCTTGACACTCCGGGTTAGTTTCTCTTGCTTTCGTTACAGGCAGTGGGAAGTTTCTCATCGCAACTGGCGTTTCTGCTTTTGCAGGGAGCCCCTGGGGTCTGCCGCTGCTATTAACGATGGGGGTTCCCTCGCTGGCGTGGAGCTCCATCTGGCCAAGGACGGAGCCTCTCCGGCAGCAGGCGGTGTTCAGGCAGGCGTTGCTTGCAGACGTATGAGGAGAGCCTGGGAGAAATTATATTTGGGTGGTCTTCTTCCCGTGGCACCCCCAATTCCCACCCAAATGAAGATCAAAGACAATATTAAAAGAACCTCCTCGAAAAAGTGCTCTAAAAAGGTGGAAGTCCAATAAATCTGGGGGAGAGGGGTCGGGAAGGGATATTTATTTGGCACGTTGATCAGACACCCACCCCATCCGTGCGTGCAGGCACCGTGTTGGCTGCTGAGTTACAGAGACGAGTAAGGCACAGGGCCCGCTCTCCGGGGGGTGGGGAGTCAGATGTAAACAGACCTGCCCAGGAGCAGACAGGCTCCGGCTGCGAGGAGCGACCTACCAGCTCTACCTTGCAGAGCCCAGATGCATTCCCTTGGTTTCAGCGCCTTTAGGGTTAGGACTGATGGGCGTGTATAAGAATTCCAGGTCATGGGGCGCCTGGGTAGCGCAGTCGTTAAGCATCTGCCTTTGGCTCAGGGCGTGATCCTGGCGTTCTGGGATCGAGTCCCACATCGGGCTCCTCCCCTGGGAGCCTGCTTCTTCCTCTCCCACTCCCCTGCTGTGTTCCCTCTCTTGCTGGCTGTCTCTCCGTCACATAAATAAATAAAATCTTAAAAAAAAAAAAAAAAAGAATTCCAGGTCATTTTAGCACCTCTTTCTTTCACTTCCACAAGGACCTGGGTCACTAACTTCCTCAGTCTCAGCTTGGGGTGGCCGATCTCCGGGGAGGCAATGTGATGTACATACCGTGCAAATTCTCTGCTAGAAGGCATGCTGGGTGGCAGGAGAGAGCTGAAAGCAACCCAGGGTCCAAAGGGGACAAAGGAGACAAAGTAATCACACAGAATAAATGCAGTCCTTGGTCTCTAGATGTCTGAACTTTTGTATAAAAGCTGGAAATATTTACAAATATTTATGAAATTTTTGTACTAGACTCTCAATCCCACTCAATTGTCACAGCAACCCCAGGAAAGAAATGTTCACCCCTGGTAAATATCTTTTCCAAAATCCATAGCTAGTGAAGTCAGGATTTGGACTCAGACCCAGACAACTTCCGATCTGGACTTGGAGCTGGGCCCTACACTGCCCCCGCCAAAGCCCTTTACCTTTGACTCCTCGTTAAAGGCCTGATCTTTTGAAAATATGCTTCAAAGATTAATGTTCAGATAAGATGATGGGTGTAAGACACCCAGTGTAATACCTGGAATCTACTAATTGTTGAATATATGACAGCTACTTTTCCTCCTACTGCTATCATCATGCTGTGGCAGGAGCTTGGGGAGGGGGGGTAGTCAGGCAAATTATCAGTGTATTCAGGGCAGGACCCAGGTCCTAATAGAAAAGACAGACCAGGTGAGTTCTGGAAGGTGGATCTTTGCGCTAAGCAACAAGGCTGCAGAGTACATATGTCTGTCTGTCCGTCCAACCGTCCATCCATCCAACACAATGTTTCCAAGCCCATCTCATGGGCCTGGCACTGAGGATAAAGTGATGAAAAAAACAGACATAGCTCTGATCCCGTGAAGCTCACAGGTGGGGAGCGTGGACATCCGTAAACACAGAAGGAAATAAATCTGTCATCACACATGAGAAAAGCATCATGAATGTGATGAACTGGGTGCAATGCTAGAGAACCCTGGACGAGAAAACCTACTGAGAATATCAAGGAAGTCCTGTCCGAAGAGGTGAGATGACACTTAAAACAGTCTCGAAGAATAAGAAGCCAGCCCAGGGAAGGAGGTGGGCAGAGTGAAGGGAGACCTGTCCCTCACACAGCTGCCCAGCAGGCCACCTGATGGCCAATCTTGTTGGAACGAGAGCTCACTTCAAGCCCTCCATTCATGAGAGAGTGAAAGATGGTGAATGACTCTCCCCGCATCATTAGTTTGGAGACTGGTGCCCTGGGGTCCTGAAGGAGGCCGGGAGGAGCTAGATATCAAAACCGAAGACACCAGTAGGGACCCATGAGTTGCCGTCCAGATTCTCCCCAAATTCCTCATGAGATGCCTTGAAGGAAGGGGTTGGGTCTCTGTCTGGGGAACCTGATGGGGACAGGCCACCCGGTGAACTCTAGTCAGTCTGTTTTCCAAAGCCCCCAAAAAGAGCACTACTGCTATTTACATTTCAATGTAAATCAAGCCGCCTTCAACCAGCAAGGCTGTGTAAACTTGCGTTTAATGTCAGGTTTATATTAATATTTGCATTAACAAGATTGATCGTTTACATAACAATGCATATGTACCGTCTGGGCTAGGTTTGGGTTTACACACATTTGCATAATGTTTACAGATTGATTGATTAGACAAACTGTGCATAAATCCAAGTAAACTACTCGTTGTTTGTTTATTTTTTCTATTGGGGCTGGGTAGCCTACATCTTAATAAGTGGGCTAAACTGAACCTCAGTCCTCTACTCTAACCTTCACAGAAGACTTAATAGTTTGGAAAAGTAATTGTTGCGGAAAAAGAGCAAGATGAAGTCACTGGGGCTATTTCGTCCTTTAATCTCCTGCATTGAGTGGTAAGGAGGATCCTGGGGGTAAACTATGCTCTGACAGAGATAAAACCAGGCTGTAGATGAAAAAAAACAGTATTCAAGACCCCTTCTGCCTTTGTCAGGGCAGAAGAGTTTCTTAGAGACGGTCAAGTTTGGCAGGGACCTTGATGGGGCGTCTACATCGCTGCTACCCGAGGGTCTGGAGAAGCCAGGGGAGACTGCAGCTTCCTTTTAGACTTTGAGCACCTCCATCTGGCTGAAGAATGATCTGGATACTTAGCACCCAAGCCCAAGCGGAGGAAAGCCTGGAAGCAGACAGTAGGAGAGATTTTAGAAGAGAAAGGTACCATGCAGAAAGAAATTAAAATCAACTAATTTTTTAAATGTCTTTATTTTTCATGAGCCTTCTCATGGAAAGTTCTGTTAATCACTTCCTCCGTATTTGTGGCACAGAGGCTTCAGGGACCCATGCACGGCCCTGATCTCCGTTCCGACTCATTCCCACAGCACAAGGGGTACCGTACCACTCCACTGTGCCCAATAGATCTTTGGAAATCATGGAAATAAACAAAAACCAACCAAATGAGAATAAGCAAAGGGTATTTATTCCAAGTTTGCTATTAGCAAAGGAGTCAGTCACTGTCACTTGCATTTTGGCAGAGACTCAAATGCAGAGGAGTGGGAAAGTTTCATCGTGGGAAGGGGGAAGGCTTCATGCATGCCCTGATGGGAGGCTGTTGGCTGAAACTGGAGGTGGGCTAACCGGAAGCGAAGCATCCCTGTGTGACTTTGGGTTTGGCTTTCTCTGACTGGTATCTTAAGGTGCAAGTGGGGACAAATATGAGGGAAGCTGTCAGTTATTAATCAGGCCCTGGCCATTTTGGGCCAGAAGTCATTGTTTAGCTCCTGGATCGGCTAAAAGCCTGACTTCCTACAGGAAGGACCCATAACGCCGGCTTCCGGGCTGGTTATTGGACAGGAGGGTTTGGTTTCCTGGGCAGGCTGCTGCAAGTTGTGGGTCAGAGCTCTATTTTTATATAGGGTCCGGCCATTGTTTGCATATTCAACTTCAAGATACAGGTACCTTATGAAATAAGTAGTGTTGTTTTCTGTGTGTATATGTTTTAAATTTACTAAAGAGCATTGTGCATAAATCTCTTGGTGTTCTTATTTTTTTCACGCAATACTATGAATCGTGGGTATGTCTGGGTTGCTGTATGTGTATAGTACATCGCACCTGTGGCTTCATACGCTCCATTGTATAAAGCATCCACTTTTCTATCAAGTTGCCTCAAGTATCCTCCACCACAGCCAACACTGAGATCAAGATCCTCATATGTGTTCACTTGGGAAACAGTACGCCAGAGTCCCCTGTTCCTATACTCCGTGTGGGAGAGCTGAGTCATAAGTCATGGGCTCCTTCATTTCAGTATCGCTGGACTGTTCTCAGGGTGGTTATAAAAGTTTATATCCTATCAACGATGCGTGAGGGTTCTCATTTTCCCACATCCTTGCCAACACTTGGTGGTAATAGGCTTTTTATTTATGGAAAAATGAGAGGGTGCAAAGTAGTCTCTATTCCACTGATGTTTTAATCTTCTGATTATTTATTACAAGAGAAGTTGAGCCTCTCATTATATGCTTATGACACATTCAAGATTTTCCCTTCTGTGAACTGTCTGTTCATATTCTTTACCCATCTTCTATTGGTTTCCCTATCTTTTTCTTGTTGATTTACAGAAGCTCCTTGAATATTCTAGATGTAATCCCTTGTTGGTTTTGGAGGTTGCAGAAGTTCTCTCTTAGCCTGTCCCCTTCTTAAAGACTAGTGAGCTTTACTGAATAAAACTTTTGAATTTTAATGCAGACAAATCAATCAATTCTTTGAGTGTTAGAGGGCCACTATATGAAGTTCTTCCCTAGCCTAAAGAACACAAAAATAATCTTCCCCACTTTTATCAGCTCTATGAAAGGGGTTTTTAACCTGGAGGGCATTAACCTAAAATCCAAGGTGTCAGTGAACTTGGAATAAACTAAGTATATCTTCACCTTAGGTGACAGTTGTTATGGAAATCTCAAAATTTTGCTTATGTTCATCACTATTTCAAAATTGCCATAGTTATTAGATTTACTACTAGACCTTATCAGTTACTGCTTTCATAAAGAAGCATATATTTGACTTCACAATTTTTTAAATGTCTGCATTTCTACATAATTGGTTTCCTTGGTCATTCTGTCTAGTTGACTTCATGTATTTAAAAACATTATTCTGAGAAGGAGTCCATAGGTTTCCTCAGATTAACAAAAGGATTGATGTTGAGAACCCTACTTCATAGTTTTGCCTTTCATATTCAGGTCTTAATGTGAAGTTCATCTTTGTATATAATTTGAACCTGATTCCTACCTCACACCATATGCCAACACCATAGGCAGAGCAATCCTTCTCTTCCAAGCTGATTTTTGGTGCCATCTTTATTATGACAAAATTTTCATACATACCTAAGTCTGTCCCTGAGAGTCTTCTATCAAACTTTGCCTGGTCCGGGCTAAAATTCTAAAATATACAGTGGAAGGGTGGATGGAGTAAGAAGTCAGCTTTTGGAGGTGTATTTAATTTCAGCTCTTTTATTATTTTATGTTCGTTTTCCCCTGCTTGTTTTTAGTATAATGAATTAAAGAAAGACATTTAAAACATATTATTTAAAAATTCATGGTTTAGGATTGTTGGGTTTTGAGTGAGAAAGCCTGAACTCCCTTCCATTCTAATGCCAGGAGTTGGCCAACTTTTTCTATAAAGAATCAGATAGTAAATATTTTAGATTTGGCAAAGCTAAACTACTCAACTCTGCCCTTGCAGCATGGAAGCAGCCATAGGTGATATGGAAGGAAATGAGCATGGCTGTGTTCTAATAAAACTTTATTTATAAAACAAGCTGGCTAGAGTTGGCCTACTAGCCATGGTTTGCCAAACCCTATTCTATAATATCTGTAGTATTTCTCTTCCCGCATAAGGTAGCAATGGTCTTTATTGTGAAAACTCATCAAAGAAATTATTATACCCAGATCTGTGGAGCTGAGCAACAGACGTGTTTATTTACTATCCCAGCATTATTTATACTACATGATATAATAAAAAAACTGTAATGGTAAAACAAGATAATAGAATATTATGTAACCATTTCAAATGTTTATGGAAATCTTTCACGATGTATGCAAACATTCATGATATAATCTGAACTTGCAAATAGGACAAAAATAACACATATAAGATATAAATTACGTTCAAAGATGCATAGAGGAAAACCTCAAAGAAAAAATGTCAGTGACAGCATTGGGGGCATGAAATTACAGGCGATTTTGATTTTCTTCTGAATATTGTCTTTTTGTCCCCATTATTTCTATAGTGAAGCTGTATTATATTTAACATAAAAAACATTTCCTAAGAAATTTTAATGGATGGTATCCAAAATACAGTCTGGATAAATTCCCTTAATGTCAAAGAGCACTGAGCAGATGAGCAGTGGAAAAAAATTTTAGTAATAACCCGATAATTCAGAATGTACCAACTCAAACCAAAGCCAACTGTAACTTTTCCTTTGGGTTGAAAAAGCAAGTAATGGACCAATATTTCGGAAAATATTGAATGTATTCATCTTGTAGACCTTCATCAGAGCCACACATGGTATGTTAAGAATTTTTCAAGGATTCTCTCAATTAACCTTCCCAGCAGCCCTCGAAGATGGGTCTTGCTATCACCATGACCCTCATCACCATCTTGATGCCCATTTCAAACCTGAAGAAACTGAGGCTTATCCCACTGAAATATTTTATCCAAGCTCTGCGTATCTAGCAAGATGGGGTACAAATCCAGGGAGATCTAAGGCCCACCCAAGCCCTGGAGAAATCAAACTCTTCCCCAGCATTTCAGAAATAACTGTTCGGACTCAGCATTTTCATCCATTGAGGTGCTAGTTTCAAGTGATTATTAATTATTTACAAAGCAGTTTCCAGCAGGGCCTCTGTTTACCCAAACTTGGTCTAGTTGTTCTCTTTCACTTCTGATCTGTGGAAGGAAGGGCTTCATTTCTTTAAAAACACCCACCAGTCACACCTCTCACTGGTTCTGGCTGGAAAGCCTCCGCCCTTCCTTCTGGCTCTCCCCTTTGTGACCTTGTGGTGCAGAATCACAGAGCCTGTATTTTTCTAGGATGTACCGCAGTGGAGGCCATGGCCAGGCTTTGACTTTGGATGGTTTCCTGGGGAAGGCACCTGCTGGTCCTTAAGTACTGGGCCCCTTCCCCCTCAGCTTACACATCCCCCACTTACACATCCCCCACTTACACATCCCCCACATTGATCTCACTGGTGTTGCTCCAACAGCCCAGCTCTCACCCACCTCAGAGTATTTGCATTTGATGTCCCTGCAGCCTGGAATCGCTGTCCCCCAAATCTTCCAGTGGCTGACTTCTCATGCTCAGTTCTTGGCACTAACTTTCCCACCCCACCAGCACCCCCAGGATACCCATGTCTAATATCCCCTCCCTTCCCTGGCCCAGCACTTGCCATCTCTCTCCTATGGCTTGATGAATTCTTTTCTTCCTGGTACTTCACACTGCCTATACCCATCTCACTAAGTTTTAAATGCCTGTTGTTCGTGTCCTCCATTAGAGTATTAGGTCTATGTAGATAGAAACCCTGCTTGGCTTCTTCATTGCTCCATTGCCTGTTCGTGGCACCGAGGAGGTCCTCAGTAAAGAGGTGTTGAATAAATTATCCCACTAAGTCTTTCCAGCAACCCATAAGGCATGCCCTGCACTACCTTTGAGGGCACTCTGGGCTCAAAGAAGTTAGAATAATTTGCCCAAGGCACACAGCTGAAGACCAGAGTAGCGGGGCCCCAAGGGGGTCACACTGGGGGACAGAGTGGACCACAAGGCCAGGCTCTGTTGTATCAAAAGGATGGTGTGTCCCCTGGTTCTGGTGGGGAGATACGATTGGCTTGTTTTGATAATTTTGCATGCTAGCAAAGAACTGAAACCCGCTACTCAGGGATACAACTGGTCCTTTTAATAAGGAAGGCTGTTTTTCTAGGAGACCTTATCTGCAGGAGCAGAATGGGAAGGGGAATTGGGGGTGAGGACATTGGAGGCCCTCAAGATTTCACCAGATGTCAAGGCAGCACATAAGATTGGACCTTAATTTTAGGCTTTTTATTGTACCCATGTTACAAACGGTGTTAATGGTAAGAGAGAAAAGAAGAGGATTGGCTGCAAGGAGGTGAAGTAGAAGTCATCACTGATTAAGGCAGCCCCACCTTAAAGAGGCTGAGCCGGCAACCCCTGGGTGCAGGGGACCGATCCTTCCCAAAATGCTCTGCAATCTCCAGAAGATTCTTTCTTATCTCAGGATATACTGAAAAAATTGGCAAGGCCAAGGTCTTTCTGGAAAGAACATCAAGGGCAATATTTTAGGGCATTCGAGCTCATGAAGATGATGGCCATTGGCAGACCCGTGTGCTGGAGCCCGTTCAACACTTACCCATAATACCCGTGGCTCTCGGGAGCGTGATTTTAAACACCCATAAAAATCAAGCTTTATTGATGGGGAAAACATAACATCTCCTTGGAAGTGGGCCCTGTTCGGTGCAAAGACAGCGTACACAATGTTCCCACTATAGATAACTGACCCAGGAGTCCTCTGGGGCTACCGCAGCCTCGAACACTAACTCGCTCAAAGCCACGCGATTGGCACCTACCTCCGCCGTGCCCCCCCTGCCTCCCGTGCAGCTGCTTGGATGGGGCAAACACCGGATTCTCTTCAGGATGTGGGATCAAGAGAGATGGGCCGTTCTTTTCCCTTCTGCCGGTGCACACGTCTATGTGGTGGTGTTTGCTGCTGCTTTTATCTTCATTTTCTTGAGACTGAATTCTTTCTGGGCCTGAACAACCCCACACAGGAAAGAGGAGGTGAGCGCGGAGCTTGACAGCTCCCTGACCTGCTGGGCCAACATGCAACCTTCACATATGTGTCACTTCAAGAGGTGTCTCCTACATGCCCTTCCTGCCTACCGAACACGCATGTGAGTGCACACACACACACACACACACGCACGCACACAGAGCTGTATGCTAACGCCACAGACAGCCTGGGTCCAGCCTACCTTTTGCCACTTGCCGCCCCTCCCTTTCACCCCTGTGGGAGAGAACATGGCAGACATCACAATGCCTTCGCCTCCCGACAGCACTTCTGCTTGGAACGCTGTTCCTGCCTGTCCTCTGTCTTCCGTCCGCATCCTCCCCCCTGGCTGACCCATAGCCTGCCTTAGGATCTCACTTCCTCGCACAGGTACATACTTGGATTAGAACCTTGTACTTCCCATTTTGTGATCCTCCATGTCCAGGGTCTGCCCCGGGGTGGGTGACACAGATGGCGCCTCTCCAGCTGCCGCATGTGACCTGATCAGAGTCAGCAAGGTCAAGACCACAGCAGCAGCTAGGACAATCGGACCTATCCATTCCTCCTCCTGGGCTGTTCTCCCTCTGCAGCCCTGTTTCCTCCACCTTGGTTCAGACCAGCGTTGACATCCCATGAACTGTAACTGGTCCTGCCTCAAGGCTTGCCGCTGCCCAACCTGATCTGGTGACATCACCCTGTCCTTGCCCTTGGGCTTCTTTCCTGGGCTCTGCTCTAAACAGGGTCTGGCTCTGGCCCTCCTTTCGCTGCAGCCCTGCCCAGAGACAGAGTCTGCAGTCCAAGGGGATGTTCCCACTAAAGCCCATGTCCCCCACTCCTTCCCTTACCCTCCCCCCCAACACAAATTTGAGACTGCCACCCAGACACCCTGCATTCCTGATACTTCGGCCCTGAGCCTATTCTGGGCCTGCACAGGACTCTTCCTGTGTCCATTCTCTTGGAGGCTGAGCTGTGAGCAGTATACACACCCCAGGCCTGAGGGAGGGCCAAGGAGCAGCGTCCTGTTTGGATGGAGCTAGGACGTAGGCTGAGGAAAGCACACGTCCGCTGAGTGGGATAGACATTGGGGTAAGGAGAAGCAAGGAGCAGGTTGGGGGCCTCCCTGCTGGGAGACCTCCAGGACTCCTTACTGCCCTCAGAAACATTCCAACACCTGAAAATATGCTGTAAGGCTCAGAAGGATCTTTCCCTGACGTGCCCCTCCAGCTTTGGCCACTTTCCTCAAGTTCCCTCTCAAATTCGCATTCCCGACCCGCTAAATTATTTGCATTAACAGACAGAGCAATGGGTTTTATCATTCTCTCTCTACTTTCCAATCCTCTTCCTCTCTGCTGCATCTTGAGGGCCAAGACTTGTAGTCCACTGGTGTCTCCCCAGCTTTGCAGACTGGGCTTCACACACCACTGGCTCTTGGGGAACATGCAGGGGAGGGAAGGAAGCAGGAAGGGCCCCCTAGAGCTGGGTTCTCTGCCTACAGGGTCAGTGGCACTGAGTGTCTGCGCAGCCGCAGTCCACACATCCCAGTGCTCCAAGGAGCTCCTGCTCCGATCATGCAGGGTGGGGGCGGCTGTGGGGAGAAGAGGAATGAGTGGGATAAAGAGCATCTAATAAGTAACAAGAAATATTTACATAGAGAGAATCATGAGAACAAGCCCTCATTAGAATTCACCCAGAACAGAAACTGCAGACCCCACGCTGGCTCTGCCATGAGCTCGCCGGGTGGGCTACACTCAGCCTAACCAGGTCAGCTCTGTCTTTGCAGCACAAAAGTGGCCGCAGACAACGCGTAACTGAATGGACGTGCTTGCGTTCCAATAAAACTTTATTTACAAAATCAGACAGTAGGTCCACTGGCCATAGTTTGCCAACCCCTGATCTCAGTGATCTCAAACATTATCAAACCTTATCTGAAAAAAACAAAGTTCGGGTTATAATACCCACTTTTAAACAGCTGAAGAGATGTTATATGAAATTATCTTGAAAATTATAATGAACTAAAACACTAGAGAAGTGTACATTAGTAGTGGTAGCAGTAATAGTCACATGCTAGTGAGTCCCCTGAATGAAGTCCATTTATTAAGCACTCACTGTATACTAGGTGCATTGCATTCACTGTTTTACTCAGTCCTCACAAATCGTGCAAAGAAAGAAATGGTTACTCTCCACTTGACCGATGGGGAAGCTGAGGCTCGGAAATTAGCTCAAACACTACCGAGTGTTAGAGATGGGGCTGAATTCTAGCGAAGACCAGTTTCCAGACCCAAAACAGCAGCCTCAGAAAAAGACACGTTAAGTGTGTGAGGGGTGTAAATTATAGATACATAGATGAATAAATGTCTGCACACAGACCGTCCCCTGCTATGTTTAGACCCAGAGGGCGGGACCAGGTCCTATGCCCCCTGGCTATGACACAATCACCCTGTGCTTGCCTTGGCATATGGGGCTGGATGCTCTTCCCCGGAGGGGAGAAGCTTTTCCCGGGCAGGGTCCCAGATTTCAATCCTAAACAAGGCAAGCTACCTACGGTGGACTCTGCCAGCGGCGGAGGGCTGGCCTTCTCTGCACGGGATTTCCTGAGTCACAAGGCAGCCCTCCAGAACTTTCTGGGCCTGCCCAAAGCCAGGCCTGCCTCAGCCCTGAGGGGAGGTGCGAGCAGCCGGTGCCACTTGAACACCGAGTCCCCTGCATGGAGGAGGCCAGATTTAGCAATCTGTCACACACAGCCCGCCTCATCGTGACACCAGGCTCAGAGAGGCAGGCAGCGCGGGCAGGCAGAAAAGCATCTGTCGGCATGCCACGCAGACAGGGATTAGAGAGAATGGGGGAGGATAATTATGGCATTTGCTTTCCTATAAAGTGCGCGTCAGGAGGAAAGGATTAAGCTAATTGAAGAAATCTCCAGCACTTACGTCAAAGGTGGCTGCAAAGCGATTGCTTTAGCTCGCATCTCACCTGCTTCTGAGAGCCAGCTCGAGGAGCCTACCCACATCTCCACTTTGTCCCCAGCGACTCTTTGCAGAAATAGTTTGAGTTGGCGTTAGCCATTCTGCAAAAGAGAGAAGAGCTAAAAATGTGCATATGAAGGAGGATCCCTGCCTTTTTTTTTTTTTTTTGACTTCCAAAGCTCACATCAAGTTTCCCAGAGAAAAATGGAGAGCCGATTTTCCCGAGGTTTTTACATATTTGTGGATGTGGGATAGGTGACATAAATGGCACGGAGCTTGCGTACTACCCAGGGACAGGTGGCAGCGTCTCTCAAACTCCATCTCCTTTCCGTCTCTCTGGAACCTTGGCTCGTGCTTCTGAGGGCCAGGCTGCAGGAGGAGAGAAAGCCCAGACCCCAGGATCATTTATCATCGCTCTCTGCCTCACACCACCTCGGGGGTCCCGAATCTCCAAACCCAGAACCAACTGGAAAGGGACGGGCTTTTGTTTTCTGTCACCCAAATGCAACTTGGTCTTTGAGTTGCTGGGTGACAGGTTCTGGAATCCTCTCTGCAGTGAATTTGGAAAAGCAGGAAACAGTCAGAAAGGTTTCCCCTTTGTTAGTTCAACGTATTCGACTATGACGACCCCAAATAATAGTTGACCAATGGACTGCTCTTTCCCGATGAGTAAAATATCACATCTGAAAAATATAGCCAGCTGCCTAGTTTTTGCCGTGATGCATTCTTGGACTACCTGAAAAAAATCAATGATTAGAGGAATCCAGAAGTATTTGTTTGAGGGCCGAGCACTGGAAACCTGGCTCTGTTCTCTGTCACTGTCTAGCTTTCTGACCTCGGGTTAGAGGTTATTTCAACTCACTTTGGTTTCTTCATTTGTAAGATGGGGGACTGAGGCTCAGCGCAGAGAGTCCTTGTGAAGGTTACAGGAACTGGCTCGAGAAGACAGGAGGCAGTCAGAAATGGAGCTGTCCTCGTCGTCGTACCTGCCAAAAAGGCATAACTAAGGTTTTGTGCTCGGTTCTCCAGAGAAACGGGACCAATAAGATGTAAATATGTATATATACAGTAAATGTAAATATAAATATGTAAGTAAGTGTGTGTACGTGTGGGTGGGTACAGAGAGAGGGTGGGGAGTGGATTTTAAGAAATTGGCTTGTGCAGGGGCGCCTGGGTGGCTCAATCGGTAAAGCGTCTGCCCTCAGCTCAGGTCATGCCCTCAGGGTCCTGGGATCGAGCCTGGGTGCCTGGCTCCCTGCTCAGCCAGGAGTCTGCTTCTCCCTCTCCCTCTGCCTGCTGCTCCCCCCACTGCTTGTGCACTCTCGTTCTCTCTCAAATAAATAAATAAAATCTTTTAAAAAAAGAAAGAAAGAAAGAAATTGGCTCGTGCAATTGTGGGGGCTGACGAATCCAAAATTTGCAGGGCTGGCTGTCAGGCTGGAAATTCCGGCAGGAAGTTGCAGTCTTGAGTCTGAAGGAGTCTTGAGTCCAAAGGAAGTCGGGAGACAGAATTCCTTCATCTCCGGGGTCCTTGGCTTTTTCTCTTAAGGCCTTGAACTGATGGGCTAAGGCCCACCCAGATTTGAGAAGGTAATCTGCTTTACTCAAAGCTTACTGATCTGAATACTCATCACGTTTTTAACAAACGCCTTCACAGAGGCACGGGGACTGGTATCTGACCAAACAACGAGGCACCCTGGCTGAACCAGGTCAACACATGCTTGTCATCTCCTACTCCAGCGGAAATCGTACCTGACCCAGCAGTGAGAAGGGAAGAAACCTAGAGTAACAACACACCATTAAAAAGCACAACAGCAACACAAAAGTACAACAACTGACGCCTGCCTCGTCCCCTCGGGCCCATCCAAGTGGCAAAGGAAGAAGCCGTGGTATGATGGAAGACGCCGTGGTATGATGGAAAGCACTCCATGGTCAGAGCAGCATCCCAGGTTCTAGATCCTTCCGCCTCTTGGCAAGTATGTGGTTTGCAGGCGGTTCACTGAACGTCTAAGCCTCCTCAGTTTCCACTCATAATAAACACATCTGTCCTGCCTGCTACAGGGGAGGGGGGGAGTTGTGGGAATAAAATGAGGCAACCATTGGCAAGGCTTTGCAAGGAAATTGCTAAGTGTCCTCGTAGAAGGCATTACCCTACAGGGAACATCATGCCCTGGACAGATTGAATCCTGCGATTTGTACTAAAGCAAATAAAAGGCAACTCGATTGCATCACAGGTCTGACCTGGCTCGGATATTTTAGCGACAGAATCATGAATGTTTTCAATTAAAATTCTCTCACCTTCTTGGGATCTCGAATGGCTTTTGGGATGCAAACTCGAGGGCCAAGTTGTCTGAACACTCACCCCCTTTTTCCTCTGTCAGTCAATTTTCACTGCGTTTGATCAGGGCTCAACGCGGCAGGTCCAACCCATGTTTATTATGGAAAATTCACTCATTGCAGAGATATTTCTGGAGCCCTCACCATGTGCTGGGCACTGCCCGGGGCCCTGATTGGAGAGGGTGTTGGCTTTAAGTCACGAGCCCGGTCGTGGCAGAGTGAGTGCTGGATCAATGCCAGCTATTTACTATTTGCTCATAGGCTATTATGTGACCACGTGTGAAAAAGAAAGACAGGATACTTTCTTTAAACCAAAAGACAGGACTGAGCCTACGTGCCTTCCCACCTCTGTGGCTTTTTCAGAGTCCCCAGGCCTACAGCTCAGCCCCGCTTCAATGTCACTCCGAAGTCCAGGGCACCAAAAGCCCAGAAGAGCGAAGCAATCGTTCTTTGGAAAACTTCACCATCAGAGGAAATTGTCCTGTGTTGTCTCTTAGAACACTTCACACTTCATTGGGAAGCTATAAAAACAATTACCAGGTCATTAGTAAAGGTTATTTTTTTTTTTAAGATCTAAAAGCATCTCTTCCAGGGTGACCTGAGCCAACGTCGGCGAGAGACAGTTGCTGTAGTGCACAGAGGGAAAGGTTTGGAGTGGAAACTGGGATATCCTGCACTGGGTGCTGAAGCTTCTCCGAGCCTCAGTTCACCCAACTGGGTGTTAAAACTAGGAGTCCCTGCCCACTGGGCTGTGTGAGAGGCTGAAATAGAACGGCTTTGGGAATAACCCTCACACCACCCCTGGGCACTTGGAGGGCACTCCATGATTGCAATTCCTTCCACATCCCTGCTCTACGCTGCCTGGATTTGGGGGTCAGAGGCGCGAATGGAGAAAGCAGGAAGGACTGAAGGGAACACTGAGTCCATCAGGATAGGCTAGCTTGTGCTGCAGGGACAATCTGAAAACCTTGCTCCAGACAGCCGAGTTCATTTCTCACTCACACCCCGTGCCCATCACGGGGTTGACAAGGGAGCTCTACTCATCGTGACCACTCAGAAACCTGACAGAACCCTGACAGAAGCTCCATCTTGCTAGATGATTCCAAGTTCACGGAAGGGAAAAGCAGGAACATGAGGAATCATAGGCTCACTCTTCAAGTTTCTGCCTGGAGGCGATGCGTATTCATTCCACTCACATTTCATTGACTAAAGCGAATCACGTGGCCACACCCGAGATCAACAGGGTGGGAGTGTATTGTGCTGGGGGTGTAGGCATGGATCAACATACAAGAGCTTGGACCTAGCCAATGTCCCTTTATAATAAAAAGTGGGTGGAAATCTAGCACAAGTTGAGGCTTTGGATATCATCTATCTTGTCATATCAGCTCAAATTTTAACCATAACTCCTTGAAATATTCAACCTTTTGTTTAGTCAATGATACGGCTGCACACCTTCAATGTGCCAGGCATGGTTCTAGGCTCAGTGAACATGATCTGGTCCCTGCCGTCATGCAGCTTGTTTTCTAGAAGAAACTCAAACAACGAACGAGTAGGAAATACATACTGTCATTTCAAGGTGTGATAAGCGCTATAGAGAAAAAGACCACAGGGTGAGGGATGAAAAGAGGGATTCAAAGTGTGTGCTTGAGGTGTCGAATGAGTTGAATGGCATTTCCCCATTTCTATTTGATCCCCTCCCCCATCCCCTTAAAGCTTTCTGGAAGGTAACAGCAGTGCCTCAAAATAATGCCGATGACAATAGCAACGATGATTCTCACAAACATAAGAGTTAACGCCAACTCCCACCACCTCAGCTGGCTCCCCTCCTCCCAGTGTGGACCTTCGCAGATACTGGGAAGTGCCCCGGATTCCTACTGTTCCAGAGCCCCACGGGGACACAGAATGGGACAAGTTAGATGAAGCAGGGCAAGAAGAGCCTCCACCAGGTCATGATGTAACCACCGGCGAGACCTCAGTCTTCCTGGGCATCAGCACGGATCTGGAACATTCCATGTATGCAGCTACACCTGTGTGTGGACATCTAGGTCACTGGCCAGGAGCAAAGACAGAACTAGGGTAGAGGCAGGCGGGCTGAGGGAGGGGCAGATAGCTTTCCTTCACTGAACATCTCCACCAGGCCAGGTGCTTTGCAGACATCTCCTCTATGTAGAGCCTTCACGACATCCTCCTGAGGTAGACTCCTTTATCCCCAGTTGGCAGGTAAAGAAACTGAGGTTCAGAGAAGGGAGGTAATTTGTTCTAAGTCACAAGGTCAGTGCCAAAGGCAGGATTAGAGAACCCCATGTTCTACTCATCTTTGCTGAGCCCGACTCTTAGACCTCTCCTGTGTCCTCCTCCTCTCTTCACCTTGGGGGCATCTCGTGGCACCCACACTTCATCCTGCAGGAGGTTGTCCAAATGCACAAGGTGACCGGTTATTATTTATTGAGCTCATATTATATTCCAGAAACAATGCTACTCACTTCACATTCACTATACACTCTAACATCATTTCATGGGGCGCCTGGGTGGCTCAGTTGGTTAAGTGCCCTTGGCTCAGGTCATGATCCCAGGGTGCTGGGATTGAGTCCTACATCGGGGTCCCTGCTTAGTGGGGGAGCCTGCTTCTCCCTCTGCCTGCCTCTCCCCCTGCTTTTGCTCTCTATCTCTCTGACAAATACATAGATAAAATCTTTTAAAAATATATAATATCATTTCATATTCAATGAACGATATATACACCACATCAAGCCTATGAGATGGGTCGTTTTGATTCCATCTTTTTTGCATTCGAAAGCAGAGGCTCTGAGAGGTGTCAAACTCTAAAAGCCAGTTTCACCCACTGTGTCACATTGCATCCATAAATCCAAATTTCTTTTCCCATAAGCCTGCAAGCTGCTGTCACACTCTCCTACAACATCCCATCACACAGACTTTCCATAAGAGAACTTTTGTTCTCTTCCAGACTCATTTGAGCATCTGACAAAAGGTATAGAGTCCCTCCCCGGAAAAAAATGCTCACAAAAACGTAAGTGGGGAAAATTACATGCAATGATCTTATTATGTTAGAAATGTATTTACAGTTGACCCTTGAACTTCATGGGTTTGAACTGCATAGGTCCACTTATTTGCAGATTTTTCCAATAAATACAGTACAGTACTGTGAATATATTTACTTTTCCTTATGATCTTCGTAACATTTTCTTTTCTCTAGCTTACTTCATTGTAAGAACACAGTCCATAATACATGTAACATACAACATGTGTGTTAATTGACTGTTTATGTTATTGGTAAGGCTTCTGGTCAACAATAGTTGACTTATAGTAAAGTTTTGAGGGGAGTCATGGGCAATACATGATTTTTGACTCTGTGTGGGCTCAGTGCCCTAACCCCTGAGTCATTCAAAGGTCAACTGTACTTCACCTGTGTGCAACGTTTTTTTTTAAATCATGTTTTTTACTTTAAGTTGATTATTCAAAAATTAATGATTAATTCCAAGAAGAAAAAAAAAGTGCAATAATACAAAAGTCAACCCTAAATCTGCTTAAAAGTAAATTTCAATTTTGAAAATGTAATGGTGTCTGCCTTGAAATAGAAATTGAAATTGTAATATACAGTTTGGCATGGTCTGTGAGTGTTATCTTTGATATCCTAGCAGTTTGACTTTTCCTTTGGGAAATATTCACCGCTGAGTCACAAAAGAATCAGTGCCCCGGAGGCTTTCTGCCAATGAGAAAAGACTTGTGCCAAGGAGCAACTTTGCTCTCCAAGACAAGATTTGAATCACGGATCCTGTTGTAAAAGCAAGTAACAAAATATCTAACTAAGGAGGTTTAAATCCTAAGAATGTGTTTTTGCCCGAGGAATCTAACATTAGGGAGATGCAGTGTTAACTTAGCAATTCAACAATGTCAACTTCAGGGTCAGCTTCTCTGCAGTACTCTGGGCCTCCCCCTCATGGTCACAAAATGGCTGCAGTAACTCCAAACAACAAATCCTCATAGGACAACACATTAAAAGAAATGTCAACAATTCCAGAAGGGCGTTGCCATTTGACAAAAGTATTACTTCAATTTTCTTCATCTGCCCCAAGTCCCAAATAAGTGAGGTCAAATCCATGGAACAAGGACTTCCCCAGATCTAACTATATATGGCTTCCTTTACTTGAGAAGTGAATAAACAATTGTGTAAGCTATTTAACAAAAGTTGGGGGGCCTGGGTGGCTCAACTCTTGATGTCGGCTCAGGTCTCGATCTCACGGTCGTGAGTTCAAGCCCTGCATTGTGCTCCACACTGGGCAAGGAGCCTACTTTAAAAAAAAAAAAAAAGATATTTAACAAAAGGATTTTGTGTCAGAACAACACAAATTCAAATACAGTTCCAGCCTTCTAAAATCAAGTCTTTTGGGGGTGCCTGGGTGGTTCAGTTGGTTGAGCGTTTAACTCTTGATTTTGGCTCAGGTCATGATCTCAAGGTCGTGAGTCTCTGCAGTCAGCAGGGAGTCTGCTTGAGATTCTCTTTCCTCTCTCTCTCTCTCTCTCAAATAAATAAATATTTTTTTTAAAAAAATCAAGTTTTCTCATGTAAAACATTTGCATCATCTGGTGTATTTTTAGGATAGACAGACATAATTTTGCCACATAGAAAACACAGGGGCTCTTTAGGGAGCGTGGCAGGTGGAGGTGCTTATCACGTGCACTGATAAAAATCAAAACAAAAGATATACCTAAATTTGGACATCACTTCTTTTCCTTGTATTTTCCGACTGAAGCTAAGCTTAGTGTGGAAAAGGCCGGTGTGCACGTTCTCCGTTTGGGAAGCTCTTCTCATCGACAGGAAGTCAGGGGAATCACTAATACATCCCTTACTAACCTCATACAGTAACGTCCTTTCCATCCAACATTTGTTTGCAGTGAAACCACACATAAAAACAGTTTTACATTTAGAAAGAACATGTTATTTTCACCAAGATAATTTACAAAGTGACACACACAAAAATATCTAAAAGAAAATACTCATCTTCCCACCAGGAGATCATTCATGCACCGCAGGTGAAGAAGCCCCGCTTGTCAACAATTCTCTTCTTTTCCAAGTGGGACAGAACGGTAAATGCCAGTTTTCCAGTGTGATCGCAGAGTCCTGCCGGTACCAACACCACCTACGTGGAACATGCTAAGACGTTGGGATGCAACTGGTTTTTAACCCTTTACTCATTTCCTGCTCAAGGGGTAGATAAAACAGGTTAGAGACAAAGGAGGGAGAGTGGATCTTTTCGGATACACCTAGTGGAGAGGGGGAAGTGTGGTGTGGACATGGGTCATGGGTTTAAATCCTGGCTTTCCTACTTTCTACCTCTGAGACTTTTATTCGACCAATGATTCTCTCTAAACTTCAATGTCCTTACCTTACCTGAAAACATGAGAGTCATCACTCCCCTCAGTGGGACTGAGCATTTTTAAATGACTAAGATGGACACTGTGCTTACGACTGAAAGTGATCAAGGATGTTTTATTGTCTAAGTGTGGCTAGTGAGCGAATAGGAGCAGCCCGAGTTTCTACCCACAGGCAGGGCAGGACTCCCCTCTTCCACAGGGAGCATGTTTAATGGGAGATGGGAGAATGACAAAGCTGGGGTACAGTTCTACCCCCGTGCTTGCTCACGGTATCTGTCTCATGTACATGGAAATCCACACGAGAGGTAACATGAGTCCACGCTCTCCTCATAGGTATTCCATCCCTCTTTAGAAGCAGCAGAATGACAGAGAGCAATCATAGCTCATAGCTGAATAGGTAGGATGGGCAAGGCAACGGGGGACGCTCCAACACTTGGCTCTTCTTACCTTTTGATCAGGCCAGAGGGAGAGACAATAGCCATGTGCTCACAGCTCTATGTCTTGGGCAAGGCACTCCACCTCTTGTCTTCTCCCATCCTTTCCGTGTACTTGATTTGCATGTAGTTTTGCTCATTCTAAAGTCATTGTCGTGAGGGGAGGGGTACTGCTGACAGGATAACCAGGAGAGGAGCTGGTGCCACCCAGGCTTAGCCGAGACCACTAACTTACACAACTGAGCTCCACCCACTTGCCTAACCTACTTCCTTTTGGGGGGGCGCCAGATTGCAGAGTCCAGTGTATTTTCACTGTGTCTCTTGTAAGTCTTACCAGCCAAACCGACTCTTCCAAATCCACTTATTGAATATATTCATTTCTACATACATACACATACAGTTAACTTTGCATGCAAATGAGTATACGTGCGTGTACCAACCACCTTCTGTATACTGAATACATTTTGTATACTTACTGTTTAACCCAATGACTGTCCTTCCTCCTGCACACTAGATTAAGTTCTTGAACACTAGTCATCCGTGTCCCTCTTGTTGCAAGGATTCTGATACATGTTTACCTTCATTTCAAAGAAACCTATTTCTGCGTTTTTCCATATTCTGAAGAGTACTTCACACGTTTCCTACCTCTCAAGATGTTAAAGATTGAATCACACTTCCTACATAGAAGTCAGGAATTTTGGGGGATTCTGTGGATTTGTAGATGACCTTAGGTTCTCAAGCTCTCCTCCAGATTCCACATCTCCTCGCGCTGCCTCCTATCTGCTTCCCGGTGGGTGTGAAACTGGTGGGTGTGAAACTCAGCGTGCCCTCCTCGGGTTCTCTCCCTGTGGTCACTCACATCCATTACAATGGAAAAGCATTCTGCAAAGCTGCACGTCAGGGCTCTTCTCCCACCCCCGCATCCTGGGTTAACGGGGCCAGTTCTCCTGCGAGTTCTGTGTGTTCCTGTCTTATGCTCTCCAGCCCCATTCTCGGCTCTTAGTTTGGAGACCTGGGTGCTCCCTGGGTGTGGGAGAGATGGAGAATCAAAGGTTGGGGACTGCATCGGGAAGTGCAGAGATTTTTCTCGAAGAGAGAGAGTAAAAGAAAAGAGTGGGAAAGTGAAAAGAAGTGGTAAAGAAAGGAAAGCTGGAAACATCCTTTCCGTTGAGTGCTAGAGAACATGGACCCTGAGATGGAGCTCTTTGCTTAACATGGATGGAGCTCTTCCTATGCACCGGGGACTGTGTCGGGGGCTCGACAAATATGAACTGATTTCATTCTCCTCACCCCGCTGACAAGGAGGTACTGTTATCCTTCTCATTTTACAGATGAGGGAATGAAGGCACAGAAACGTTTAGCGATTTGCCAGAGATCTCACAGCTTGTGAGAGCGGCAGGGTCAACACTCGAACTCAGAGCATGTCCAAGTTCACGCTCTCAGCTCTGCTCTGTACTCCCCACGGGGCTTATTAACTGTGTTTCATTCATGATGACACAGACATTCAAGCAGAGTTTGGAATCAGCTATTCACTTTGGCTAGTGGACTGCATTACTTTGTCCATGACTTCAACTCAAGACTGGGCCCCAGGGGTCCCGGAATGTATGTGGCTTTTAAAAAGGGACCTTGGTAGAGGGGATCTTCTGATGGAGGGGAATGGTTCACAGAGAGGAGTCAGGACCCAGCTTCACAGCCCCCTGACTCCTTGACAGCCTCCTCCCCTTTCTGGCCTCTATACCTCTTTCCTCCAGATTCTTCTTCTGTTATACAGCTTGGATCACGCTTCTTCTCTCACATATGCATGCCCAGACCCATGATGATGGCATTGCAATCCGACAGACAAACTTCACAGAAGCCCCTCTCCTTCAGACAATCTTAATAGTTTGCCTTTGGGGGCACCTGGGTGGCTCAGTCGGTTAAGTGTCCAACTTTTTTTTTTTTTAAGATTTTACTTATTTACTTGAGAGAGAGTGAGAGAGCATGAGCAGGGGGAGAGGGAGAAGCAGACCTCCCACTGAGCAGCAAGCCTGACATGGGGCTCAATCCCAGGACCCTGAGATCATGACCTGAGCGGAAGGCAGACACTTAACGCGCTGAGCCACCCAGGTGCCCCAAGCGCCTGACTCTTAGTTTCAGCTCAGGTCATGATTTCAGGGTTGTGAGATCGAGCCCCACATTGGGCTCTGAACTCAGCGGGGAGTCGGCTCGAGATTCTGTCTCTCATCTCCCTCTGTCCCTCCCCTCACTCTCTCTCTCTCTAAAATAAATAAAAAATCTTTAAAAAAATAAAAATAAAAGTTTGCCTTTGGTTAAGTTCTCTCATTTCTCGGGTGTCTGAAAAGATGACTGAGAACTCAGTTTTACTAGCGTGTCATCGGCGGGGCGCTGGCAAAGGCGTAGGGAGACAACCCAGAATTATAAAGAGGAAGAATTTACGGTCGCCTTTAAGAGTTGCCAAGGAACAATGTTCCCGCCTGATTTTTCTGTGTTATCCAGCTTCCCTTCACTTCACTCTTCTGCGAAGCAGAGTCTAGACGTTGGTGCTTCCCAGATATAATTGCTTATGGCTGAATCCATGAGAAGCCAAGGCAGAGATAGTTTTCAAAAATCCGGCCACTTTGATGTCGATGGTGACTTGGACCCCGTGGAGAACGTTAGTTCTTATTGCCAAATTGCAAAAATGCCCTCTTGAGTTTCCAAAAAGACCTCCATGTTGAAGAGTTCTCTGCCCCAGAGAGGCAGGGTGATGGGTCGAAACAGCTAGTGAGGAGAAGGCAGCCGGCCTGTGTCACACGGGGGACAAGTTGCAGATATGTTTTAAGAGCCACTGCAAACTCAGGACCATATGGTGTCCGGGGGCATTTTTGTTTTAACAGGTATATCTTGGGATCTTTGAAGGAATGGTCGCACTGCCAACTCCTCAATTAACCAACCCTCCCAAGGTCGCCAGGGACGCTGTGGATTGGGCCCGGGCAACAGGGGCCTGGAGGAACTGGCTTTAATTAAAGGATTTGTGCAGTAATGGAATCCTCAAATCCTTTGAGCAACGTTGCATGAAGTGGGCCTTTCAATCCCTGTGTGCATTTTCCATGGCTGCAAAGAAGCGACGAATATTCTGACCAAGCACTTCCAGGCAGGGTGGTGGTACCCATTTAGAAGCCCCTCTGAAGGACACACGGCCCAAGCAAATGAAATAAAAGAAAGAAAAACATGGCCCTCTGCCACAGTGGGAAGGCTATCCATTCTCCAAACTCTTGTGATACAGTCCTGATGGGTCGTTACTATTTTAAAGAAGAATTGCTTTGTGGACGTTAAGTGTGTTGACACGACCTGCACTTAGATACTCACCATTGGAATTGTTAGCTATGATTTGAGGGGGATCCTTGATTAAGGAGAGGAACGGTCTTGCCGTGTGTGAGGCCCACGGACGTGTGTGAGGTCTTCGGGATTAATTCTGCCCTTTGATGGTTTTTAACATGCAGGATATTCTTGTGGGGAATCTATCGGCTTCTGACAAAATCCATGCTGAGTGTGTACCCACTGGGCCCATTGGACACCCAGCCCCACCTGTCTAGCTCTTGAAGGTATGTTTTCTTCTGTGACCTTGATCAGAAATTTCTCTGAATCTGTGCTTGTCCTTTCTCTGTCATTTGGTACATGTGAAATTTTCATGCACACACACACACACACACACACACACACACACCACAGTCTCACGGGTGTTCCAACTCGTGGGTTGCCGCACAGAAGACATGGGCTGGAAGTAATGCCAATTTCTGGACGCTGACAGGAACTCCACCTCCTACCAGATCCCGCTGCCGAGTCCCACCATACAACTTAGGGTCCCCGAATTCCTTCAAAGAACCATAATTTAATGCTCAAGCATTGTCTTTTTATCAGGAGCCACAATAAGGTCATCTTTAGGTGTTTTGCTACACTGCTATCAAATTTTCAGACATTGCTCAACATCTCTTATCTAAGTAACTTGCAGGTGGGTGACTCGGAACCCCGAACTGAGAGGGCACTTTGCTTTCTCTCTTGATAAGCAGATACGTACGGCTCACATGTCTCAGCTCAGGCCGCCAGAACAGGACACCACAGACTGGGTGGCATAAACAACAGAAATTTCTTTCCTCTGAGATCATTGCACAGCCGGCTTCTCTTCCTGCCGCCAGACTCTGCCTTCTCGCCATGTGCTCACAGTGCCAGAGACAGTGAGCTCTCCCGTGTCCTTTTTTTGTTTGTTTTGGTTTTTGACTGTATTTATTTATTTGAGGAAGACGGAGAGAAACAGAGAGCATGAGCAGGGCGAGGGGTAGAGGGCAAGGGAGAGGCAGGTTCCCCGCTGAGCAGGGAGCCCGATGTGGGACTCGATCCTAGCGCCCTGGAATCATGACCTGAGGCAAAAGCAGACGCTTAACCAACTGAGCCAGCCAGACGCCCGTCTGATGTCTTCTTTTATAAGGACACTAACCCAGTCGGGTCAAGGCCCTACCTTATGGCTTCATTTAACCTTAATTACTTCTGGAACTGTCCCATCCTCCAAATACAGTCACGTTGGGAGTTAAGGCTTCAACGTATGAATCCAGGGAGGGAGACACAATTTAGTCCATAGCACTGTACACAGTCCATTCACTCTTCTTCCTCTTTTGACGCTAGAACTATCGTATCAAAGTTTTAGACTCAATTCCATTGGCATTTTTAATCTAGATTTTCATTTGTAATTTCTTTGTACCCCTTGCCCTCATTACTCAGCATTCAGTCTTTCATCCTTGTAATGATGTGGAGTTCTGTCTTGTTATGTTGTGTTTTACTCCTGTAAGTACGTGTGTCTTAATGACAAATCTTCCAAATAGATTTTGGAAACTGGCGGGACGTGAGAACGATAAACACGAAAAAAGATTTGTGTTGTGACGTCATGAGGAAAGATACCCTTCCGACGTGTGTGTTTGTTCCTTCGTTTGTCTTGGAGATCCGATTAGCTTGTTTCTGAAGGTCTCAGCTTGCAGCACCCATACAACTAACGTCGGCTTGTGGAAAGGCCCAGCAACAATGGTGGGTAATGCTACAGGAACAGATGAACTCTGTTTTCTATACTTTTCTCCAGGAAGGGTGCTCCCAACAACAGAGTATTGCGGATCGGTAATTGGATTCTTTATCAGCTGCTGACACAATAACTCGTCATCTTTTGCTTTGAAAGCATAGATATTTGATCAGTAACTAGATTCTCCTCTTATTCATGCTTCACACCCAATCTGCTATGAGCTTCTGTCGATTCTATGTCCTTTTCTCTTCTCCATCTCTTCTCTTCCCTCCTTAGTTTGGCTCCTCGCCTGCTTTCTCATATGCACTGTTAAAATAAACTAGGTAGTGGACAGTCGTGTGGGCCAGCCAGAACCCTTTCTATATATGGGAGATGCCCTCACCTCCATAAAACAGAAGCCAAAAACTGGCTTTCCCAGCATCCTTTGCAGCCAGGACACAGGCATTGACTCAGCCTCCAAACGAACATCCCCGCACGAGGCTTTGAACCAGCCGTGATGCAGTGAGACAGGTGCCACGTGGCATTCACCTTGGCAGAGTGATGGCAGAATCCTTCAGTTTTCAGGACAATGGCTCCAGAAACATCAAGGAGGACAGACCAAAAGTTCTTACAGAACCGGCTCTCTCTATCAAAATGACCAGGACAGGGATTACCAAACAAGACAGAAAATTTGAGACAATAAGCACCTTCCTCCAGCCAACACCACAAGAAAATGCGGTGGCCCCATCCCAGCCCCTATCTGCAAAGGCCGAGAGCCCACCACTCTGGGGGCAGGCTGGAGCTAGGTAAGTGCCCTGACCTCCCTCCTGGGCGGTGTTAGCAAAGGCCAGGAGTTCATCCCCAGCAGATAGTAATGTGAGGTCCCCTCTGTTGTTTCCCGGCTCACCACCTGCAAAATCTAGCTATGCATTCGCCCCTTGGGTTTTCTCAAATTCCCCCTTTTAACAAATCTCCCTTTTAATTTAATTTGTTCAAAAGATGGTGTCGGTTGGGACTCTACCTCCAACCACCCCCTTCCCCTAGCCTTTCTTTCTGAAGTTAAAGGTCACTTGCTCGGAGATGGCATCTCTAACCTGCTGCCCCAAACGATGCCTCCCCAGGCGCCTCGGGGTCCCCTGGGCAGTCGTAATCATGTGTGTAATTGTACATTCACCGTGACGGTCCTCCACACCAGCAGAGGCTCCTTGGGAAGAGGAAGCATGTTACTATTCAACTTTGCACGCCCTGCAAGACGCAAAGCACAAGGCACACAGTAGGTGCTCAATAAATGAGCGAGTGTCTAACACAGCTCCCGCAGTCATTCCCCTGCATGTCGGCTTTCTCACGGTGACAGGCGAGGTGATGCAGGGCGAGGTGCGCAAATGTGGGAGGTCAGCCTCTTCATAATAGCGTGTCCTCAGCGTCCAGCTCGCTGAGCTTGCTCTCCCGCCGGGCTAACTCCCAGGAAGGAGGCGCTGACTCTCCTCTCCCCTCCTCACTTAATCCCTCTTGGGCAGAGGGGAGGGCGAGGAGGAAGGAGGCAAGGAGGCGGCAGCACAGACCCATTTTCCCCACAGAAGGGACGGGGCTGGCCTCTGGCGCTGCACCAGGCACGAGCTGGCAGCCGGTGTGGTCCTGCTGGGATGCTGGAGAATGAACTCTCGATGACCTGCAGCCATGAACTTCATGCCGATGTCGAAACAGCCCCCTCCATCTTCCGGAATTCAAAATATCAGTGTTTTTTGTCGACCTTCATCATTTTAAATTGGTCACATAAGGAACGCGTTGCAGTGGCTGTTGTTTTTAAAGTGGGCGGAAGATGCTTTTGTGCTGAGACCTCTCCTTGGCCTGTTGCTCCCTGGAACAAATGTGGCGATCAAATTACCGTCCCCTGGAAATAGCAGCCTAATGGGAAATGCTGGCAACTTCTAACCTGAGCCGTGCAAATGGCATTGATAGAATATCTAAAATAAATGAATACAAAAAAAAAAAAAAAAAGGCAGGAAAAAGAAAAAGCCCGAGGTACGGGTTTCCTTAACCCAGCAGAACCATGTGGTTCTGAGCCTTTCATGGAGAGGACAGCCAGAGACTGCCCCGCATCGATGGGCAAGCCTTTGCTGACCTGTGCATAGTGTTGCGTTCTGCCAGCCTGGGTCGAAGCAGCAAAACTAGCTCTCTGATGAGGTCTGCTGATCAGGGAGCAATCCGGCCCCCAGCTCTCCCTAGCCACAGCCACAGGACTGTGCCTCCTGGGTCACAAGGAAGTGTGTGTCATCTTGTATGCAGGAGATCTGGCCTTTATAGAACTTTTTATCTTGTCCAAAGTTCTTTTTGAAAGGAGCATAACAGGTATTTAACCTTCCATTTTAGAGGTAAGGAAACCAGCAGAGAACAGAGCTCATCCAGATTTAGAGCTTAGAGCTCAGACTTTCTTTTATTATTATTATTATTATTATTATTATTATTATTATTATTTATTATTATTATATTGTGTTAGTCACCATACAGTACATCCCTAGTTTTTGATGTAGTGTTCCATGATTCTTTACTTGCGTATAACACCCAGTGCTCCGTGCAATACGTGCCCTCCTTAATACCCATCACTAGCCTATCCCATTGCCCGACCCCCCTCCCCTCTGAAGCCCTCAGTTTGTTTTTCAGAGTCCACAGTCTCTCATGCTTCATTCCCCCTTCTGTTTACCGCCCCTTTCTTCTAGACTTCTGATTCCTAATCCAGTGCGCATGCGCCAAAGTAAATGTCTGGAAATGTAAATAACAATGACGATCCTACGAGCAATGATGGCTGGCATTTATGGAGTGCTCAGCAGGGGAGAGGTGCTGCCTAGGTATTTTCAGTGAACGTGATCCCAATTCAGCGAGGTAGGACTGTCATTATCTCCATTTTATGGGTGAAAAAACTAAAGCCCAGAGACGGTAAGTAACTTGTCAGAGGTCACACAGCTAGCAAGTGGCAGAACTCAGAGCCAGAACGCTCAACCCCTATCCATGAGGCCTTGCCAAGATCAGCCTTAAGAGAAAGAGTAACATTTACGTATTTATGTTTCATTTATGTATTTTGTTTTATGTATTCATGTTCTTATTTTAAAAGATATTTAGTTACATGGTTTAAAAATTAAGGGAGGTTCACTCAAGAGACGTTTCCAGCAAAATTTGGAAGACTACTTAATAGCAAAGAAAAGTATTATCTGATAAACATTTACATATAAAAGCAGGATACAAAACTATAAGCACACAATAATTAAAACTAAGCATGGGAACATAGAAAACTGTAAGAAAAAGCACCAAGATATTATCAGTAGTTGTGTTGGAGTGGTATGATTGATTATATGAGGTTTTTCTTAATGTTCTCTATTTCCCAACTTTTAATTTAAGGAAATGTGAAAAGCCTCCTCAAAACATAGCTTGACTTACTGCTTTGAAGCTCTGGCATTTGGGGAACCACAGAGAAAAGATGGTGTTCTAAACAGCAAAAAAGGTGGGAGCAGCTTGCGTTTTTCATTTTTATTGTATCAAAACTTCAAGGAATTGGTCTTGATTATACTAGTAAAAATTTGTCCCCACTGCCTCCCCAAAGAAAGAGGGAGAGAGGGAGAGAAGAAAAAGAGAAAGGAAGAAAGAAGGGAGGGAAGGGGGAGGGAGGGAAGGAGGAGAAGCTAAGGGGGCAAATTTTGTTGCACAGCAGAAACATTCTATTTCATTTCTTTGTTTGGAAACTGCTTCACAAGACCACAAACACTAATCTCGCTGGGTAATTAAAACAGTGTAAATGTCACTATTCCAATCTTTGACATTTGGTTTGGGTCCTGACAGGGCACAATGAATTATAGAGAAGGAATCTCCCTGTTGCAAGCACATGTGTTAATAATCCTGGCACAAGGCTTTAATATTCCTCTAGATATTTGAAAACCTCTGTGTAGCTAGATATATGCCATTCCTCCAGCACTTTATCATGCGCTGCCTTGTGGCAATTCTTCTATTGCTGTTTTGTATTGTTGTGTGGCTGTCTCGAATCATTCACACTTCCATGCGTGTTGAGTCTGGGTTTGCCCTAGACATGGCATCTTTCCTGGGGCCTCCGATGGCGTGCTATTTCTTAGTAACACAATGTCATATCCACCGGAGAAGGTCAACCACGTTTGAATAATGAGAGTAGCTACCATTTATTGATCACTTACTGTGTGCTGGGCACTGTGTGACCTGCTTCCCAAACACGTTTCTCTTTGCAGGAGAAGCCGTGGATGCAGTGGGTAGAGCAGACAGACAGACAGCCCAAATCTCAGGTCCTGTAACCTCTGACAAATTTTCTCAGCCTTGCCATTCCTCAGTTTCAGCCTCTGTAAAATGAGGGAAGGATGGTACCTTGCTTCTTAGGGTGGCTACAAAATTAAATGAGTTTGGAATATGTGGAATGCTTGCATGTGGTAGGAAATCCATAAATATTAGCCTTTATGATGGTCATTTGAGCATCGTTACTGTTCATTCTTACAGCGAGGGAAGTCTTGGCTTTCCCACCCTGATTCTCGCCCAGCCTTCCCCCGTCGGTAGATAGCACCACCTCCCTCCTGATTGTGCAAAACCAAGGCATCATCCTTGATTCTCTACTCAACTCCTCCCGGTCCAATCATTCAACAAGTCCTGTCGGCTTTGCATCTAGGATATCCTGAATCCTCCCACCGGACTCCATGCAGGAGAACAGCATTCTGCAGGTGGCCCCGCCTGGGTTAGGAGCCTGATTCCCACACTTACTACGTGGTGCTGACGGGCAAAGTACTTGAACTCTCACTGGGATAACAAGAGAACCTGCATCATAGGGTTGGTGTGAGGACAAAATCAAACAATCCCAGGAAAGCACTTGAAACAATGCCTGAGCAGAGAAACCAGTCAGGCAGTTAGTCCTGGTTGTTGCTCTTACAGCCACGTCCTCAAGTTCTGGGCTGGTCCAAGTTGCTATTAGATCTCACTGGGACTGAGGCCGCAGCCTCCCAGAACTGCTTCAGTTCTCAGCCTTCGATCCTTTCACCACACGGCAGCCAACAAGATCTTGCGAGTATGTACATAAAACCACATCTCACCACTGCTAAGAATCTTCCAAAGGCTTCCATTACACTTGGATAAAAATCCAAACCCTTAGCTCTGGCCTGGAAGTCCTTATGGAAGGTGACCCTGTCTACTCTGACCTCAGACGGGACTATTATCCTCCCTTCCCTCTAATCCAGGGGCACCCACCATTTTTTAGTTCCTTGAATGTGCCATGGTTCTGCCTGCCCTAGGGCCTTTGCACTTGCTGTTACTGCTGTCCCCAGAACATTCGTTCTGGCCCCTTTTTGTATTTGCAGATCTCCAGGGCTCCAATGTTTTCTCTTCTGCCAGGATTTCCTTCTCTGGGGTCAACACTCCCCAAACTCCAGTCACATCACCCTGCCTCTGGTTCTTTACAGCCACGTTTGACGATATCTTGATGTTTATTTGTTCGCTGATTCATCTTCTGCCTGCCCAGCTAGCATATAGCTTGTTCCAGTTATGAGGGTGGCATAACAAATCACCCCAAAACTTGTAGCATGAAAGAACCGTTTATTACGCTCACGGATTCTGTAGGTAAGAAAGTCGGATAAAGGGCAGCTGATCTCTTAGGACCTCAGGGGGAAGACTCAAAGGCTGGAGGCTGGGACGACAGCGGTTCCTTTGGGCTATTTTTCTGTCTCTATGTGGTTTCTCCATGTGATCCCTCCAGCATAGCAGCAACAATGTGGCTGGACTTCTTCTGTGTCAGCTCAGGGATCATCAGGCGCCTGTCTGGAGAGAGGGCCAGGAGAATGCCGCCTTAACTTTTAGGAACCAGCTTCCAAGGGTATGTAGTGTCACTTCCTCTGGTCACAGGCCTGTCCCATGCGAGGGGAGGAAGCATAGACCCTACCTCTCCACGGAGGATTGCCACTGTCCTCATATAAGAAGAGAATGTAGACTATACATACAATTAATCTTATTCAGCCTTAAAAAAGAAAAAAAAATCCTGCCTTTGGTGACAACATGGACAGACCTGGAAGATATTATGCTCAGTGAGATCAGCCAACCACAAAAAGACAAATATTGTATGATCTCATCTACATGTGGAATCTTAAAAAGTCAAACTCACAGAAGCAGAGAGTAGGTTGGTGGTCGCCATGGGCCAAGGACAGGAGGACATGGGGAGTTAGTGGTCGAAAGGTGCAACATTCAGTTTTACAAGATGAATGAGTTCTGAAGATCTACTCTCCAACAGCGTCTGTAATGAATAACACTGTATTATATACTTAACACTTGCCAAGATCTTATGTTAAGTATTCTTACCACAAAAAAATAATAAAAATAATAGTAATGGGGACAGGAAGAAACTTTGGGAGGTGGTGGATATGTTGATGGCCTTGATGACGGTAATGGTTTCATGGATGTATACTTATTCTCAAACTCATGGAATTGCAGACGTTAAATATGTATAGTTTTTACATCTCAATCATACCTCTATAAAGTGGTTAAAAAAAATAGACATGTATTCATGATTTGGTTTGCTTTCATTGTTTGTAAGGGTAAGGATGTTTACCAAGAAGTAAAATTAAAGTTAAGTTAAAAAAAGAAGAAGAAGAAGAGACACGGGGTGGAATATACCAGAATAGCCGTCTTTGAAAAGATAGCCTGCCACAGAGGATATGAATAGACATTTTTCCAAAGAAGACATACAGATGGTCAACAGACACACGAAAAGATGCTCAACATCACTACTCATCAGGGAAATGCAAATCAAAACCACAATGAGATGTCACCTCACATGTGTCAGAGTGGCTAAAATCAACAACACATGAGATAACAAGTTGTTGCGAGGATGTGGAGAAAAAAGAATTCTTGTGCACTGTTGGTGGGAATGAACACTGGTGCAGCTGCTGTGGAAAACAGTGTGGAGATTCCTCAGAAAACGAAAAGACAGAATTACCATATGATCCAGTCATCGCACTACAGGGTACTTACCCAAAGACTAAAGGATGAGGCGGTATATAGACATAATGGAATATTACTCAGCCATCAAAAAGAGGGAATCTTGCCATTTGCAACAACATGGATGGATCTAGAGGGTATAATGCTAAATAGAATAAGTCAGAGAAAGACAAATATGATTTCACTCATCTGAGGAATTTAAGAAACAAAACAAACAAACCAAGAAGAAAAGACACAAACAAAACAACAGACTCAACCATAGAGAACAAACTGGTGGTTCCCAGAGGGGAGGTGGGGGGGTGAAATAGGAGGAGGGGATTAAGAGCACACTTACCGTGATGAGCGCTGAGAAGTATACAAAATTGTTGAACCATTTATATTGTATGACTGAAGTTAATATAACACTGGATGTGAATTACACTTGAAAAAAAGTAAATCGATAAAATGGAGCACTGAGTTTAAGTAAATAAACTAAAAAACAAACAAAAAAAACCAAAAACAACCAAAAAAAACCCAAACAACGGAAAAGCAAATCCAGCCCGCTGCAAAGCTCCAGGTGGGCAGCAACCTTGCCTTGCTCACACGTACTCACAGCCCTAGAGCAGTGCCCGGCACGTAATAGGTGTTTAATAAACCTTTATTGAATCAAAGAATGAAATGCTCTATGATGTAAATATTATCATCTTCATTTGACAGATGGAAAATATTGAGACTCCATGAAGGGCTCAGGTAGAAATTCAGGAGAGGTTGTTGGACTGACTCCAACAGCTGTTTCTTAAGCAAATGATATACTCCATTCCCTCCCCAGTGTTGAAAACTGAATAAATGAATAAAAGAATAAAGGATTGAGTTATTCTATTTTTTCCCTGGTGAAATCATTCTGATATCACTGATTAAAACTCAGGTTCTATCAAGTCTTCTGACTCCCTTGCCAGATTTTTCTTTCCCAGATGTTTTAGTACTGATTCTTCTTTTTTTTTTAATAGTCTCCAGACCCAGCATGGAGCCCAACCCAGGGCTTGATCTCCCGACCCTGAGATCGACATCTCAGCTGAGATTAAGAGTTGGGTGCGTAACTGGCGGAGCCACCCAGGCGCCCCAGTGCTGATTCTTAACACTGATATGTACCAAGCATCTTTCTTCAATAACATCATGAAACATCTGTTCTTAGGAAACTTAAGATTACTGTTTCCAGGGAAAAGCCCTGGGAATGGTTTAACAGGACTCTCATTGGACTCTATCCGAGGGATGTCTAAGCAACCTTCAAACTGAAAGCATCTGAAGACTCCTTTTATTGTCGCTTTGGGAAGGCAGGGCCTTTCCGTAGGCTAGTTTCTGATCTTAGCCGGCGGTGGCCTGGCCTGTCTGGGTCATGGTTCAGAGGAAGAGCGCCACCTACTGATGACCTGCTCCACCTTCAACACGACTGCTGTGGGGCTTAGACCCTCCTGCTACCACTGTTCAAAGGGTGTAGAGGGGCCTTCTGAGCAGACCAGTGGAATCTCGGTCTTGACTTCCAACTCTAGTGTTTGCAGGCACCGTGAGACCAACGAAACCATAGCACATTGAATGTAAGGCAGGTCAATGTGGTTCTGTGAGAAAGGATAATAACTCCAGTGGGAAAAGATTCTTTCCAAAATACACATTGGAGGGGTGCCCGGGGGGGCTTGGTCTGTTATTAAGTGTCTGCCTTTGGCTCAGGTCACGATCCTGTGGTTCTGGGATCGAGCCCGCATTGGGCTCCCTGCTCAGCGGGAAGCCTGCTTCTCCCTCTCACACTCCCCCTGCTTGTGTTCTCTCTCTCGTGTTTCTTTCTCTGTCAAATAAATAAATAAAATCTTTAAGAAAAAAAAATACAGATTGCATTTTTCTGGCAAGCCTCTCCATTGAATGTTACTTTATTAAGGAGAATAACCCTATAGCATGTTTAATAGCGTTCCAGCAAACCGTTAGCAAGGTTATTCTTTTCAGTAATGAGGTGGTTCCTTCACTTCTATTTCATGTGTTCCACGAGAAATTCCAATGCATAACATAGGGCAAGAGAGACCACCCTCAAATAGTTCTTGGTTCCACTAGGAAGCTTGTAGCTACAAGTAACAAGCTATGGCGACTTGACCAAGTAAATCGTTCATGTGGTATGATTCCAGCTATGTGAAGTCCTAGAACAGGCAAAACAAATATATGGTGATAGAAACTAGAACAGTGTCTGGGACCAGGGAGAGGGAGGAGTTAATTGCAAAAAAAGACACCAAAGAAGTTCTGTGATGATGAAAATGCCTATATCTTGATGCGATTGGGGTTACTCAGATGTACGTATTAGTCAAAACTCACTGCAGGGTACAATGAGGATTTGCGCATTTCACTTACATACATTTTTCCAGGAAGAGAAAAAAAAGAGATGTAAATAAAACTGAACTCCGGGGCACCTGGGTGGCTCAGTCGGTTGGGCATCTGCCTTTGGCTCCGGTCATGGTCCCGGGGTCCTGGGATCGAGCCCCACGGGGAATCTGCCTCTCCCTCTGCCTGCCGCTCCCCCTGCTAGTCGTGCTCTCTCTCAGTCAAATAAATAAATAAAATCTTTAAAAAGTATATCTTGAGCTCTAGTTAATGACTCGCATGCGGAAGTGTTTAGGAATGAAGTGTACGGATGTCTGGCACTTTCTCTGAAGTCCGCTAAAAAACCAGATAAACTGCAGATGCACGGAGAGGTGGATTGATACGAGATAAACAGGGCAAAACTGTAATCACTGCAGGATTAAGGGCTTATGTATATGGGTGTTCAGCATACCATTCTTTCCACTTCTGAATGTTTGAAAATGTCCACAGTAAAGTCAAAGGGGAAATGAAGAAATAAAGAACAAGCCTAACGGAAAACACACACGTCCCCACCTTCGGGCTGAAATGACGTAAGAGAATGTCAAGTTTGGGTTTCTTTGGGCTGGAATTACCTCAGTTGTCTTAGTAAGAGGACAGATGGGGGAGTTCGGATGTCACCAATTAACTTTTTTGAGTGAGAAGTTGTTTTCATTTGAGGTGCCTCTGAGCTCCCTGGAACATCCCCGCAGTAATGGTGGGCCCCCAAATCAAGTTAATGAGGCCAAGGAAGAGGCTACTGCTGTACCAGTTATGTGTACCTTTCTCTAACCTCTTGACTAGCAAAAACGCGTCCCAGAATGGCAGGGAGCCTGCCCTTACCCATACCCACCACCGTCCTAGCTTTGTACTGATTTTTTTCAGTGAGAATTCCACCACCACCACCACCCCTCCCCTGCCCCCCAGCATCCCATCTCTGGAAAGAAGCTGCACACAAAATTCTTGTTTAAAAGAGCCAACAAAGTTTTTTAAGCCATCAAATGAGTTAAGCGAAGATGAACCAGAAGTATGCGAATTAAATTTCCCCTCAAGTCCTATAGAAATCCAATAAATAAATTAAATGCATGTGGATTTAAAAATTAAAGGCCGAGAAGGCTTGAGGCAAAGTGCATTTGACATTTGAAATAATAGAAACTCGAGAGGCGGCTTGTAGCAAGATGTGCACTCCCCTGGCGTAATAGGGGCCCTTGGTCACCGTTCTGCCCGACTGTGTGTTTACCGAGCATAATGGCCTCGCGGGGAAATTCAATAAAACTCTCCATTGCCAGGTGTGACTTGAGTGCCATCATTTAGACGACAATGGGAGCAGCCTCCCGCTCGGCCCTTCGCCCAGAGGGGCCATGATTACTGAAGCTCTGAGTTTCTTCGGTTATCGCTCCTTTTGGCAGGAGTAGCCTCTAGCTCCAAAGCCTGCTTGCAAAAGGGTCTGGAAATATGTTGCAAGAACCTGAAAGATGTTCTCTCATGATGATCCAGTAATTCCACCTTGAGGAATTTGGCCTAAGCAAGGAATTCTTTTTCTTTTTTTTTTTAAGATTTTATTCATTTATTTGAGAAAGAGACGGAGACAATGGTGCACGAGCGGGGGTAGGGGCAGAGGGACAGGGACAAGTAGGCTCCCGGAGGGGCTCTCTGCAGGGCTCACCCTGGGCCTCCATCCCAGGACCCTGAAATCAGGACCTGAGCTGAAATCAGATGCCCAACCGACGAAGCCACCCAGGCACCCGCCGAAGCAAGGAATTCTAAGATGTGACCAAAGCTGTGTGTACGGGGTATTTGTCACTGTTACTCAATGTAGCAAAAATTTTAAAGCCATCAGATGTCCAACAATAGGGGATTAAAACAGTAATTAGTGGAACTAGAGGGTATTACGCTAGGGCTAGGCGAAATAAGTCAATCAGAGAAAGACAATTATAGTATGATCTCACTCCTTTGTGGAATTTAAGAAACAAAAGAGGATCATAGGGGAAGGGAGGGAAGAATTAAACAAGACGAAATCAGAGAGAGAGAGAAACCGTAAGAGACTCTTAATGGTAGGAAACAAACTGCGGGTTGCTGGAGGGGAGGGGTTGGGTGGGAAGGATGGGGTAACTGGGTGATGGACATTAAGGAGAGTACAGGGTGTAATGGGCACTGGGTGTTGTATGCAACTGATGAATCGCTGAACTCCACCTCTGAAACTAATACACGGTATGTTAATTAATTGAATTTAAATTTAAATTTAGAAAAAATTAAAATAAAAAAGAAATAAAAGTATATGAAATACTGTTAAAAATAAAAGTCTATTTTATCATTAAAAATAAATTAAATAGGGGCGCTTGGGCGGCACAATCATTAAGTATCTGCCTTCGGCTCAGGGCGTGATCCCGGCGTTCTGGAATCGAGTCCCACATCGGGCTCCTCCACTGGGAGCCTGCTTCTTCCTCTCCCACTCCCCCTACTTGTGTTCCCTCTCTCACTGGCTGTCTCTGTCAAATAAATAAATAAATAAAATCTTTTTAAAAAATTTTTTAAAAAGAAAAAGAAAAATAAAATAAATAAATCTTTAAAAAAATAAAATAAAAATTAAAAAATTAAAAAAATAATAAAATATTGTCTTGTAGTTAAGACAATAGGTGTGAGTTTGAGACGTGGCTTAGCCACTCACTAGCTTTGGTACCTTGGGCCAGTTCTATATGTAACCTCACTGAGCTTCGGTCTCCTCATCTATAAAATGAAGATGATAGCGTTACCTTAGGGGTCGATTAGAAGGATAAGATAAGACAAAACGAATAAAGCCCTATGTAGTGCTTCACCACTCTAAATGCCTAACTACTGACATTATAATTGTATTACATATAGATTATAGTATGTGTAGTACAGTTTTATGTAACTATTACAAATTATATTATTTAAAGAATATTTAATAGTATGGAAAATGCTTATAATAGCATATTAAATAAAAGAAACAGTACAAAACTGAACATTAAACATAACTCAATTTTATTAAAATAGACATAAGAAAAAAAAGACCAGATGAAATCATCAAAAATGTTATTAATGACCATCATGTCTGATAGGGAGAATATGGACGATTTAAATTCTGTTCTTTGTGCTTTTCTCTCTTTTCAAAATTATTCACCTGGATCACATATTACTTTGTGTAAATGCCTTTCAAATAGCGTCCATTAGATTATTTCAACAGAGATGACTACAAAGCAAAAAGCAGAAAGAAAGAAAGAAAGAAAGAAAGAAAGAAAGAAAGAAAGAAAGAAAGAAAGAAAGACCCATTTATCTTATCACCCTGAAAACTCTATTGACATTTTTTAAAATAACATAGAAACATGGCTAGAAAATTGAGAGCGTGGAAGACAACACTAATGGCGGAACTTCCCATCTGCTTACACCCTCTGTCTGTCCCCCCCAAGGTAAGTACAGTTAATAGCTTCCTTCAAGCAAGAAAAAAAAGAAACCAGGGATCTATCAGTGTGAACAGAGCCATCTTATGCTTTCAGTTTTTATCAGATTGTGTTTACATTCTGTTCCAGCCAAACTGGTGCATTTAAAGCCCCTTAACCCTCACTCCAATCTTCGCCTCCCCTGCCCCCTCTTCAGGCACAGCCGGAGTTAGCAGTCCCTTTGGTGAGTGCTTGCACATCACTTCCTATGCATCTACTTACACAACCAACTCTCCACACACAACGTATGGCGCGACTGGGGGGCTCCTCTTCTTGATGGAAACGGTATCACACCGTACACGAGAGCTGAACCATGGCGCAGTCTTCTACAGTATGGATATACCATAGCTTCTTTGCGTTTCCCGTATGGGTGGATATTTAACCTCTCAATGTCTATGTATTATTTTTATAATCAGAATAAAATAGTAATTATTTTTAAGTTTCCTTTGCACTAAATGTAAAATATATACACATGTTGGGTTTTTTTTAAAGATATTTATTTGAGAGAGTGTGTGTGCACGGGGGTGAGGGAGGGGCAGAGGGAGAGGGAGAGAGCGAATCTTAAGCAGACTCTCTGCCAAGCGCAGAGCTCGGTGGTGGGCTCGGTCTCACAACCCTGAGATCATGACCTCAGCGGAAATCAAGTCTGATGCTTAACCGACTGAGTCACCCAGGTGCCCTTGTATATACACATTTTAAATGAGATGTTGGAAGCACAAAATTCAAAGTTCACATGGCTTACTTGAGTGGTTTCATGGTGTTCATCCTACTCTGGACCTTCTGGATGAACCTGACCTGTGCCATCTCACTCATGCTGGGCCTTAGAAATCAACACTGCATCGCAAGAGCTGCTCCAGATTCCCTCCAGTTGCACCCCCTGCCCCACCTCGAGGTTTCTCTTCTCTGCACGCCTGCCTGCTCCTTTGACCTCCATTTAACCCTATAACCCTATTCCTGCTTCTCCCCCTAGCCTAGGCTAATCACCCTCCCCTTCCTCCTTGGACTTGCTATCTCAGTTAGTCACTGATAGACAAGAAGGAAAGGCGGTCAGGAAAAATGACTTTTTTGCCTGTTTTTATGTCTTAACAATAGAAAAATCGATACCTTGGTGCGGGGTGCTGATGTGACATATACCTAAAACGTGTGGCTCCAGTTTCGTGGCCTGCTTTTCAAGCCATCACAGATTTTCTGTCACTACGTGAGTCTTTCCCATCTCCAAGATCACCTACCTTACTGTCTGCTGTCCAATTAATTAGTGGTGAGTGCCACATGCCAAGAAAATGCTTTAGAAGCCGTGAAGGTGAAGACCATGTTATGTAGTAGCAAAACATTTGGAAAGAAGGAAATGAGTCATTTTTGTTTAGGAAAGAACTTCAGCCATGGTTACTGCTCATGGAACTGATTGGAAGCAGGTAGAGCAGAAGCCTACTCAGATTTTGAGAGGACAATATTGCCAAAGAAACCATAAGCTAGGACTTTGTTCAAGACTTAAACCACTAGTTTTCAACTCAAATGATTTTGCCCCCTGCAGGACATTTGGCAATGTCTGAGACATTTTTTGGTTGTCACAACTGGAACAGAGATGCCTCCACCCACTGGCATCTAAAGGATTGAGGCCATGAACATTCTACAATACATAGGCTAGACCCTGCATGACAAAGAATTGTCTGGTCCCAAATGTCAATAGATTAACAGACCACAGAAAACCGTAGATGAGGGAGTTTTCCCCAAGGAATTTAATTTTGGTATAATCAAGAAAGTTCTCCTGCTGCCTGATAGACACTCTTGCTTGGTGGGATTGTACAATTTTACAATCTAAGGACTATGGACCAGTGACTGCCATGGGACTCCCATTCTGTGCTTTTCTGAATGAGAATGCTTATTGCCTGGTCCAGCCCCTATTCCTTCATGGCATGTGGTGTATGTGGAGGATGCTAGCAGATACCTTGTCTTTTTAGCTCACAGGTCAACGAACATCAAATATTGCATCCGGATTTTGAGATTTAACATATCACCTCAATACTCAGGACATTGAGCTAGACCCAGTAACCTGATTGGGCTTTGGGTGATCTTCCTTAAGGGGCAGGGGGCGTCTGTGTATTCTCTGCATGAGAAGAAGTGTGTGAAGGTTATTTGGTGGTCAGAAGGGCATATTGCAGAGAGATCCCTGAACCCCAGGCTAGATGACATTTCTCAGTCTCCCTTGTGGTTTAGTATGGCTGTGGACTAACTGCTAACTATGGGTTATACTCACCACTTCCTGGTCTGGCCCATTAAAACCCCCTGTCAAACCCTCTCTTCCACTCCCACCCCCCTCGCCCAGGTTGATGCAGAGGAACATGGGGAGGTTGAAACCAAATGTTGAAGATGAGAGTCACAATCGGAAGGAAAGTGGATCCCAGAAACATTGATAGAGGGCTGCCCATTACTCAGAAATATCTACCTATGGCTTTATATGAGCAAGAAATTATTATTCTAATCACTGATAATTCAAGTTTATCTGTGGCAGTGGCCAACATTACCTTAACTCATACACCTACAAAAGGTGATCTAGTCCAACCGAAGCCTGGTCTGCAGCTCAATTTTCCTAGTATAACCAATCTCATTTTATGCCACAAATATTGGAGAATCAACACTCAGAGTAACCCTCAGTACACATATAATCACTTGTTCAATGTCTCCCTCCCTCATAGACCATAAACTCCACCAGCGAATGTGTCTCTATTTATTGCTGTTTCCCTCAAACCTAACAGAGCACCTGGCACGCTCTAGCCAGTCAATACACATATTTTCACTGAATGAATTACGTATCTTCATATTCTTCTAAACGCTGACTGCGGAAGATTCCAAACCACTGATAACAATAGATAGCATTAATTACGTGCTTATGAAGTTATGGATTATTTCATTTTATTCAATATCCAACAAATGTTTGCTGAGTGCCCTTTAGTGTTGCAGGCTCTCTGGATTCAAGGTATACAAACAGGTGAAGATTCCTGTCCTCAAGGAGCTCATGATCTGGAGGATTTCAATATTCACGGCTCCTCCTTTTTACACACAAAAAGCTATGCATCTTGTCTGAGGCCTCACAGTGGGGAAAGGAGTGAGCCATGTGACTCCAGAGCCAAAGTATTAACAGGAAGAAGGGCTGAGAGGGAACAGTGCTGCCTTTTCTGGGGGAGATTTGTAACAAGAAAACCCAGGTGCTGTCTGGCTATTTTTGTGACAGGGATTCCCATATCCTCACCTTCTGGGGGACCATCAATCAACCGACCCTGAATTGTAGAAGGTCGTCCTCAAGAGGAGGGAGGTAGGGAGATCTTTGCAGAAACACAAAAACGCTGGGCGCTTTGCTCAGCTTGGGTGTAAAGCTGGTCCTCAAGACCCACACACTGACCTATACCCAAAAATGAATTGTGAAGGCTCACTAGCCAACGCTTGTGTCCCCCTAAAATTGACATGTTGAAATCCTAACCCCCAAAGTGATAGTGTTGGGAGGTAGGGCCTTTGGGAGCTGCTTAGGTCATGGCGGGAGAGTCGTCATGCATGGGATGAGTCCTCTTACAGAAGAGACCCTAGAGGGTGGTCTTTGCCCTCTGCCATGAGAGGAGACAGTGAGAAGAACTGGAAAAGAGCCCTTGCCAAGCACATGATCTGTCGGCACCTTGATCTTGGACCTCCAGCTTCCAGGACTGTGAGAAATAAATGTCTGTTGTTTATAAGCCATTCCATCTGTGGGACTTTGTTACAGCAGCTGGTGCTGACCAATACAGTGGGGCAGCTCTGAACTGGTTTAGTCGCAGGTGGTCTGGTGGGCAATCAGTGCAGCCTCAGTCATTGGGGGGCAACTCCAAAGTATGGACTCTAAGAAAAATAAGAGGCTGCCTCAAAAAAGAGAGGAGCTTGAATTTCAAAAGCAGCCCCAAGGGACCCTACAGGCCATCTGAGGGTCCTGACCTGCTCTAGGCACTCAGTTGTTGTTTTTTTTAAGATTTCATTTATTCATTTGAGAAAGAGAGACAAAGAGAGCACAAGCAAGGGGAAAGGCAGAGGCAGAGGGAGAGGAAGAAGCAGGCTCCCCGCTGAGCTGGGAGTCCAACACGGGGCTTGATCCCAGGACCTGGAGATCATGACCTGAGCCGAAGGCAGACACCCAACCATCTGAGCCACCCAGCATCCCTAGGCACTCAGTTTTTATTCCTGCAGCTTAGACCCAGGTCCCCGCCCCTTGGCTGCCCTGCCTCTGCGCCCTCTGGCCAGTCTCTTCACATCAGTTAAATCTCCCCTTATTGTTTGAGCTGGCTTGAGTTGCTTTTTTGTTATTTGTGAACAAAAGCCTACTCATATACCTTTCCCTCTTCTTTTCCTCCTTTTTGCATGGTTGTTTTTTTAAGTGTTGAAAACTGCTGATCAGGGAACCTGATTACATGACTTTGACACTCTTTCCACTGTTGAAACTGTGCCAGAAGCAGAGAAAAAGGCAAAGGGGCCTCTGTTCCAGGCATATATGGAATCCAGAGATTCCTCAAAGTCCGTCTTGGGTTCACACCACACGTTACTCCGTTACTCCGGATTTCCTTTCCCACTGCTCAGGGTGGTGTCGAGAGAAAGAGAGAGAGAGAGAGAGACCACGTGCATGCAGAGGTCATTCATACACCTAGATGTAAAGGTGAGAGATTGCTGTCCGTTGTTGAGGCAGAAACAATGCTGAAAGAGAAAACAAGAGCAATCGCCCTTAACTGCTTCCTAAGGTGAATCCTGATTATTGTTAGTGCTGGCAGGGACCTAAGACATCCAAGTTCATCCCCATTATTTTGCAGATGAGGACATGAGGCTCAGCGAGGGAAACTCCCGCAGTTACGTAATGCCAGAGGAGGGAAGGTCTGCACCCCAGCATTTAGGCTCCTAATTGCGGGCTTCTGCGTGACTTAATCTGCCCCAATCAGTTGAGATACCTGGTCCCAGATTGTTAAGCATTTCCAACATTGCTTCTGAATGCGTAAAGATGGATGAGGTTCAAATTAAGAGGGAGGAAACTAAATCAGAGCTGGGGGAGGGGCAAGGGGAGGGAGAGAGAGAGAGCACATGTGTGTATGGTGCAGAGAGGAAGAGGTGAGTGTTCGGGAGAGCCCCTGCCACCTGACTTGCCTCTTCTGCTCCTACCACTGGGCTTACTGGTCACACCAGCTGCATTTCCCAACGCTCATCCCTCCCCGGGCTGCCATCGACAAATTGCATTGACTTACAAAACAGACAACTCTGCAATTGCCTGAGTACATTTAATCTTTTCAAATTAAGCCAACTTCACATTCGGCATACCATATGGAATTCTTCAGGGTGTTTATAAACACAGTTACACTTAAGCCCTCGTCCACTCTGCTTAAACTGTAGCAGAAATAGTAGAGAGAGCCAAAAACATACAGATTGAAGGGACAATCTTCCACAAGGCCAAATTCTTTTAGAGATGGCAAAGACGTTAGCCATCGTCTGGTCCAGAGGCTGTACCCTCGAGGCCCATGGCTGAATTCGGCACACAGATGTGTTGAGTTTGGCTCACTTTGTGTTTCTGAAAATGTTTGTGCCAACATTGAAAAATTGGAAGATTTCACATAAAAATCCAGACTTCCTACATCTTTTGAGAAAACTGGAAATGTGGCCATACTGAGTCCTCCTTCCCACACAACAATCAGCTGGAGACGAGTAGAAGCTTCTTCCTCTGCCAGGGGTACCCTTTCCCGTCGGCTGTAATTGTCACCACTCCACATTATCTGACATGAGAGGTATCTGCAGCACTCCTTCTTGATACATGCCTGACTCTTGTAGGCATTTTCCAACCTTCTCTCAATTGAGATGTTCATTTCGAGAGGAGGGAACAGAGTCCCCGAATGCAAACATGACCTGCCTAAAGTCACATAACTGGCAAGTGATCCAGCTGGCATCTGGTTCACGGCACACGGTGAAAAAGCTGGGCCAGGATGATGAGAGCGCGAGGTGGTACCCGAACCCAAGAATTTCCAGACTTGCCAGAGAGAGCTTCAGACTTCCTCAGCCCATGGAGTTGTGTGTGGGGAGGATGGAAGAAGACAAGCCAATTTCACCTGTATATTGATGACTTCAGTTTAGATGAGAAGATGAGCTACTTGTCGGCCTTCGTTCATTATAGATATTCATTCATTCACTTGTGCAACAAATGTTTATTGCCTTTCATGAACTATTAAATCTTGATTCTGGTTCTCAAGGAGCTTATCATCGAGCAGAGAGAAACAGACAAGGAAGCACATGAATTCCAGCAGCCCACGCTTCCCTCTTCCAGTCAAATCTGTAGGGAGAAGGCACTACTGTGCAGCAGTTAAGTGTGAGACAATAGAAAATATACATTGGTCTCTGCCCCTGGTTCCTGACGCAGAGCTCCTGAAACTCTTGTAATTTCTTAAGTGATGAGACAAGTGGGAGCATCTTTTGTTGTAATATTTGATCTTTGACGTCAGACCTTGTCATTTCTTGGGTGACAGGAGTGTCTTTGTCCTAATGAGGCAACTCTGGGTGGGCTGCTGGATCAGGGCTGGTCACAGGAAAGCCGAACCCTGATTAGAAGCTTGGAATTTTTAGCCCACACCCCCATCCTCTTGAGAAGAAATAAAAAATGAAAATAGAGTTAATGATCAATCATGCCTATGTGACGAAGCCCCTATAAAATTCCAACAGGCTGGGGTTCAGAAGGCGTCCAGGTTGGTGAACAGGTGCAGGAAGTATGTCTGGAGACGACATGGAGATTCCATACCCCTTCCCGATACCTTCCCCTTCTCATCACTTCCATCTGAATGTTCATCTATTTCCTTTGTCGTATCTTTTTGTAATAAACTAGCAAGCTGCTCTAACAAATTCATTGAGTCCAAGGGGGAGGAGGTCATGGGAACCTTCAATTATAGCCAAGTTGGACAGAAGTTGTGGGTCACCTGGTGACCTACGACTTGTGATTGGCGTCTGAAGTAGGGAGCAGTGTCCTGGGACTGAGCCCTTACTCTGTGGGATCTGACACCATCTCCAGGTAGATCATGTCAAAATTGAGTTAAATTATAGGCTGCCCAGCTAGTGTTCATAATTGCTTTGCTGGGAGGAAGCCCACACCCATGGTGACCAGAAGCGTCAGAAGTGAATTGCTCCGTGTGAGTAGTAAAGGAGAGAGACACGCAGGAGGAGACAGGACTGGGGTTTTGTGGTTTTTTTTTTTTTTTTAAACACATGAAGGTAACGGTCTGACTTGGATTCAAATGTTCATCCTGTCCCTCTTTAGCTTGGACAGAATGCTTCCCAGCTAAGCCTTGGTGTTCACAGCTATCTGAAATAATTCAATGCCTACACATTGAGTTCTCGTGAGGAAACATTTGAAAAGTTCCTTGCACATGGGACGCCTGTGTGGCTCAGTCAGTTGGGTATCTGACTCTTGGTTTCAGCTCAGGTCATGATCTCAGAGTCCTGGGATCGAGCACCGAGTTGGGCTCCACACTCAGAGGGGAGTCTGCTTGAGGATTCTCTCCCTCTCCTTCTGCCCCTCCTCTCTCTCTCTCAAATAAACAAATAAATCTTTTTTTAAAAAAAAGGTGGGGCACCTGGGCGGCTCAGTCGTTAAGCAGCTGCCTTCAGTTCCAGGGTCTTGGGATCGAGCCCCACATCAGGATCTCTGCTCAGTGAGAAGCCTGCTTCTCCCTCTCCGTCTGCCTGTTGGTCCCCTAACTTGTGCTTGCTCTCAGTCAAATAAATACATAAAATCTTAAAAAAAAAAAAAAAGGAAAATTCCTTCAATAACTGGTGGATTCAATCATTCTTCTGGAATGCTTCCATCCCTCCTCTGCTATTCATTCTTCCTTTCTTCTCCCCTCCCTTTCACTATTCTCTTTCTTTCTTTGGTCCAGACAGTCTTTTAAATTTTGAGATGTTCAAATATTGTCTGGCATCGGAAATCACTGGGCAATGGGCAGGCCTTGCAATGAAAAGTGCCAGCACGCATTAAAATAAACCCACGTGGCCTTGACTCTCACCAGCAGGGCATGGTTTGTGTTACCTCTTTGAAGGACAGAAGATTACTAAGGAGTGAATCCTTAATTATTTGATCTGTTATTTGCATTGCGTATCTTGGGTGATGGTCCTGCTCACGGGTTCTCACACAAAAAAATTCTTCGGGGCCCTGAGCGTACCAGATTCCAAAGTGAAACAAAGGACCAAGAGCCAGAAACTCTTAGATTTTAATCCCAGGACAGATGCTGGTTCCCTCGTTGGCTCTGGGCAAATTACCTCCCCCCATCGCTTTCCCCACCAGCAATGCAGAAATCAATTATTTCCTGGCCTCACTTGAGAGCTGAGAGACTTAATTAAGCCTTTGGAAGATGGTCGTTAGTTAACCTAATTCTCTCAGTAAGCTAACAATCCTTTGCTTTCCTAATCACACCACCCAAACTTTTCATAAATTAGTCCCCTTTTCCTAAAGTCAGAATGTAGGATGACTCTTCTTTTTACTAATTTGCTTCTATAAATGGCCTTTAATGATATTATTATCACTTTCTCATAAACAGGCGCAGGGTAGGAAAATTGTGATGAACAGCGCGCACCTCAGGGATGCCCAAGACCAAGGGGTGCTGGGGAGGGTCCTATTCCCTCCAGAAGGGAAGAGTTATCTTTGTCCTTGAAAGCAGAGAAAGGTCTTGGTTCCTCTGGTCCTTGTGAGCACGCCAATGAGAACCATGGATTGGATTAAATTATTTTTATTTATTTATTTATTTATTTATTTATTTATTTATTTGACAGAGAGAGAGACAGCCAGCGAGAGAGGGAACACAGCAGGGGAGTGGGAGAGGAAGAAGCAGGCTCCCAGCGGAGGAGCCCGATGTGAGACTCGATCCCGGAACGCCGGGATCACGCCCTGAGCCGAAGGCAGATGCCTAACGACTGCACTACCCAGGCGTCCCTAAATTTGCTTACTTTGCAGTGACATGGACAGAGTCCCTCTGGCATGAGCGGGGGTCCGTCACACATAGGTTCAAATCCTGGCTCCTCCACTTCCTAGCTGAGCGACCTTGAACATTTGCTTAACTTCTCAATCTCTTTAGCTATAAAATGGCAGTACTAAAGTCTGCTTCACAGGCTTGTCTTAGGGATGAAGTGAAGCCATATGAGTTATTCCCCTTTATATTCCCTTTTAGAGGTACATACACCTGTCCAATTTCCACAACTAGATTATGATAAACCCCTTGACAACTGGGATTGCTCAAGTGTATCCAGCCTTTCTCAACAGGGGTTCCGCAAGAGAATTAAACTCCACAGAAAATTATGTGTGACTATTTACTCAAGTCTCTCAGGGATGATCTATAACGAGTACCATTTTCAATGCAAAAGAGAGAAGTTAATTCATTTTCTACAATGGATGCCTTAGGGTATTAGGGCTTAATTCCTTCCTGAAACCTGGTTAAGAGGCACTGGTAACACTAATCATTATAAAAGATAAACTCCCAACTTTCAGTGGTTTAATATAATAGAAGTTTAGGTCTAAAGGGTGTTCCAAATTGGCAAGAATAAAATAATTCAGAGATTCCAAGCTCTCCAAGCTCATCTGCATTAAAGGGGAAAAGCAGGGAGAAGAGAGGTCTCCCATTCACATCAGCACATGGCCATTCCCAACCACAAGGGTGCCTGGGAAATGTAGTCTCTCCGCAGAGCCAGGAAAAAGAAGAAAATCCTGGCAGGTCTCCACCATATACAGGTATAATCTCCCTGGTATTTAGGCTATCATATAGTATCATACAGTAGGCGAGAGTATTCAATAAATGTTTGCTAAATTTATGAATGAATGAGTAAATCAAGCAATCATTCACTCATTCACGTAATCAACCCTCACAACCTGACTCCCTTCATTTATCCTACGTCTTACATCCCCTGAAATCTTTCTTCCAGCCAGCTGCCCCAGTAAAGCCTTGATAAATTGCTCTGCAGTGTTAAACAGAGTGTTTAGAAGAAACACTTGGCCTCAACTTGCAAAGCCTTGAATCTGAGTTTCTGTTGAATCAATTACCAGTTGGACTAACTGGGGCCAGCTGCTTTTACCTAACATTACAGCAGGTATTCGGTATCCCTTTGTGGATTGTGGAAACAATGGTTTGTGGCCCATCTCGTGGTTTTTGGGAAGACAACAGGGCTTGATATAAGTTAGGGTTCTTTAGGAAGTGCCCTACAAATGTACGTGCTACTGATATTTATTCATGTTATTAGCTGGAAATGATAGTCAAGGCATTTCTCCTCGAAGGGAGAAACGTATTGTAAGAGAAAACTCTGAACAGATTCCTAGTGGTGAAATATCAGGTGCTTTCTTGCAAAGCCACGCTTTCTGCTCAACATTCCTTTGTCCTAGTAACTACTAGCGTGATAATAATTTCCATAAATGCCATCAGAGGGGGATCAGAGTACAGGGCTATTGTTTGAATGTGTAGTGACGGCAGGCTCTAGGATAGGCAAGAATGGGCAACCTGGGCTGGTTATAGCAATGAGATTGAAACCAATCTGGGGACAGGGAAGGAAGGAAAAGAAAGAGGGAGGGAAGGGGCCAGGATGGCGTACCATCCCACACCTGGGTTGTGTGTCTCTGGCAATGCAAGGAAAACATCAACTGACCCAACTGGATTATTTTCTCCAAAGGGGAAGTACAATGGAGAAAGGGGTAGAAATTCAAGGTGCATAGACTCTTCCGGTGGGGCAAAAGAAGAAAAGGTTTTGTCATTTGCCTGGGAACTAGGTGAATTCTGAATTAAACTGTTCACCCTGCGTGGAACATGTTTGAAGGGCAACCTGGTGCCACAACCTCACCCCAGAGGAAGCAAGGGGAGGTGATAAGATAGAAGAGACGCACGTTGTAGAACCAAGTAGAGCTGGGTGCAGATCTTCGCTCAGCCACTTACTTCTAGCAGGATTGTGGGAAAACCTGAGTTTCGGGAGATAATAATTCCTGCGTCAAAGGCTTGTCCTAAAGACCAGATACAGCAATGTGCCCGATGGCTACCTAGCACATAGTAGGCACTCAGTCAGCGCAGGTAATTCTTACTAAAATAGACCAAGCATCCCTCTGCCCTGATGATGTAGGGATCGACACACCCACTTCAGGACGACGGGCTTTGCCAAGATCAGGCTGGGTTTAAAAATCATTGCCTCTGGTGATGGGGGTTTTGGGTGGTTGTGGAGACGTCTTTCCTGACCTAATTGGGCATGTATTTGTGCACTTGTGTACTTGGCTTTTGTCTGTCTTTTCAACCAAAACATAAGCTTCAAGAGGGCAGCAAGCTTGCCTCTCTTGCTCACGGTGGCTCAGCGTGTGACCCAGCCTGGGACACCACGTGTTCAAGAAATGGCTGTTGGAGGCCAGAACAGGGAGGGAAGCAGGGCTGGCTGAATGATCCATAAACATTTTAACACTGACAACCTCCAATCCCACGGAGACAGTTGCATCCTGAAACGCAGGTGCCCTTGGGAAAGGCAGCCGTTGACTGAAATGCGCTCTGACGCGTAAAAGACTCCCGAGAGATCCCTGCATGGGGAAAGAGTCTCCAGAGAAGGTGGGCTGGGACAGGGGGCAGGGAAGGAGTGAGCCAGCCTGTCACCTGGGCTTGGGAATCCAGGTGCGTGTGGAGGTTGCAAAGAAGCCCTCCCCAACCCCAGCTGCCCAGCACAATCCGATCTGCATGCATCACCCACACCCTCGGCACGGCATATCCATCTTCCTTCTCAGCCGTGGTTGTGGGGCAAGGGAGGAAAATACCTTTCAAGACCAGACATGAATCTTGCAGTAAACAAGCTTTACTCTGCCCTGGTGTGTGGGCTTTAACCTTTCATAATACCCAAGGGCAGATTGAAATGCTGAAGAAGGAACGCACAGGAACGCTGCCATGCTAGGCCAGGCAAACTCTAGCCCCGAAAAACAAACACATAAAAAAGCAGGAAAAGCTGTCAGGAGCCTTTTCTCCTAAAAAGACGCATGTAGACACACGTTCTTTGTTTGCCGAACCTCCTTTCCTTAACTGCCCCCACCCTGTTTCCCGTGGTGTCTCTCCGTCTCGCCCTGTGGAGGAGGCTAGTTTCACGGTAGGTGGGGACTGACGTGAATAAAGGACCTACTGTGTGTCGGGCACCCTGCACCTGCATCATCGGATTATTCGATTGAACCGTCCTAATGAGCTGCATCGCGGACGGTTTTCTCTGTACCACACGCTCAGTGTGCCCCTCAGCAGTGAGCGCGTCGGAGGTCACACAGCCACCTGACCAGCTCTCGGCCACACGGCACCAGTCACACTACCTAATTATTTTGAGTTTCATTCAAACTGGGGAATATCTTATTGTCAGTGGATAAGCCACGCTCTTGAATATCCATTAATATCATTTCTTATGGAAATAATTAAAAGATTTTATTTATTTATTTATTTATTTATTTATTTATTTAATAGAGAGAGAGAGAGAGCAAGCACAAGCAGGGGGAGCAGGAGAGGGAAGCAGGCTCTCCGCTGAGCAGGGCTCCATCCCAGCACCCTGGGATCATGACCTGAGCCAAAGGCAGACGTTTAATGGACTGAGCCACCCAGGCGCCCCTTACGGAAATAACTAAACAGGTACACAAAGACACAGTAGCGAGTCTGTGGATTACAGCCTTGTTTTGATGGCAAAAAAAAGCTCACGTAACCACTAGCAGAGGTTGGTCAGATAAATTCTGGAACGCTCGCGCGGTAGAATGCCTCATAGATATTGTGACTGTTTTTCTGGCCATGGAAACACGTCGCTGATTTATGATTACGGGGGGAAGAACCCAGTTTTCAAACAATATGTAAAATACTATTTTGGCAAAAAAAAAAAATACACAGGCCAATATATGCATATACAGCTTCAAGAAGGATGTACGAAAACGAGCAGTTTATCTTTGAATAGCAGGATTAGAGGTCGTTTTTCTCTTCCGTGGCTTCTCTGCACTTTTAAATATTTTTCTACAAGGAGCTTGCCTCTCTTGAGCAGTTTGTTTTTAGTTTGCTCTCTTTAGGAGTCATTTTTAGAATGATTAGAAAGCTGCTTTCTAAAACATTTTGCTTGAGGGCCCAGAATTTGGAAACATCTCTATTCTTTTTTAGCCAGTAGTGAAAGGAGAAATAAAAATCCTAGCCAAATACTGACATTTGGCCAATATTGTTTCCTTTTATAATTACATTGTCAATCGCTGATTAAAATGTAAGCGCCTGAAAACAGAAAACATGTCCTTTTCCCCTCTTTAATCCTTGTCCCTTTGTGGTGCTCTCAATGAATATTCATGATGGTTTGATTTCTTCCTCTCAGTCCTTTGGTTTTGGGTTTGGGGTTCCTGTCTGTTTTTGTTTCTGTTTCCTATTTTACACCGGAAGCTTATTCATTTGGGCCCTTTTAAATTCAGGTTTCTGAAAATTAGGAAAATGTAGACAAGACGGAAATTTACTTTTTTCCTCTCTGAATAAAATGAGGGTTGGTTGAGTGGAGTGTCCTTGTAAGCAAATGAGGTGGGAGGGGTGTATTTAACCTACTTGGGAAAATACTTTTGAACTCTTTACAACATCCTTTAGGGCCCAGTTAATTAAGGGACTGATTCCTAATGATTATAATTCATTGAGTCGATTTGGCAGAATTTCTTCCTGGCAGCACTCTGTTTCCTATCCGGTTGTGTTACTTGTCAGTGTTGAAAGTAACACACCTACTCTGCCTGACGAATAGCGCCAATTTTCACCAATTCGGAAACTGTTCAATCATCTGAGCAGCTATTTCATATCTTCCTAATCTTCAGATTTGATGATGCTGTGGAACCCGGTAGAGCCCTCTTTAAGATAAAACGAGGTTGTTACAAATACAAACGCTTTCCCTTCACTAAAATATAGAGCTGGAGAATATAAGGTATGAATGGAAATGGTAACCATGCCCGTTGAATAAAAAAATCATCTAAACGGTACAGCACCGTGTAAGATTGTGTTTCTTTTCTCTGTGTGCAGACACGGAGAATTCCTGCCCTCGTCCTGCCTTGTGTCTGCGGAGAGCCACCGCCAAAGTCGTGTTCTAAGAGTCACACGCCCGCCCCCCTGGGGCTGGGACCCTTTCTCGTGTCCGAATGCTGTTTTAACCCTCTAATAAGACAGCCTCAGAGCTATCGTGCCTGCTTGGGACCAAAATGCTAAATTGACAGAGTCGTGGATTTTCCAGTTTGACATCATGTTTGTTTCCTGTTCAGTAGGTTGTTTGATTTTGTTTGCCAAAAGCAAACTTTACTCGTCTTCCCACTGACAGCATGCCTATCTGCCAATTATTTCCTTCACCTGATAAAACAGGTATGGAAGGAGCGCAAGACTTGATGTCAGGAGCACACGGAGTCTAAAACAGTCCCTCAAGAGGGGTATCGTTCAAGAAAGTAGCCAGTAACGCGTACTGCTATTGAAATTTAAGTCACTAAAACTAAATAAAATTTAAAATCCAGTTCCTCCGTTGCGTAGCCACATTTCAGATGCTTGGTTTTCAAAAAGCATGATGTTGGTCATGGCTACCATTTTGGAACACACAGATGGAAGATATTTCCTCTGTTGGAGAAGGTTCAGTACTGGACAGAACTATTCTAGAGCCTGAAAAGAGACAAGCAACACAAAACCATCAGTGAAATGGCTCCCTCGCAACGTAAATGTACGTTTGAGTTTGGGCCTCAGACAGCTTACACTGTGCAACAGCCATAGCTCAGAAAATCCAGCGTAACTGGAAGGAAGCCAAGAATGTATTCCCGGCACCTTCTATCCTGGGGGCTATTACTGTGGAACAAGTCTCCCCGGGGACAGAGAGCCTTAAAAAACAACAGGTACTTCATTATCTCTCCCGATTCTGGGAGTTGGGCTGAGTGAGGCTGTTTCTGGCTCTGTGAGCGGTTCCAAGTGGTGGCCGGGACTGGAGTCGGCGTCTCCTCCCAGTGGCTGGCCGCTGCGACCGCCTCAGGGATCTGTCCTAGAGGAAGGGGCAACAGGACCTGGCCGGGGAAATTGCATCCACATCCTCCACAGAAGTCCTCGCCCTCCCTAACTCAAGAGGGGGGAACATAGGCTACTCCACCAGGAGGGGAGTCTTGTGGGGTTTGGAGGGTGTGGAGTGGGCGAGCGTGGGAGCTACCGTCTGCCGCACCTTCTTGGGACAGGCCAAGTGTCCCTGTTCGCATCACTGCGCACCTGGTCGCTGGCCCTAACTGCAGATGGGAGCCCCAGCTGGGGATCGAACACCCTAAAGAAAAAATAATTGTGTAATTTCTGCACCACTTTTTCCTGCCAAAGCACAAATTCTAAATCTTTATTGTGCTATGAGCTTCTTTGGTGATATGGCAGACCCTCAAAAAATGTCTCCAAGGCATATAATGTGGTGTCCCCTGATTGATTGGATGGGGAGACCACCAAATATGGGGCAACCTGATCGGTTGGAGGCCAGTGGTGTGGGCGGTGAAAGAATTCACCCAAGGCAGAGCAAAGGAGGTAGAAGTTTCTGGACTGTACCTCAAGGGAGCCACGGGCAGGGCAGCAGAGCAGAGACTGTCTGCCACGAGGCAGGGGTGGAGGGCTGCAGTTTAAGGGGAAAAGTGAGGAGGTATGGGAACATATGGAGTTTTCCGTGTTTCCTATGCCCTGGTATAAGTAACGCATTGGTCAGAGAGGGCTTACGGACACTTTGAGGTGGGTCTGCTGGTGGGCCTGTTGGTGTTCAGCAAGGGGGTCACTGTGGGCCCTGCTACCTTACTCAGGTTGACATCCTTCCAGCTGATTGCCTAAAAGGGGCCTCTACATAAAATAAAAATATAGGAGTTCAAAAGAAACCAGTTACATGGGAACACAGTTACCAAAATAGTTAAGTAACAATTTAGTAAAATATGGTGCAAGCTCTAGCAGCAGGCTTCCTAAGTTTTGTAATTTCCGAGTTCTGATGAACCCAAATGATATTCCGTGGTATCTGTAACAATTGTATGTGATTGGAAATATTTGTGATTTTTTTTTAAGATTTTACTTATTTCAGAGAGAGAGAGCACATGAGAGTGAGTGCAAGCATGAACGGGGGGAGGGGCCGAGGAAGAAGCAGACACCGTGCTGAGCGGTGAGCCTGATGTGGGGCTGGATCCCAGGACCCTGGGATCATGATCTGAGCCGAAGGCAGACGCTTAACTGCCTGAGCCACCCAGGGGTCCTGTGATTTCTACTGATGTCAAATTCACAAATTCTGCTAAAATTATTGTGGTTGTTGCCTACATTCATATTTAAAGAAATGTTAAATTTTCAGTTAATGGTTAATAAAAATAAAGATGTGATTTTGTTTCTCTCCCAGGTTTGCCAGTCGCTGAATCTGTCTTGCTTACGAACCTCTGAGGTATAGGGAGGTGAGGTTGGGGCTGGGGTTCTTAGACCAACAGAGTAACGAAAGGGCTTTGGGACATAATAATGTGAGGGATAGGCTGGGTGCAGGGTAGGTAGAGGGTAGGGAGACTGGAAAACCTGCTCAGAGCAAAAAGTAAAGAGGATGGGGAGAAGGGGGAGTTCTGGAAAGACAGAAAGCTGGAGACAATGGTCAAAGGTGGAGATCTAAAGAAAAAATCTCCTGGTGAGGACATTCCCTCTGGCTAGGATGGCCAAAGAAACATTTAGACGACCCATTGGGATTCCCTATACTTGATTTTGCCTTCCCACCCCCAGCCAATGACCTGAAATTACTTACCGTGGCCACATCGCGAGCTGTGTCCCTTTTCCTGCCAGCCTAGACTTTCTTCCAGCACAGGCAAGCAGAGTTGTGCCACAGCACCTTCCCTGGGCCAACTGGTCCAGTTCCTTCTGGGGGCGCTTGAGGGAACTAATGAACGACGGTGCTCTCCTCTGTGCCCAAATTCTAAATCCAATGAGAGCCAGGAATGAGGAAATGGATGTCAAAACCTCTGCTTTATTGCCACCAAGATCTGGGTTGGAGGGTACAGCTTCGATGTGGACTTCCTGCTTGTCCCTGTCTCAACCACCATCCACACCCCTTCTAAAGCTGGGTACCTTTAGGGGAAAGATTGAGTCGATAGAAGACACGTTTATCTAGGACCGCTGTCTGGCATTGGTCTAGGGAAGGATGGTTGAGGGAGAAGAGGCAGAAAAAGACAAGCACACACTCATATTCACACACACAGAGACACAGACACACACACAGACACACACACACACACACACACACATTTAATATTCTTGACGGACCAGTTCCTCCACATTTAGAAATGTGGGCCAGTGGCCCAAGTGATTCACTCCATCTCCAAGGAGAAGAGTTTGGGGTGTGGCAAGAGGCCAGGAGTGCTTAGGGGAAACTCCCTAATGGAATCCCAGGGATGGAGAAGCTCCCCCTTCCCACATCCACGTTTGAGACTGTCCTACCCAGATATAAATAGTCATTATAATTTTATTCTTACTTATTATTATTATTGAAAGAAGAGGAGGGTCAAGAGGGTTCCCTACCTCTTGCTAGGGACTAGATGAAAATTTTTAATGCATAACCTCCTTTAAACCTCCCAACAATCCTCTATTGTCGATGACTGACCCATCTACCATTTGAAATTGTTGGGTTTTGACTTACAAGAAATGGGAATTTTGTGTCCGTCATCCTAATGGCTCCCCCACTTTACAGGTCAGGTCACCGTGATTTACAGAAATTAAGTGACCTGCCAGGGACCACACAGCAGGTGAGTGAGCTGCCTGGAACGTAATTCAGGCTTGACGCCAGAGCCCATGGTATGAACGGCTCCAGCAAAATGGAGGTGTGCTGGACATCCCCTTGTTCCACGAAGCTTAGCTACTAGACACACGTACATTAAAATAGTGAGACATAAATGAGTGTTAAAGCACAAAAATCAGAGAAGCTGCGCATTAGAATGGGTGTCATGTTTAGGGGAGGGGGGCAATAGAGCACAGTTTCAAAAGCCAGAAAGTTCCATGCATTCTTATAGATAAGCTGCAAATTTAGCTTTGAGCTTTCTGGTGCCCCAAATGAGAAGGGCATATAACTAGTGACATTCAACCGAGTAGCACCGGTTGACTCTTCCAGCTGCCCATCTTCGGGGCAGTCCTGGCACAGGAATGCCTCCACTGTCTAGCAGCGTTGAGAAATGCCAGATCCTAGCGACACAGGTGTAATGGCTTTATTTTTCCTTGGGTGACCTGATCTTTTCCCATGTCCCTAACTCACATCGTGAAGGTGACATTCTGTCCCTCTCAGGCCTGTCCCGAGGCCCTGAATAGGTTCATCCATTCAACACTTCCTAGTGGCTCACTTCGCGCCAGGCACTACGCTGGTTTGACAGACGTGATGGGCTGTCCAAGACCCCTGCAGGCAGGAAGGACTCCCCTTTAGCTCCAAGAGTGCTGCCGGGATCCAGCCCTCTGCTGGATGGTCAGCTCAGCTCCAGAACCCCCTAAGCAGAAGGGAGTCACCTCACCTGGGGTGGCTGACATCTAATGACTAATCAGTGGGAGGAGTGGGGGGAGGAGGGAGATACAAAAGCCCCACCCCCTTTCTCTCAGCTTGGAACAATTCTGAAGGGACACTGCGGCTTCAGAACACCCCACAGAGTTGTCTAGGGGCTCCATGGAGACTGAATCACAATTCAACTTCTCTCTCTGCCGAGTCCTGCTTCCTTCTTTTCCCTTCTACAGGCGCCAATTCCAGAAGCCCTTCCTTGCAAACCTCAGGAGCTCCACCAGCATCTCAGAGCAAACTTGAAGGAAAGGAAGAAGAGAAGCTACACCTGGTTAGTGGTTACGTTCCTGATTCCTGTCCAAGAAGTCACAGCAGGAGTCAGGAGGGAGGGAGGATGTTCCAGTGTCCTAGCATTTGGGAGCGGAGGTGGGGGGGGGGGGGGGAGGAGGGGGTCCGGCTTCCACCATCCCTCATCTTTCTCCCCATTCTCCTCCCTGCTGGGGGTCCAGGTTCTCAGGCTCCCTCCCTCTTTTCTCTCTCATTATCAAAAACTGATCTCGGGCTAAGTTTTCCTACACTTAAAATGAGGGAAATGGACTAAATGGTTGTAAGCTCTATAATTAACGACTCTTTGAACATTTTAAAACATAGTCATGTTCTTTTAAATCTCAACCCCTTATTTCAGAGAGTGCCAATTTATGCAAACGCAAACTAAAAGACATCACAATGTACGATTTATTTTTTCAATACACTATATTTTAGTAAATACATTTACGTCACCATCATTGAAGAACATTCAATGAGTGCCTGCCAGATGTATCGTATAGCACTTGAAAAATCAGCAATTGTTGAGATGTTGACATGTTTAAATTTGGCCCGTATTACATGAAGCAAACGAGAGCGCATAACTTAGATTGGGAATTACATTCATGCTACATGGCTGTTGTTTCTTCTTCCTCTTCTTCTTTTTCCTCTTCTTTCAAGCTGCCAGATGGTGTGGATCAAATTATTCTAGAATGCAGAGAGCCTGGATTTCTGCAGATGAGCCTAACAGCAGCACAGACTTTTGCTTCGGTCACTGCGGCTCTCGGTGGTGTAATCTGCTCCCACCAGGAACCCCGAGCCTTCCATGCTGCTCGGCTGTCAGGCTGGTTCCGGCAGCATTTTTAAGCGCACTTTGAGAATTTCTGGAATACAACTTTTGTTTTACCTCTTTCACTTATTTGCTTAAAATCTTAGAAATACAAGTTTTATCTTTAGTTTAAAAGATGAACTGGATCACTGACTATTAAAACATGGTGATTACGATTCCAGCTTGCACAGTCAGATGGACAGGGATGACACCCAAATTTTATGGAGAGTTTTCTATCTATCCACTTATCTAATCCTCGCAACAGTGTGTCCATTTCATAGGGGAAGAAACGGAGGCACAGAGAGGAAGGGCAACTTGCCTAAGGTCACCTGCTAATAAGGGAGAGGCAGTTTGGGTTGCAGAGACCATGTTTTGAACTGCTTCCCTCTGCTGATAGCTCTGTGACTCAGTATCCCCATTAAAATATAGGGATAAGAACATCATCTTCAATATAGGATTGTGAAGTGGGAAGAGGATGCAAGGAAAGCCTTTGGCTCCCTGTGAGGCATACATAGTAAGCTCTAGAATGCATTTGTTACTGTTAAATTTCAAGGAGACTCTGTCAAGGAAAATGCATATATCCCCTAACGTCTCACTATTGTATGTACGATACGGGTATATTACATTACGTACATATTTGTTACATTACGAATGTATATGATGTTTAGGTACGTATTTGATTTATATCTATTTTAATCTGTGTTTCCGCAGAAGCACAAGGAAAGAAGGAAAGGATATAAAAGCATGTTGCTGTTTGCAATCAGGAAACTCCAGTAGGAGAGTGGAGAAGCAAGACAAGGAAAGATAGGGAAGGGGGAAATGTAGTCAATTAAGGGTGATTACCAAGAAAGTTGCCGCTGATAAAGACCAGAGGGCAATTCTGCTAGAGAATTCTGGAATACAGTGCAACCTCACCCTGGAATTATCTCACCCAAGGGGCCAGGAAGCTGGGGTATTTCTCCACCAACTTTCCATCTGTCTTTGGTTGTGGGCTACTCCCAGGAGCGTTCACTCTGGCGTCATTCCTGCTTGCTGAGAGTGCTCTCAAGGCCAGAACAAAAAAGCCCCAGGTAGGAAGACTCGGGGTTCACAGAGAGCAGCCTTTGGTGTGTCGAAGTGAGGGGGGGCATTAAGGGAGGGAGCACTTACAGACTCTGCTCAAATACGCGCAGAGGACATCTAGAGATCGATACGTAAGGAACTGATGTTAGTGGTGGAAAAAAGGGGGATCTGGAGGAATGAGTATGTTCACTATGAACCCTGCTGGACTTTCTGAATTTTGTGATGTGTCAATATCACCCATCCTCAAGGGAACCAAAATGATATTAAAAAATTAAATGGATCCCTGCAGAAATACACAGGAGGCCAACAAGCATGTCTCTAGAGCACCTGGGTACTGTTGACGTTTCGGGCCGGATAATCCTGGCCTGTGCATCCTAGGATATATAGCTGCACCCCCGGATTCCACTCATTAGATGCCTGTAGCAACCCCTCCCTGAGTTGGGATCTTCAAAAATGGCCCCAGACATGGCCGAGGTTCCCCGGGGGCTAAATCACTGCCCTGTCCTCACTGAGAACCACTGCTCTGGAGAATCTAATCAGGTTGGACTCTCGTGTAGCTCTCTGATGAACACAGTGGTCTAAGGTGGCACATCATATCTGGGACATCAGACACCCAATCTACTCCCTACAAGGAGTGGGTGGAGCTCCTTATGGTTCTCCTTCCTGCCCTTCCCTATGGCCCTCCCTTCCTCACACTCACCATCCCTCATGTCCTACACACATTTCCCATGGAACCGCAGAGGACCGTGGGGGTCAGGCAGTCTTGCTGCCATGGACACTGTAGAAGCGTTTCCAGAAGCTGAGCTGAATCAAATGCAGCCCCTGCCTGAAGCAGAGGAGCTCCCAGTTGCAAGGAGAGGTTCAGGAAGAGTCGACCGGTCCTCACATTCCACCTGCTGCAATGGTCTCATTCACTTCATTTGTTTGTCTACTATCTGTCAGCCCCTGCTGGAAGCAGCCTCTGCAGAAATGGATACGGTTCTGGTCCTGTCCTCGCCATTCCTCCAGCACCACGAACAGTGCTTGGTATAAAAGAGGTAATCAATAAATGCCTATTGCTCGAATAATTGAATGACTGCAGGACCGACTATTCCAGAGCGCTGGAGAAGGAGGAAAGAAAACACAAATGATGGTAAGGGGAAAAGAAGAGGTAAGGCAGAAAGGAGGCGGGGAGATACCATGGAAGGCAGCAGGCCTAGCTGCTCAAAACTAGGATGAGATGGAAGCTCCTCCCCCAAAAAGAAGCTGGGACGCCTTCCCACCAACTCCTCCCCAACTTCTGTAGTCGCTCCCAGAAGCTGGAGCCGGACCACAATTTGCAGGGTGGAACATTGTCAGAGGGCGGTGACATCTCTGAAATGAACTGATTTCAGATGCGTTTGGATCGCTCAGTGTCCCATTTACTAGGTCCATGTGCCATTTGCCGCTTTTGCAAACAGGCAATGGGGAGATAAAGGAGTCTTTGTTTCATTCCAGTGAAGCCAGTTTTTCCTGAGACTGTGTAATATGGTGGTCATTGTTTGGGTGATTGTGCAGCCGTGCTCCTTCTTCCTCCCCCGCGAGCCAACGACCTATCCCTGCTCCGTAGGTGTTGGGCGTGGCTTCCCAACTTCTCCCAGTCAATGGACTCCTAGTCACAACAAGACCCAAGGCCTTAAACGCACTGGCCCATATGGTTTAGTTCTTAACTCTAGTGTCCTTCTAAGGGAAGAACATAGCCCTTTCCCTTGGGCCCCAGAGTGAACCCACATGGAGCTGACCTGAATCCGACTCTCAGCCTGGAGTCTATCCCACAGAACCCACAGCCTGAAGCCAAGTCACCCCACTGAGACCAGCTCAGCTCTCCCAAACCACAGCCAACCCACAGGCCTGCAAGCAGGGGAGTACATGCTGGTTGTAAGCACTGGGTTTGGGGTGGTTTGTTAAGCAGCGTGGTTGTGGTAAGAGATGACTGATTTCACTAGTAATTAGCAACACTTGCTCTGAAGTCAGGCATGAGCTTTCATAATGGCTCTTTCCCTCCTGGCTATATAGCAATGGGCAAGTTAACTCTGCAGTCTCAGATTCCTCATTTATAAAATAGAAGTAATAGTAGTGTGACTCTCAGCATTGTCGTGAGGATTAAATGAGATAATCAATACAGAGTGCTTAGCATCGCACCTGGCCCAGAGTAAACAGTCTATACATCAGAGATCACAAATTGAAAGTGTGTTTTCAAATAATCCAATGAATTGTCTCTATCGGGATCAATTCTCAGCTGCCAACTGGGAAATTTCATGGAAAAAAGTAATCCAGACTTACAGCTTCTCTTGAAAAGTCAGATCTGGCAACGCTGGGCCAGCGTTTCTGTATGGCAACCATGGATAGAGCTAGGGGGCAGTACATGTATAGAGTAATAGAAAATGTGACCACCGAGGTTTAAACAATTGAGAGGTTCGTTTTTGTCAGACAGCAAGACATCCAGGAGTCAGAAGTCCAGGGCTGGCACCAAGACTGAGTGATGCCCTCAGGAGCCTGGGCTCCTCTGTCTTGATGCCCTGCCATCTTTAACATGGCGCTTGGTCCTCATGATCTCAAGGAGGCTGCTGCACATCCAGCTACAGTTCATATCTCTCAGGCCAAAAAAAAAAAAGGATGGAGGTGGTAAAGGGGGAAAGGACAAAATCCCTCCTAGCAAGGCTTTGTCTTTTTATATTGGAAAGAACAACTTCCCAGGAAATTCCACTTACATCTCAAAGATCAGAAGTGAGTCATATTAGCCACCCCTTGCTGCAAGGATGGCTGGGAAATTGAGCATCCTGCAATTGCCTGTGTGGTTAAGAAAGAAGGGAGTTGGAAAGTTGTTGAATAATTCTCGCTGTACTGCCTCAGTTTAGCACAGACTCTTGCTAGGCAGGATATCGCTTACCTTCCTCCCACCCCCGGTGCACCTGTTTTGTTTCCAGTTCCCGCCCTAGATGGTGGCTGTTTGTATGATTCTTAGGCACTCGGGGGGTGTCGTTGGGGAGTGTGCTCTGGAGTCTCACCTCTGGCCTAGACCTTTCTAAGATCACTTGCAGACCTGAACTTCCAGTCTCCCACCCCTCCCCAGTGACCTTGCCCCATTCTCCATCTTTCTACAGATGCAATATACAAAATGCACAGCAAACAATGGAAAGTTTCTCTTAAAAGTAGCGCTGACCGTACTAGCCATGTTCTTGCCACAGCCTTGGCCAAAACTGAGAAAATATTCTTTTCCCCCTACTCCATTTGTCCTCTTTTTCCTTTTGATGGACTGTGATAGTTTCATACCATTTTTCAAGGCAGGCTATTGAAGTTCCAGGAGGTGACCTCTATTTACTACAATAAAATTAGTGATTTATGGAAAGACAGAATTCCACAATTCCCTAAACTCCCCCTCTTATCCCTAACTACTGTGTCAACAAAACACCCAGCATCCGGTATGGTTCAAAGGTCTGAATTGTATAGCAAAATAAATCATTTTTTAAATCCCGGTAGTAATGTATGGTGGGAGCATTCTTAACTTGAATTGAGTGAGGAGGAAGAGAGCAGACGCAGACAGCCTTGGCTATAGTATATTACTCAAGGTGATGTGGGGCAGAGAAGATTGGATATTTAATGTCAATGAGACCGTGAGAGGGGGTGAAAAATTCCACGTTCCACCGGAAAATAAGAAGGAAAAATTTAGGTCCCACAAGCCCTAGCCTATTTTTTCTTTCCTTCCCCTCTCCCTCCGCCACTCCCCCTGTTTTCCTACCTTCCTCCTCCTCTTTCTGCCTCCTTTTCTGCCTGCTGCTCTATTTTTGTGTCCGCTGTTGAAGGCCCAGCACATTTTTCAGTAGGGCCCGAACTGAAGTTCAGGGTTGACATTCTAATATATGCAGAACCCTGGTCCCAAACTTGCTTATTCCGAAGCACTTGATGTCTTACACTTACATCACAGTGTTCAAACCCAAATCTCTGGAGTGTACGGAGCTGCCCAGAGTCTGGCCTGAGTTTGTTTCATTTGGATAAATTTGCCCCCTTTCAAGCTGGTGTCCCCTTTAAGAGGCTCCAGAATGGTGGAAAGAAAAGGTCTGTCGGGTGGGTCGTGGGGTAGCTTAGCGGGTCTGGCTGATTCATCACAGCAACTCACTTCAGTTCAAACCATTTATCTGGGCCTCTACTAGATTCAAACACTCCGCTAGGTCTGGGGGTGCAAAGACCCACAACATACGATCCTGCCTTCAAGGAGCCCACTGTCTAGGTGAGGTGGCTGACCTCCAAATCAATTAAATACCCCCTCTAGGAAAATTCTAAATCCCCTAATGCAGGGTTTTGCTTCTTGCCTTTCAACATGCACGCAGATCCCCAGGTGATTTCTGAAAATATCAGTTTGGATAGTAGATCTGGGAGAGGCCCAAGATTCTGCCCACCTAACAAGGTCCCAGGGGACGGCCCCGCGGCTGGTCCGCGGCCACACGTGGAGTAGCTCTGTCCCAGGGCTGGGTATCAGCTCGCAAGGAGCCTAGAGGGTGCTGGGAAAGCCCCAGGGAGCAATTAGAGGCTGCTTCTTCCGCACTTCAGAAGCACGTGGTTGCACTGGGGATGTTATAAACAGGCTTTGCAGGTCCCGCTACGGTCCTCTGCCCCTGCGTTGCCACAAACCAAAGGAGCATCGTTCAGCGGGGGGATGGGCCTGGGGGGGGCGGGGAGAAGTTTCAGGAGACAAGTCTTTGGAAAGGGAAGGAGCAAACCACTGTTGAGTATTGCGGGGTTGGAAGTGTACTCTGGTTCTTGGGCAGGATTCATTTCTCTCATTTCTATCTTCCGTGGGGGAAAAGGTGGTTTGGGGGCGCTTTGCAGATTCTGTAGCATAGCCCTTTCCCCACATAAACGTTACTACGCATGTCAGAAGCCCTATGGCACCGCACACACAGTAGGCACTCAAGAAGTGCTTAACAGTCTCGAGCAGAAAACACATAGAGCTTGTAGTTCGGTTTTTTTGGTTTTTTGGGTTTTTTTTTTTTTTTTTCCTTTTTAAAGCCTAAAACCAGACGCTGGGACCTATTTTGTACTTCTCGGTTCCCACTTCGAAAACTCGTTCCTCTCTTCTTATAAAAGATCGTGTTGGGGATGCGGTATGTGCAAAACCCTTAGGAGATCAACGAGTTTCCGGTCCATGAGACTCCAAGTGTGTGCTGTTGTCCTGGCTGTCTATTGCTAGGGCTGATGCTGTGTAACAAACATATATTGCTCATAAGCAATATGCTTGTTGTTCACATATCTGTTGGTTGGCTAGGAGCTTCTGCTCATCTGGGCGGGGCTCATTGACCTATCTGGCGGTCATCTCATTGTCTGGACTGAATCATTGGGGTAACCGGGCTCTGTCCATGTGTTCTGCCTTCCAACAGGCTCTCCTGGGCATGTTTTCATGGCAATTGTGGAGGGTGCAAGACGGCAAGCAGAGACACGCAAGTGCTTTTTTTCAAGCCCATGCCTGCAAGATGTCTGCTAAAATTCCATCTGCCAAAGAAAGCCACATGGCTGGGCTAGGGTCAGAGCAGGAGGGCACTGCAAGGTGACACGGCTGAAAAATAGAGCTTTCATGCAATCCGCGAGCAGTTTGTACATGGAACAGAGGAACTTCACAGTTCATAGTTAGCTGATCCCAGCAACATCTTTGCATACAGCAAACATCTAGCCTTCTCTGCTCTCGCAAAGACAGAACAGCTGCAGAAAGTCCAGGGAAAACAAAGCCATCTGAGAGGAGGGAGAGCAACAGAGTATTTACTGACAATGCTCAATTTGTAATCCACAATTAATTCAAACTCAAAAGGACGTATTTACAATCTGCCAGGTTTTCATATCCCCACCCTTCAGTGGCATCTCTGCAGCCGTAGAAATATCAAGCTTTCTGCTGCTTTCAAAAGCGAGGGCCTGCGCTTGCAAGGTAAACAAAGGGTAATGAAACAGCAAATGGCAGAGTGTCAAGTTGTTGGAAGGTGTCTAGCGGGATGCCACGGGGACACGGTTTCATTCTGGTCTCATTTAACATCTTCATTAATGATCTGGAAGAGGGAGTAAACAGCACATTAATTATAATCACAAGTGATGCTAAATTGGGATTTGGTGCCTGCACCAAAGAAAGGGACTCTGAAAGGCCCAGGCAGGAGGGGATCCAGCTTGGAAAAGGTGAACAGTGCCCAGGAAAAAAAAAAATCACAGCACATGGCATTTGGAAGCAGTTAGGCCAAAAGGCGAGGAAGCCACCTGAAATCCTTTCTAGAACAACCTCAGGTATTCATAAATAAACCAAAGGGGGAAAAGTTCATGGCAAGGAGGTGGCATCAGAAAATGAGATCCAAGCAAGCGCAAGGGGGGAGGGGAGAAGGACAGCCACGATTCCCAGGGAGCAGGGGAGGGCTCGTGACACTTTTTCCCCATAGCTTCCTTCTCCTTCCAGGACATTAGCTCCTGAGAACAGGGATTTGTGCTGATTTGTTTTCTGCTATATCCCCGCACCCGGAACAATGCTTGGACATAGAACTCGCTCAATAAATACTTGTGAAATGCATGCCCCTGAATGAATGGATGAGGAGTGCAGTGTGACGTCTGCAGGACAGAGGCTTTCTCTCCAAGATTGAGGAAAAACCGGAACAAAGAAACAAAACAAAAATTGGAGAAGGGGAGGAAATGAACAAAGTGAAAACCAGGAAAGCTCCTCAGGGAGCAGAGGCCCTGTTGGTGTTGTTACACGGAAAAACAATAGTAGGGGCGCCTGGGTGGCTCGAGTCTTGATTTCCGCTCAGGTCATGACCTCGGGGTCTCGGGATGGAGCCCCACGTGGGGCTTCATGCTCAGTGTGGAGTCGGCTTGAGATTCTTTCTCTCCCTCCTCCTCCGCCCCTGCCCCTGCTCTCTCTCTTAATAAATCAATAAAATCATAAAAAAACCAATAGTATAAAATAGTAATAATATTGGTTATGGGTGTCCGCCACTATTCTAATTGCTTTGTGTGTATTCTCTCATTTAATCATCACAATGAAACTATGAGGTGTGTTCTATCATTGACCCTGTTTTATATATGAGGTACAGAAAGACCAAACAGCTTTTCTGAGGTCACATCCAAGGTCGCCCCAGTGGCGGAATGGAAATCTTAACCCTATTTCATGTTTTTCAGGAAGGGGGGCAGTGTAAGGCGGAGAGAGCTGGAGAGGGCTGAGGGGAGGAGAGGGGAAGAAGAAGGAAGAGAGGGAGAAAACAAAGAGGAGAAATAAACAAACACAGAATAGGGCCGTTGGCTTTTCTCCACCTCCCACTCAGGGAACCACACGCCAGCCAGCGTGAGCGGAGAGGCTGACACAACACAGCTCTTTTCCCTGGAGGCGGCTCGTGGTCTCTGCCCTAAATATCATTCTAGGATTTAAAGATAGATGCTTTTTCGGTACAAAATGCCCCTTAATTCTAAGCTGAGTACTTTATCTGGTGTTCAATTGAAGAAACCATCTGTAGTCTTTCTTTATTTTCTTCGTTATTCTTCTATTTCTCATGTGTCCTTTATGTAAGTAAGAAATCTGGAATACTGTATTTTGCATATGGCCTCTTATTCTTTTTCTGTACATTATTCATTGTTTTCTGTACATTATTGCATGCCTCTGTCATGTGTATATATTGAGAGTTGAGGACATAAAACCACATATACTGTACTTTATAGATGATTTAAGGGACTTTCAAGGGTAATTTTTTACAGGAATTGTTTTTTGTCCTTCAGTTTGACTTTAAAATAAAACCCCCACATTCTGGGCTTCTCCTCCTTTGACACTACTCTCTGCTGCTTAACATTTTTGCTCGTAGTTCTAATTTTAAAGTGATTGTCTTTGTTTTGTCTAATATTAATTATGTGAATACTTGAAGGTCATGGATATGACCTCTGAAATCACCATCAACTAGAGGGACGTGGTCTGTGGTGGGCCATATTGAAGCTACGGCAGAAACAAGCTGTGATGGATGAGACAATCCTGGGAACTTCAAGAAACGGGGTTCAGGGGTGCCTGGGTGGTTCAGTCAGTTAAGTGTGAACTCTTGATTTCGGCTCAGGTTATGATCTCAGGGTTGTGAGATCAAGCCCCACATGGGGTTCTGTGCTGAGTGTGGAGTCTGCTTGGGATTCTCTCTCCCGCTGTCCCTCCCCTTCCCTCCCCCCTCCCATTTGTACTCTCTTTCTCTCTAAAAACAAAAACAAACAAACAAACAAAAAAACGGGGTTCAGCCCCCAAGGTACCCAAAAGCGTTCTGGTTTCTGAAGTTTGTCCTCTACTGGTAGAAGTCTCTTCCTGAAATTACTCTTTTTTTTTTTTTTTTGGCCTGTTCAAATTGAGTTTCTGTCTCTTACAACCAAACAATTCCTTAACAATGCAATGACCTTAGGGTCTGTCCAATTTTAAACAGTCTATGCTTTGATTCTGGCATTGTAATTCTAACAATGATGGGGGAAAGGGGTCAGTTTAGAAATGTTCAGGGGAACATTGTTCCAGGACATTCTCATCCTGTGCTCATCTGGAAATTACTGTGAATCAACTCTAAGTTCGATGCCTAAGTTGGGAAAATATGCCATCAGAGAGGAATTCCTAAGGCTGAGTCAAGGTGGTATTAAAAAGTTGCTCCAGTGGGAGTTAAGATGGTGGAGGAGTAGGGGACCCCTTTTTCAGCCGGTCCCCCGAGTCGAGCTGGATAGGTACCAGACCAGCTTGAACATCCGTGGAATCAGCCTGAGACGCAGGAAGATACATCTAGATCTCTACAAATGAACATCTCCAGCGCTGAGTATTGAGGTACGAAGTGGGGAGCCGTGAAACCGGGCACAGATATCAGAAGATAAAAGGAAGGGGGAGGGAGCCGCCGCGTTCGGGCGCCAGGAAGCGGTAGCCACCTGCACGGGGGAGAGGGTGGACTCTCAGACGGCACCCGCGGAGAAAACAGACTGTGACCATGAGCAGGGAGCGCGCGCCACCAGACTGAAACGGAGCTCCGGTGCGCTCACTGGAACCAGACTGAGACCGGGAGCTCCGGGAGCGTGGGGGCGGCTGGCAGCTGGCGGTGTTAGAAACACAAAGGACAGAGACGCACCGGCCCTGGAAGTGAGGGCAGGGACGCCGGGTGTGGGGCGCACATCCCGGGATGCTGCAGGGTTGAGCAGCACCAACAGTAACAGAGTTAAAGTGGCCAGAACATCAGTGGAGAACGGTCCGCTATCCCTCTGTTCTGAGACAGAGGCTGAGATTCGGCCACTGCTGCTCTGACTCTCAGAAGAGCCACAGCAAACCACCAGGGAAAGCCGCCAGAGAACAAAAGCCTGGAAGTACCGGCTCACAGCGTGACCATCCCCATCCCCCCTCGCAGGGGACACGGAGACTCTACCCAAACAGGGTTGCCTGAGTATCGGCGTGGCAGGCCCCTCCCCCAGAAGGTAGGCTGAAAAATCAAGAAGCCCACATCCCTAAAATCCCTATAAAACAGGGCTCACAGCCTGGGTCCCGGTCAATAATTTGGGCCCTGGACAACCCCGCAACCTCTCTTCATTAGAATGACGAGAAGAAGTCCCCCCAAGCAAAGAAAAGACAATGAGTCTGTGGCCTCTGCCACAGAACTAATGGATATGGATATAACCAAATTATCAGAAATGAAATTCAGAGTAACAATGGTCAAGATGATGTGTAGACTTGAAAAAGGTATTAACGAAAATGTTAATGAGAATATAGAATCTCTAAGGGCAGAGATGAGAGTGAATCTGGCAGAAATTAAAAATTCTATGAGCCAAATGCAGTCAAAACTAGAGGCTCTGATGGCCAGGGTGAATGAGGCAGAAGAACGTATCAGCGAATTGGAGGATGGGTTAGTAGAAGACAAAGCTAAAATAGAATCTGGACTCAAGGGGCGCCTGGGTGGCTCAGTTGTTAAGCGTCTGCCTTCCGCTCAGGGCGTGATCCTGGTGTTCTGGGATTGAGCCCCACATCAGGCTCCTCCACTGGGAGTCTGCTTCTTCCTCTCCCACTCCCCCTGCTTGTGTTCCCTCTCTCAGTGGCTGTTTCTCTCTCCGTCAAATAAATAAATAAAATCTTAAAAAAAAAAAAAATAAGAATCTGGACTCAAAAAAATCCAAGCGCAAGAATGTAGGTTACAGGAGATTACTGACTCATTGAAAGGTTCCAATGTCAGAATCATTGGCATCCCTGAGGGGGTGGAGAAAAACAGAGGTCTAGAAGAGATATTTGAACAAATTGTAGCTGAAAACTTCCCTAATCTAGCAAGGGAAACAAACATTCGTGTCCAAGAGGCAGAGAGGACCCCTCCCAACCTCAACCACGACAAACCTACGCCACGTCACGTCATAGTACAATTTGCAAATATTAGATCCAAGGATACGGTATTGAAAGCAGCCAGGGCAAAGAAATTTCTCACGTACCAAGGCAAAGGTATCAGAATTACGTAAGACTTGTCTACACAGACCTGGAATGAGAGAAAGAGTTGGGGGGGCATTTTTAAAGTTCTTTCAGAGAAAAACATGCAGCCAAGGATCCTTTATCCAGCAAGGCTGTCATTCAGAATTGATGGAGAAATAAAGACCTTCCAGAATTGCCAGTCATTGACCAATTTCATAACCACGAAACCAGCCCTACAGGAGATATTAAGGGGGGTTCTATAAAGGTAAAAAGGCCCCAAGAGTGATACAGAACTGAAAGTCACAATCGACCGAAACAAAGACTTTACTGGCAACATGGCATCATTAAAATCATATCTCTCAATATTCAGTCTCAATGTAAATGGCCTAAATGCTCCCATAAACACCACAGGGTTGCAGATTGGATAAAAAGACATGACCCATCCATTTGCTGTCTACAAGAGACTCATTCTGAACCTAAAGATATATTCAGACTGAAAGTAAAGGGATGGAATACCATCTTTCACGCCAATGGACCTCAAAAGAAAGCTGGGGTAGCAATTCTCATATCAGACAGATTGGATTTTAAACTAAAGACTATACTTAGAGACACAGAAGGGCACTGTATTATTCTTAAAGGATGTATCCAACAAGTGGATATGACAATTATAAATATATATGCCCCAACAGGGGAGCAGCAAGATACACAAGCCAACTCTTAACCAGAATAAAGAGACATATAGATAAAAATACGTTAATAGTAGGGGACCTCAGGGGTGCCTGGGTGGCACAGCGGTTGAGCGTCTGCCTTCAGCTCAGGGCGTGATCCCGGCGTTATGGGATCGAGCCCCACATCAGGCTCCTCCACTATAAGCCTGCTTCTTCCTCTCCCACTCCCCCTGCTTGTGTTCCCTCTCTCGCTGGCTGTCTCTATCTCTGTCAAATAAATAAATAAATAAAATCTTTAAAAAAAATAGTAGGGGATCTCAACACTCCACTATCAGAAATAGAACACCTATGCAAAAAATCGACAAAGAAACAAGGGCTTTGAATGCCATACTCGAGGAGTTGGACCTCATAGATATATATAGAACACTACACCCCAGAACCAAAGAATACTCATTCTATTCTAATGCCCATGGAACATTCTCAAGAATAGACCATGTTCTAGGACACAAAACAGGTCTCAACCGATACCAAAAGACTGAAATTATTCCCTGCATATTCTCAGACCACAACGCTTTGAAATTGGAACTCAAACACAAGGAAAAATTTGGAAGAAACTCAAACACTTGGAGACTAAGAACCATCCTGTTCAGGAATGATTCGATAAACCAGGAAATCAAAAATCAATTTAAACAATTTATGGAGACCAACGAGAATGAAAACACAATGGTCCAAAACCTATGGGATACTGCAAAGGCAGTCCTAAGGGGGGAAATACATAGCCATCCAGGCCTCACTCAAAAGAATAGAAAAATCTAAAATGCAGTTTTTATATTCTCACCTCAAGAAGCTGAAACAGCAACAGAGGGACAGGCCTAATCCATGCACGAGGAAGCAGTTGACCAAGATGAGAGCAGAAATCAATGAATTAGAAACGAGGAGTACAGTAGAGCTGATCAACAGAACTAGAAGCTGGTTCTTTGAGAGAATTAATAAAATTGACAGACCACTGGCAAGACTTATCCAAAAGAATGGAGAAAGGACCCAAATTAATAAAATTATGAATGAAAAAGGAGAGGTCACAACCAACACCAATAAAATTGGAAGGATTATTAGAAACTTTTATCAACAGCTTTATGCCAATAAATTAAGCAATCTGGACGAGATGGAGGCCTTCTTGGAAACCTATAAACTACCAAGACTGAAACAGGAAGAAATTGATTTTTTAAACAGGCCAATTAATTATGAAGAGATTGAGTCAGTGATAAACAACCTTCCAAAAAACAAAACTCCAGGCCCGGGTGGTTTTCCTGGGGAATTCTACCAAACATTCAAAGAAGAAATAATACCTATTCTCCTAAAGCTATTTCAAAAAATAGAAACAGAAGGAAAGCTACCAAACTCATTCTATGAGGCCAATATTACCTTGATCCCCAAACCAGGCAAAGACCCCATCAAAAAGGAGAATTACAGACAGATTTCCCTAATGAATATGGACGCCAAAATCCTCAACAAGATCCTGGCTAATAGAATCCAACAGTACATTAAAAGGATTATCCATCATGACCAAGTGGGATTCATCCCTGGGATACAAGGGTGGTCCAACATTCACAAATCTATCAGTGTCTTATATTTTACCCAGAAAGAAAAATTCAAAAATCATATGATTCTCTCAATAGATGCAGAAAAAGCATTTGACAAAATACAGCATCCTTTCCTGATTAAAGCCCTTCAGAGTGTAGGGATAGAGGGTACATTCCTCAATCTCATAAAAACCATCTATGAAAAGCCTACAGCAAATATCATTCTCAATGGGGAAAAGCTGGAAGCCTTTCCCTTAAGATCAGGAACATGACAAGGATGCCCACTCTCACCACTATTATTCAACATAGTACTAGAAGTCCTTGCAACAGCAATCAGACAACAAAAAGGGATAAAAGGTATCCAAATCGGCAAAGAAGAAGTCAAACTGTCTCTCTTCACAGATGACATGATACTCTATATGGAAAACCCAAAAGAATCCACTCCCAAACTATTAGAAGTTATAGAGCAATTCAGTAATGTGGCGGGATACAAAATCAATGCTCAGAAATCAGTTCCATTTCTATACACAAATAATGAGACTGAAGAAAGAGAAATTAGGGAATCCATCCCATTTACAATAGCACCAAAAACCATACGTTACCTTGGAATTAACTTAACCAGAGACGTAAAGGATCTATTTTCTAGAAACTATAAATCACTCTTGAAAGACATTGAGGAAGACACAAAAAGATGGAAAAATATTCCATGCTCATGGATCGGAAGAATTAACATAGTTAAAATGTCCATGCTACCCAGAGCAATCTACACTTTCAATGCTATCCCGATCAAAATACCGATGACATTTTTCAAAGAACTGGAACAAATAGCCCTTAAATTTGTATGGAACCAGAAAAGGCCCCGAATCTCCAAGGAACTGTTGAAAAGGAAAAACAAAGCTGGGGGCATCACAATGCCGGATTTCGAGCTGTACTACAAAGCTGTGATCACAAAGACAGCATGGTACTGGCACAAAAACAGACACATAGACCAATGGAACAGAATAGAGAACCCAGAAATGAACCCTCGGCTCTTTGGGCAGCTAATCTTTGACAAAGAAGGAAAAAACATCCGGTGGAAAAAAGACAGTCTCTTCAATAAATCGTGCTGGGAAAATTGGATAGCTACATGCAAAAGAATGAAACTTGACCACTCTCTCACACCATACACAAAGATAAACTCCAAATGGATGAAAGACCTCGATGTGAGACAGGAATCCATCAAAATCCTAGAGAAGAACATAGGCAGCAACCTCTACAACATCGGCAAAAGCAACCTTTTTCATGACACATCTCCAAAGGCAAGAGAAACAAAAGATAAAATGAACTTGTGGGACTTCATCAAGATAAAAAGCTTCTGCACAGCCAAGGAAACAGTCAAAAAAACTAAGAGGCAGCCCACGGAATGGGAGAATATATTTGCAAATGATGTTACAGATAAAAGACTGGTATCCAAGATCTACAAAGAACTTCTCAAACTCAATACACGAGAAACAAATAAACAAATCATAAAATGGGCAGAAGATATGAACAGACACTTTTCCAATGATGACATAGAAATGGCTAACAGACACATGAAAAAATGTTGAAAATCATTAGCCATCAGGGAAATTCAAATCAAAACCACACTAAGATACCACCTTACGCCAGTTAGAATGGCAAAAATTGACAAGGCAAGAAACAACAATTGCTGGAGAGGATGTGGAGAAAGGGGATCCCTCCTACATTGTTGGTGGGAATGCAAGTTGGTACAGCCACTCTGGAAAACAGTGTGGAGGTCCCTTAAAAAGTTAAAAATTGAGCTACCCTATGACCCAGCCATTGCACTACTGGGTATTTACCCCAAAGATACAGACATAGTGAAGAAGAGGGCCATATGCACCCCAATGTTCATAGCAGCATTGTCCACAATAGCTAAATCATGGAAGGAACTGAGATGCCCTTCAACAGATGACTGGATTAAAAAGTTGTGGTCCATATATACAATGGAATATTACTCAGCTATCAGAAAGAACGAGTTCTCAACATTTGCTGCAACATGGATGGCACTGGAGGAGATAATGCTAAGTGAAATAAGTCAAGCAGAGAAAGACAACTATCATATGATTTCTCTCATCTATGGAACATAAGAACTAGGAAGGTCGGTAGGGGAAGAAAGGGGGGGTAATCAGAAGGGGGAATGAAGCATGAGAGACTATGGACTATGAGAAACAAACTGAGGGCTTCAGAGGGAAGGGGGTGGGGGAATGGGATAGACTGGTGATGGGTAGTAAGGAGGGCACGTATTGCATGGTGCACTGGGTGTTATACGCAACTAATGAATCATCGAACTTTAGATCAGAAACCAGGGATGTGCTGTAGGGTGACTAACATAATATAATAATAAAAAAAAAAACATTAAAAAAAAAGTTGCTCCCCACAAATAAAGGTGACAATCGAAAAGCATTTTCTAGAGTGTGTTCCTGTTAGAATAAGGTGATCATATAATTTACCCTCCAAACTGGTACACTTTTGGGAATGAAAGGGAATGCCTTTAGCAATTATGCAAGGACAATGGTTATGAAACAAGGTAATTACACCCTACGTACAATATGTCTCCACAAAGAGAGTTCCTTGGCCCAAAAAGTTTGCTTACTATAATTTCCTTCATGAGGGTCATAGGACCCGTTCTGTTCAAAGCTCTGAGTCCTGCGATAAAGAAACCCACTAAATTTTACCTAAACCCAGCATTTCCCAGCCAACTGGATTATGAAATCTTTCTTTTCTTTTCTTTTTTTCTTCCCCGCCCCCCTCCTCCTCCTTCATTGAAATCTTTATTCTCAACAACACTTACTAGCACCCCAAAGACTCAGTGTTCCATAGAATATACTTCAGAAAAGGTTGACCTTGAATGTGTCTTATTCAGATACAGTGTAACCTGCTCTCTAAGTGAATGACCCAAATCTAAGGCCTCCAAAACAAAAATATCTTCCCACCAAGCTCTCATTTGCCTGAAATGTCTACCACTATTTTCTCCTGTAAGGACCTTTTAAAGGATATGTGCGTTGTAATGGGGTTAGGCATTATGTCATCTGGAGGGAATAACTCATTAGCTAGCTAAACATTAGAGATAATTAGTTTATCTGAATAGCCCTTACCACCCATAGATTCCAGCAGTGAACGGGTCCCCCAGGAATCATCTTCATGGGAGGAATAGGGAAAAGGGTCTGGAGCATGGGACACTGGCTTGGTCTGTGTAGTACTTTAGAGAAGGCTTAGATGAATATGGTTCCCAACCCCTACTCACCAAAGTTCACTTCTCTTTACTTCTTCTCCCGTATCTCTAGTTTTAAAAGACACTGTCTCCCAAATAAACCGAACTGGCTCAGTAGTCGCATTTGTAACTTTGTCATGTTTTCTTCACTTGCTTTTTACTTTCCTTCTTCCGAGAATGCTGCTTCCCAATATCACCCTTGAGGTTCTAAGAAGGGTTTTCATGATCTTCTAAAATCTCACCTTTCTGGACCTGCAGACTACCCTAGGGGTGAACCCCTGGGCCAGTTTATGGGTGAACCCCCAGACCAAGCTGAGCCGATCAGAGAACTTCCCTGGGATTGATGATGATGATGGTGACAGAAATATAATTGACATAAAATATCCTATTAGTTTCAGGTATACATCACAGTGATTTGATATTTTCATACATTACAAATCATCCCCGTGGTAAGTCTAGTTACTACCTGCCACCATACTAAGCTATTACAATATTAGTGACTATATTCCCTGTGTTGCACATGACATCCCATGACTTATTTATTCTATAACTGCAAGTTTGTACTTCTTAATCCCCTTCCCCTATTTTACCTGCCCCCCCAGCCAAACCCCATCCCAGTAGCCTGTTTCTTATACCTGTAAGTCTGTTTCTGTTTTGTTTTGTTTGTACTTTTGTTTTGTTTTTTTAGATTCCACATAAAAGCGAAATCATAAGGTTTGTTTTTTTTCCAGGGCATGTGTGACATTTGGATCAGAATGAGCAAGTCTCGGTCCCCGTGGGGTCACCAAGGCTGCTGGCGGTGGGCCTCTGAGCTGCCTACAGCCCTGTTTCCAGCCACATGGAGGAAGCCGCTCTTGGAGCAGATTTCTCAACTTCTATTGACATTTGGGGTCAGATAATTTTGTGTTCTGGGGGGTTGTTCTGTGCATCATAGTAAGTTTACTAGCACCCTGACCTCTATCCACTGGATGCCGCTCTCCCCCCAGATATTGCCAAATGCACCCTAGGGGGTAAAATCACTCTCCATCCCTTGGCAGAGAACCAGCGGTCTAAAGAACGAATCCCACCCTCAGTGAAGAGCACAGGAGTAGAGCTCCAGAATGTGAGTGTCCTGGTGACATTTAAGGCCCCCGTTTCAGCTGCCCCCAAGGCTCAGCCTACCCTCGTTCTTCCTGTGGATTGATTTCATGAGTCAATAATTTCATTTTTCCCCCTAAGCCGGCTCAAGTTGAATTTCCCTAGTTGCACACAAGGGTACTGTGTTCATCTATAATTTCCATTTGGATTTTTGACAAACTGAAAATAACTCACTTCCCTGCTCTCCTCTTCCTCCTGTCCCCCCACCCCCACCAAGCAAGCCCAGGATTACATGTAAAGACTGATATGAATCCTATCCCGGACAGAGAGGTTTGAGGCAAGAACGGGGACAGAGGTAGGAAAAATGAGCCCTGTGCCAAATCCGATGTGCACACCACGGAAACAGTTCCTCTCCTTTCTCCAGCAAGCAGCTGAGCGGGGTTTGCCTAGAGATTTTTTTTTTCCTGAAAAGGGGGATGGGGGTTGTGGAGAAGGGAGAAGTATGTGTTTCTTCAGTGGTGGAAATAAGCTAAACAAAAACTAGAAAGTACAGAAAGCTGATACCTCGGTGTGAGAGGAGGCCTTTCCCCGGGACTGCCACAGGCTACAAGGAATTCCCGGGGTACCAAAGCCAGTGACCACTGCCTATGGGGAAAGAGGAGAGGCTGCGGCTTGTCCTGCCAGATGTTGCCTTCTTGAGCCAACAGGCCCTTGGTCTCTTCAGTAAGACCCCCACATCAGCCCTAGCACTGAGCTCAGTGGCCCACCCATCCCCAGAGTGCAAAGGCACACTGCGAGGTACGGGCTCACAGGCCCAGTTTCCTCACATCTTTTGAGCTCAGGGGCAGGGGCAGGTCCTTACGCGACACACACCGGCATCGTCTGAGGTTGTTAAAATATTGAATGCCTCCACTCTTGTGGATAAATAATGCAATTCTGAGCCAACCCGGCACACCTTTGCAACGCAGTCCCTCCTGTGAAGCCCGATCCTCCAGGAACTGAAGGGTTAATGTGGCACAGCAGGTGACCCCAGGACCCTGCTCCTGAGCTAGGCTGTTGGTGCTTTGGTTGGTGCTGGTGCCTTACTGCTTGTAACATATTTTGAATATCCAATCTGAACAGGAAAATAGGATTCTGGAGAAAAGGGATGGGAAGGTGGCGAAGACTTCTCTTATTTTCCAATTCTACTTTGCTTTGGAATGATCCTCCATTGTCACTAATTCTTGGCGAGTGCCTTTATTCTGCAAGCATTTTGCACTTGCACTTGGACATGAAGGAGGCGGGGCTCCTGCTGAAGGCACTCCCTTGCACGGTGGGCGTGGTGGTAGAGTGCAGGTGATGGAGAAGATGCTTTGGCTGGAAGGCTGCTGGGGACTCAGCTGATGGATGGATACCTTCATTTCCCCTGGAGGGCCCAGAAACTGGGTTTCTGCAGTTTCCCCAGGAGTTGGGATCCGTCAGCAGTGGGCACCTGCGCTCTCTCTTGGTTCTTCCTAATGGGCTGACCTTGGCAAGTCCACCTTGTAGGAATCCAGCTTGCCTCCCACCACAGAGGAAGTACACTCATCATCTGGCCATGTCTGGGCTTTGCTGCAACCCACTGAGCAACCGGGGCCACCTGCGTACCATGGGACTGATGCTATCAAATGGAGCTAAAATTAGACTGGAGGGGGATTCGTTGTGGCAATTTCTTTGGATTACTTTTACCCTTTCTAATTTAGGCATGGTGAAGCAGAAACACTCCAGTATCCCTCCCTCATTCAATTTATGCTCAGGTCAAGGAGAAACAAACCAACCATTTTAAAACTACTTCTCTTCAGAAGGCAAAGAGAGGGCTGTGGATAATGGTGAGCAGAGTTCATTCTGGTCAAAATATAGGAAAGAGCCAAAAAAACAAAAACAAAAAACCCACCTCTTCAATAAATTCTCTCCTTCCTGAATCTATTTGTCCACAGTAGCACCCCATCCCTCTGCCATTCTGACCCCATTAAAGCAGGATCCTATGCTCCTGCAACAGTCAACTATTAACTGATAAGGCTTAACAACTCCCAGTAGGTATTTGCATTTTAATAGAAAATTATTGAAGACCAAAAAGCTTTCAGGGTCTAAAAGAACAAAGCACAGAATTAGAGACTGTGAGGCGGATATTTGGGGGAGCAGAAGATTTTCTAGTTTATTCCCAACTTTGATCATGTTTATTTTGTCCTCTTCACAAGGGTCCCCTATCGTCCAACTCTCCCATGATGGTCTCCCCTCCCCCACCACCCTCCTCCCTCCCCACCCTGACACACATACCAGCTGGCAGGGGCTAGTCTGGGGACTGGCTGATAAACTGAAGAAAATGAGGAGAGATGAGAAAAAGGAAAAAATACAGAATATGGGGGTAGATCTTGGTTTTATATGGAAGACCGGCCAGTAAGAAGTTCACGGTACAAGAAAGGAATATGGATTAGAATATGGATTTTAAGGTGAGGTGTGTATGCGTGTGTGTGCATGTGCTCTATTGAGTTAAAAGCGACCCCCATACACTCAAAATATCAGTAAAAGTTTCCTACCCTGTGTCTACATGGCTTTGAGGGAAGGGTCTGTATTTGAGTAAGCAATGCTAGCTATGGTAGCAGAGAAACCTTGAAACAGATAAGCCTTGACTGATACCTGTTTATTTCTCACTCCAGTCACAATCCAATGAGGATTGGGCAGCCACTTTGTGCCTATGCGTTCGAAACACATGGCCTCCCAGGTCAAAGTCCTGTGCCATGTTCAGAGTGAAATCAATCAGGCGATATGGAAAAGGAACAGCTTGCCCCCCAGAAAGGATGTAGCATGGAGGTTGAAAATTACATGGAAGCAAGAAATTGAAACCAGAGTTGGCCAGGAGGAATTTAAAGCCACAAGAGAAAAGTGCAAAAGATTCTGGGAGGGATGCTGATTCCGGACAGAAGTGAGATAAGAACTTGGGTTATTATCTGCGGTTTTCCAGGAAAAATGGGAGCCCAACTCCCATCATTTCTACTCCGTATACAAGACCGCAAAAGGATACAAGCTAAAAAACCACTGGGCATGAAGTGGCAGGAGCATCCCTGAATGGTGACGCTAGCGTCATCCTCCGTAACAGGACACAGGATGTGCGAAAGCACTGCCTGATGGGAAACACCGCTCTCAGACCAGGTCCCAAGTGAAGAGACCCTTTCCACCGAAGGGGGTTAAAACAGGAAACAGCAACTGGACCAACGGGAGAGCAGGAAGTACGTGATTAACACCCCAAGAGATGTAGCCACAGTAGAAACCTTAAAGAGAATGCTGGACAGGACCTCAGGGACAGCTCTGCCCCACCAGGGAAACCACAGCTGGTCTAGTTTGGCTCTACAGGGTTAATGGCCAACAGGGGGAGAACTTAGCGTAGAGAGGGAATCACAGGCCCAGGAGATTAGACCCAAAATTTACATGTAAGATATGAGAGAGCCACACCTTCCTAAAGATCACACGTTAAGGGGATTTCGAACATCACAAAGCCAAGGACTATCTGCAAATAACAATAAGGGCAGGGGGTGGCTGTGCTAAGATCCATTTCTTCGCCTTTCCCCTCCTCTGCTCTGGAACCTGCAAGGTGTGTGCGTTAAGGGGCTGGGAGATGGGCTGACCCTGACCGGCTGCATTCCCCAGGCTGCTCTGTGAGCTGGCTCCCATTGGGTGCAGTAGTGGGAGATTGGAACCCAAGGAAGGGAGAAGCAGGGACGTCCCTCTGTCCCTGGACAGCCCCTCCAGCGGCAGCACCATCGGGTGGGTCAGAGCTGCCAGCACCTGCCAGACAGGCTCGAGGTGGTTCCCGGTATTGACCAGGTGAGCCCAGCCCCTGGGTTCCAGTCTCACTGCCTTCTCGCTTGGTCCCTTCCAAACGGGTGGCTGTGGCTTTCTGCTCTTGCAAATCTCTGGAACACCTCCCTCTCCCCTTTGTCTTCTCAACTCTTCCATCACCCGACTAACCAATTCCTGCTTTAAACTCCCTATTAAATACTCAGAAGGTCCCCGCTGCCCTGCTTGAAGCCTGACTGTCCAAGCCCTGAGACGGGAAATATTACCACGTGGAATTATAAGGGGATGAGAGGTGGACACACCCATGAAGAAGTGGGGTGCAGACGGAGGACCTCCACTCCTCTGCTTGAGGATCCCCACACCGTCAGGGAGAGAGGGTACGAGAAGGTGATACTGGAAGTGGTTGCGCAGAAGTGCGTGTTTAGTCAAATGTTCAAGCAGCTTTCATTCCAGTATGTGGGTTCAGTTAGTGTCCAATCTTTTTGTAATTGTAATGAATGGAAGCTCAATGAGGTCGAAGGAAGTTTTTTTGTGTAATTTTTTTTTTTTTGGAAATAATTTCAAACACAGAAAAGCAGCAAACATAAAAGATAGTACGAAGAACATCCTTGTACCCTTTCCCCAGATTCACCTAGCCTTAGCATTTTACCCATATGCTTTGTACTTCACTCCTTCCCTCTTGTATAGAAAACATGTGAGATTTTTTAAAAGACTTTATTTATTTATTTATTTATTTATTTATTTATTTATTTATTTATTTGAGAGAGAGAGAGAGAGTGCGCGTGAGTGAGGGGAGGGGCAGGGAGAGAAAGAATCCAAAGCAGACTCCACATTGAACGCAGAGCCCCAACAACGGGCTCCATCTCACGGCCCTGAGATCATGACCCGAGCCAAAATCGAGAGTCTCACACCCAACCACCTGAGCCACCCAGGCGCCCCCAATGATTATTTTAATTCTATAACTATTATTACTTCTAATTACTTCAGTGTATATTTTCCAAGAATTAGGATAGTCTCCTAAATAACATTACAGTTATCAACTTCAGTATGTTTAACTCTGGCAAAACGCTTTAGGCTACTTACTATATTCCAATCGACAATTGACCCAATAATGTCAATCGACCCAAAATGTCAATTGACCCAACACTGTCCTTTATAGCATTTCCCCTTCCCAGTTTCAGCCTTTCGTTGTATTTTATGACATTGGCACTTTTGAAGACTAGAGAGCTTCTCTCTCTCTCTCTTTCTCTCTTTCTTTGTCTTTCAGAAGTTTCCTCATGTGGGGTTCATCTGATTATGTCGTCTTGGCTAGATTCAGGGTATGCATTCCCAGCCAGAGTTCACCATAGGTGATATGTGTCCTTCTCAATAAAGGACATCTGGAAATACCCAACACCCACCAGTCCCTCATGGCTGATGTCAGTTTTAATCATCCGGTCAAGGTGTTGTCCAATTTCTGCACTATATGGTTACCGTTCTTTCCCTTAAAACTGCTGACCAGTCTCTAGAGAGACACTTAAGCCCATGCAAATCTCCTGTTGCTTATGAAAATTACCTCCTACAAAGCAAGAAAAAACAAATGTTGGAGAGGATGTGGAGAAAGGGGATCCCTCTTACACTGTTGATGGGAATGCAAGTTGGTACAGCCACTTTGGAAAACAGTGTGGAGGTCCCTCAAAAAGTTAAAAGTAGAGTTACCCTATGACCCAGCCATTGCACTACTGGGTATTTACCCCAGAGATACAGACATAGTGAAGAGAGGGGCCATATGCACCCCAATGTTCATAGCAGCATTGTCCACAATAGCTAAATCATGGAAGGAACCGAGATGCCCTTCAACAGATGACTGGATTAAGAAGATGTGGTCCATATATACAAATGGAGTATTACTCAGCCATCAGAAAGAACGATTACCCAACATTTGCAGCAACATGGACAGGACTGGAGGAGATAATGCTAAGTGAAATAAGTCAAGCAGAGAAAGACAATTATCATATGGTTTCACTCATTTATGGAACATAAGCAATAGCAGGGAGATCGTTAGGAGAAGGAAGGGAAAAATGAAGGGGGGGGACAGAGTGGGGGGACGAACCATGAGAGATTGTGGACTCCAGGAGACAGTCTGAGGGCTTCAGAGGGGAGAAGCGTGGGGGATTGGGATAGGCCGGTGATGGGTATTAAGGAGGGCACATATTACATGGAGCACTGGGTGTTATATTCAAACAATGAATCATGGAACACTACATCAAAAACGAATGATGTACTGTGTGGTGACTAACATTTTTTATACAATAAAAAATTAAAAAAAAAAAAGAAAATTACCTCCTAGGTTTAGAACCACTGATGATCCTTGCCCAAGCCTACCTTTATTGTGATGCTGGTAAGGGGAAATCTCCAACTTCAGCACTCCGTGCAAATTTATCAGTGGGGCCTTGGCATTTTACTATCAGTAAGAGGCTTCCCTCCTCCCTTGTTTACCTATGCATTATTAAAGTAGATTCGTCTATTTCTAATTTTTAATTCACTGTTGTCTGTAATTTTTTGGTACTTAAATGTCCAGGTTTTGCTGGTGGGAACCCTTTTGAGTAGGCTCTGTGTCCTTGTGAGGTGCACTCATCCTTTTTGGGGGTATCTCGTTACTCTCTGAACATTCGAAGGTGTTCAAGGTTCATCTTGGAGTTACCCAGGTCAGGGATTTTTATCTGCTTGTTCATTGCTGGGTCCTCAGTACCTAGAATCATGCCTGAACATAATAGGTGCTCAATAAATATATGTTGATTATATGAAAAAAAGTTCTCAATTAAAAGCTCTTCAGGTCCTGAGACAGATACCTGTGCTCAGCAAAACCTAAATGTTCAAGTTAGGATTTTGGTGGCCAAAAGCTTGTGAACCCTGTAACCTACTAATTTTATTTCTAGGAATCAATCCTAAAAGGAATATTTGAAATTAATACATAATCTGTGATTACACAAAGAAGTAAATGTAGCAGGTTTGCACAAAGAAAATTTAGGCTCCATGTCCAGAAGCAGGGGAATGAGTAAGTACAACTAGGTGACATTCACACGATATAACATAAAACAGTCATTAGAAGTTAGATTTCTGGAGATTTGTTAATAGTAGAAAATGCTTTTGCTCTGATATTAAGGGCAAAATGAGGATACAAAATTGAATATACAGCATATACGAAATACACGAAAATATACCTACAAGAAAAACCAAATGGAAACATAGAAAAATATTTCAGTAGGAATTTCCTGTGTGGTAGGATTATGCATTTTTTCTTCCTTTTTTACTTGACTTTTGCACTTCCAATTTTTCTAGGATACGCCTGAATTTCTTTTTTAACTAGTAAAGTTACTTTGTTAAAAAGGAAAAAAAATGAACATGCATAATGAGTAACTGGGTGAGTGGCACCCCTCACGTTTGCTAACATGTTACAGAATCAGTCCTATGTCCTGCAAAGCACTTCGTGACAACCAGACGAGACTAGCTTAGAACAGCTTCAGGACCTTGTTCAAGCAAGAGCGTCTACCCACCACATTGCACCAGCTTCCCTCTATCTGCCAATACTTTGGCCATCCTTCAAGGTGTCTTAGTTTGATTTCCTACAAAAGCAGAGACAAGGGCTCCGGTGCAGGTGGCTTCGTTGAAAGAGGAAGTCGGAAAGTTGTGTGTTAATGAGCAGGTTACTACCAAGAGTCCCCTGGGGTTCAATCCCTAGGGGGATCACATGAGGACCCATATAAAATGTGCCACAGAATTGTTCCACTGTGGGATGTAGGCTGGGGTATTGGCCCCCCGCTGCTATCCCACCTTGGTTGAGGGGCTCCTCTGGGGAGGAGCAAGGAGGTAAGTAAACATTGGTGGCGCTGGAGAAAGCCTCAAGCAGAGGAGCAGAGAGAGACCCTTGAGGTGAGAGGCTGCTGATGTTCAGGAACTGCCCAGCATCTGCCGGTGAACCTGAAGGTGGTCCTGGTCTGAACTGGGGCACGGCATCACCGGTGCCCCGGTTCCAATTTATCCCCACGCGGAAGCAGCTTTCAGTCATTTATAAAAGCACCCATCTCTCCCTTCACCAATACTTCCATAGCCCTTTTGTGAATGTGGCCACTACTTTCTGTGTGAGCTTAGGTACCTCTTTATGCCTCAGCTCCCCCATCTGTAAAATGGGGATAATCGTCCTCAGGTAGGTTGCAAAAGTGGCTACAATTCTTCGCCCCTGTGGTATCCATGCTTTTTACAGTATAACGTTACAATTCCCCTCATCAAGAGGTGGAGCCTGTTCCCCATTCCCTGAATCTAAGTTACCCTTGTAAATTAGCTTTGGCCAAGTGCCAATGCAGCAGAATGGACCGCATGCCGGTTTCATGTGTCAGCCTCCAGAGGTTTATATGCTCCTTGGAATCCTGCCTGTGTCGTGAGAATGCTGCAGGAGGAAAGACCCAGTAAAACAGAGGCAAACCGTTTCATCCAAGACCTTCCCAGCCTGGCCAGTCCCTGGCTGCCCAGATCCAGGAGAGAACCCAGCAGAGGCGTCTCAGCCAACAGCCAGCTGCCCCACAAGCAGACGCTCCCAGCTGATGTGCAGACTTGTGAGCAAAAATAAACGTTGTTGCCTGCCACTGGGCTTTTATGGTCGTTACGCAGTGTTATTATGGTAACCGATACAGCACCGATATTACTACGGATTAAAGAAGCCTATAAACGTGCAGGATTGAGCGCCGTGCCAGGACCATGATACCCTTTCCTTAAATGTTTATTATTGTTGGAATAATATTGCACTATTATAGTGTGCCATGTTTTCAGATTATTTATATATATATATATGTGTGTGTCAGTTTCTCTGACTAAACTAGGGGCTCCTGGATGATATAAAACCAGATCCAATTCATCCTTGATGACATATTTCCCTACACTCAGGAGCCCATAATTCAGGAGAGAGGCAGATGTATACATAAAGTCTGTTGTGCGAACCAGAGATAGCAAACGTCCCAAAGTGCTGAACGCACAGCTTAGCACAAAGAAGATGCCCAATAATGATAAAATAAATAATAAGGACCAAGCGTCCGCCATGTCAGGGCATTTGGGGGAAGGTAAGATTGATAAGGACCAGGCTGGCCGTCTCCTCCACCACTTGGAAGGTCAGCTAAGGGAACGACGGGCTTATCCGGTGGCTTTATAGCCATAGCGGCTGCTCGAACTTTCACGCTCTCTCCTCCTCCAGAGACCGGCATCACATGATGAAAAAACTAATTAGAGCAAGCATGGCGCTCAGAATAAGCGGCCTATTAAAGAAATGTGAGCCAAATGAATGCAAAAGGACCATACATTATAAGTATATCCTTAACAAGTATTTATTGTTTGTTTTTCTTCCCCAAATTCAACTTTCCTAGGGGAGTCTATTGTTTGAGAAAAAGCCAGGTAAAAATCAGAATATTTTTACGATATGCCTCCTGGTCCCCACAGAGATGCTCTCTGGGGCCAGCAGGCTGCATGAAGCAAGCTCCCAGCAGGCACAGGCAGGCCAAACGTGCGGAGCCTGGGCAGCAGGTTAACAGAGACTCAGACAAATTCATCTTCATTTCATGTCTTCGACAGCCTCTCAACTTCGGTCAAGTCCAAGGCAAACCACGTAATTTTATTAGAGGCAGGGGAAGGTGGTAGAGAGCACGAAGACTAACTTGGATTCGATTCCCAGCTCCATGACCTACCAGTCAGGAGACCTTGCCCTAGTTATTAAATTTCTCTGAGTCTCAATTCCCTCATCTGAAAAATAGGGATAATAAGAAGTCTCCTTGCTGAGCCGGTATGAAGACCAGAGAGGCGCCAACGTCTGGGTCATCAGGGCAGGCATGTAGGGGCAGGCTAGCCTAGTGGCTAAGCCGTCGGGCTCTTGAGCCAGGTGGCCTGTGTTGGTATTCAGCTTGTTACCTGCTCATTGTCCTCAACCCCTCTGGACCTCAGATTCTGCAAAATCCGTGAAGTAGGAAAAGTTATTTCTAGCTCTTAAGGTTATAATGGTTAAATGAGCTCGAGTATGTAAAGTCCTTAGGACGGTAACAGTATCTGGTACATAGCAAGTACTCAGTAAGTGTTTGCTAGGAGTGTTCTCCAAATAGAATTATTAATAAAAACCTCTGATGACCAGAGACCTCCTCATCATTTCACTTTAGTCCAGATATCAGCTGCAATACATTAGCACATATGCACAAATGGCAAGAGTGGATTTAAGCACGTCATAATTCAGTGAGTCACGACTCCAGTTTATAAGCAGAGAAGCACAATTCAATTTTATAGGCAGCTGGGCTGCTAATTAAGAAGCCCTTAATTACAGCACCTGACATAGGAGACCTGTCTCATGCTCACTTGCCTTGTTCGTCCTCTTTTCTCCTCCCTCAATCTATCGCCCATCTCTCTCTATGCTGCTTATTTATTTTCCTGTCTCCATCGAGGGTATGTCAGCTGTCTGGAGACCTAAATACTGAACCTGCCCCCTGACTCTAGAATCCACGTGTCTCTGCCTGAAGTAAGAACGGTACTCAACTCCCCAGGCCCGGGTGCTGAGGTTAGGGCAACATATGTCGGGGAGCCACAGGGGTTGTGGGGAGCCAAGAACAGAGTCCATGGATTGACCCAAGGGAAATGAAAACCTCTGTTCGTATCAAAGTCCGTATGCAAATATGTAGAGTGGCTCGATTCATAATCACCCAAACCTGGAAACCACCCCAATGTCCTTCACCTTGGTGAATGGGTAAACAAACTGTGGCCTGTGCACAGAACCGAAAGCTGTTGTGTGATGACAAAGAACAAACCATCAGTACAAGTGCACCATGGGTGCATCTTGAATGCTTAGCTGAGAAAAAGGAGGCAGACTTGAAAGGCTACATACTGTATAGTTCCATTAATACAACTTTCTGGAAAAGGTAAAACTATAGGCCCTGAAAATAGATCAGTGATTGCCAGGGCTTGAACATGGGAGGAGGGGGTCAGCTACAAAGGGCCTTAGAGAATTTGGGGGAGGACTGGACATGTCCTCTACCTATACACTTGAGTTCATCAAAAGGCATGGAGCTGTACACTAAAATAGGTAAATTTGATTGCATGTAAATGATGCTTCATTCACCTGGCTTTAAAATGAATTTGTCCATAGGAGCCGTGGAGCAGTGAAAAAAGGACCTTGGCATTTTCCAACATCTAATGACTAACTTTTTTTTTCCTTTTATTTTTACTTTATGCATTTCTTGACATTCTTGTTAGCTATTGAAATATGCATTTTTAAAAGTGGGGTTAATTAATCTCATCAAATATGTAACATTAGCATAAGAAAATCTATTTTTTTCCCAGTAAAACCAGTGTTTTAGAAAGAATCAGATGGGGGGCAACCTGGAGGCTCAGTTGGTTAAGCATCCGACTGTGGATTTCAGTTCAGGTCATGATCTCAGGGTTGTAAGATCGAGCCCCACATGGGGCTCCAAGCTGGGTATGGAGCCTGCTTAAGATTCTCTCTCTCCCCCTCCTTCTGCCCCTCCCCTTTCCATGCCTAGCTCCCTCTCTAAAAAAAAAAAAAAAGGACTCATATAGGAATTCCATTGGGCAAAAGCCGTTGTTAGGCTTAGATGTTGCATTGAATGGGATGCGTGTGTTTCAGAGTCTGGGGTAGAGGGGAGAAGGGCTGTTAACACATTTTGCCCAAATAACGCACATCCGATCTCAATGCATAATGACCATAGCACATGGAGAAGCTGGTCCTCCAAAATTAGGACAAAGTCAAATGTAGACACATGCCATAGGTATTCCCAGAAGAATAAAAGCTTTGTCCAAGTAAAAGAATGCCAGCATGGATAACAATGCCAGAACTGGTATTCAGAATGCCTGCAAACTGCCCACAGTCTAGCGTTGCAAAAAGAGACCCAGTTTCCGCAGTTCATCATGGTGTAAACGAATGTGTGCGGATTGTTGTGAGCTTTTTCCACCATTAAAATGATTTTTCTCAACTTGAAACACACATCACTGATGAATCACTAGTGTCGGCTTTTCACAGAACACTATAACTCCAAAAAGTATCTGAGAATAAATGAGTTAACCCAAGGCTGGGCAGGGCGGAACGGCAGGGTGCTATGAGCCAACAAGTACTGAGTATTTGCTGAGTACAGACCTGACCAGGTCTCTTCCCGCCACAACCTACAAGGAAGATGTCGTTGTCACCACTCTAAGGACAGAAGATGAGGGCTTAGAGAAGCAAAGTCACTGGCTCCTAACTCTTTCGTATTTTCCAGTGCAAATGTTCTATGACTCGACAGCAAGTGGAAATGGTGCTTTCTGAGTTAAATTCAGACAGAGCTGGAGGGAAGCAAGGGGAGAGAGAAGAAAATCATAAAGAGGCGGGCAATAGTGTGCTGGTAAGTGTTTAACAACCTGTTCTGGGGCAGAGAGGGCTGGTTTATGGCAGCACCACCATGGCCAAGTTGAAGCTGTCCATGTGAAGCCAACGAGCTTGCAGATTTCCTGACAGTTCAACAAGCAGCTATCCTGACAGTGGGGAAACGTGGGGGGAAGAATATCAGTTCCAGAAAAGCCTCAAAAGATCCCTGGGGGAACTAGAACTCAGGGATGGGAACAGCAGGGTAATCAGAAAAGGAAAGAGACAGAAGATGGTGGGGGAAATAAAAAAGGAAGACAGGATGCAGGGGACAGATCTGAGATCCACTGATGAAGATGGAGGTCCTGCTGACAGTTTCCTGAAGCCAGGGAAGCCCCGAATCTCTCCATGGCTCACTGTTCCAAAGCCCCCAGAGATTAAGCAATGGGTGGACTGGGGAACTGAGCAGAAGCTGTACCTGAGGAAAGACCAGGAACACAGTGATCCTTGGTCAGGGTTTAGAGGAGGGATCTATAGAACAGAAGAAGAACTGAGTTGTTGAAAAGAGGACATAGTGATTTCCGGTGACCACTTTATCAGACCGGTTCAGATGTCCAAGCCTAAAGAAGCAACCTCTGATGGGCATTATGACTCCATGTCACACACACAAGGCACTGCTCCACTTCTAAAGGGACACTCGGCATCGCTTGCTGCTCCTAGATCTACTTCCGAACAGCTGATGCCAACGCTCCTCCAATCCTGCAGTTGCTCACTCTTGCTGTTTCTGTTCCGACCTTGTTTTCATCTTCCCACTTTGCAGCCTCTCCATGGCCTTCAGGTCTGATGGATGCTCAGTCTTTCCCCCCATACATTTGGCTTCCTGTTGGACTCTCCCCACCTCGATGCCCATGGGAGTTTTATTTTTTTTTAAGGTTTATTTGTTTATTTTATAGAGGGGGGAGGGGCAAAGGGAGAGGGAGAGAGTGAGAGTGTATCTCAAGCAGACTCCCTGCTGATCGAGGAGCCCAAACGCGGGGCTTGATCTCATGACCCCCGAGATCATGACTTGACCGAAAACAAGAGTTGAACACTTAACTGACTGAGCCACCCAGGCGTCCCATTTATGGCAGTTTTAAAACAAACCTGCAAATTCTTTGATGCTCATTTCTTTGAGAAACGGGGTCTATGTCCCTGCCTCTTGAATCTGGGCAGGTTCGGACCCATAGAACATGATAGAGGTGCCACTACATGCTTCTGAGACTGGGTCACGAACAGTCGTGCAATCCAGGGCTGCCAAGTAAGAAGACAAATTACCCTGAGGCAACCATGATAGAAAAGCCACAGGTAAGCATGCCAGTGGACAGTCCCAGCTGAACTCAGTCTTTCATCCAACTTGCCAAGCCACCAGACACGTAAGTAAGGCCAACTTGTAACCTTCTGGTCAACTCAGTCTTCTGCTGAATACTGCCGAGTGATTTTAGGTGGTGCTACAGAGAATGCTTCTGCTAAATTCCTTAGACACTAAATTATGAGAGATACTAAAATGGTTGTTGGCTGAAGCTAATAAGTTTGGGATAGTTTGTTACATAGCAGTGGATAACTAGAACACCCCATTCCCAGGCTTTTCATGCCTTCCTCTTTAAAGAGCCTCTGTGTAGACAGGGCATCTAGTCCCAACTCCTGAACAGTTGAGAATAGCACCATGAGATATTCGTCTACTTAATTTAATCCTATCAACCAAGAACAATTTTACTAGCTTATATACTGCATGTGTATGGATATGCAATAAAGAATCAGCCAGGGGCGCCTGGGTGGCTCAGTTGGTTAAGCAACTGCCTTTGGCTTGGGTCATGATCCCAGAGCTCTGGAATCAAGCCCCACGTCGGGCTCCCTGCTCCACTGCCTGCAGCTCGCTCTGTTTTTGCTCTCCCTTTCTCTCTGTCAAATGAATAAATAGAATCTTAAAAAAAAAAAAAAAAAGAATCACAGCCTTCAGCACACATTTCCTTGAAAAATCAGTCTCTGGACATAAGAACAGTGAGGTATTTCTAAAATGTCCTGTTAATATTTGCTACTTGTTTATTCACTTGTGAGCTGCTCCCTTTTAGAGAAGTAGAAGCAAATTTCAAAGATTCATAGACAATTTAAGTGAGCAAATTCTATCCATTTATGCGACCCCTTTCCTCCTGAATTTGAGAAAAACATTCTTCAAACTGAGCAACAAATCATCTCCATCACAATTCATGGAACAAAGAAGAATAAATTGAGAATCACCCTTTCAAACCTATTTCAGTCCAACTAAAGAACGGAAAGATGAACATGTACCATTAGTTACCTGACTAGCTTATAGTTTACATTTACCCATTCAGGCCACAGTTTTTATTGAGCACATAATACATACCGAGCACTGTACTGGACTCTAGCAACACAGAGATGAAGTTGAAAAAATAGCAGAACTAAGGAGTGTATGGTCTTGCAAAGGAAGCACTTAGGCAACCATGATAATTTTGTAATTGTAAATGCAAATTTTTTCATATTTTATATTGCTGGAATTGGAGTCTGTCTTTACAATTTACAATCAATGTCGACCCTTACTTTCCTGCCAGCTGCCAGGCAGAAGGGTAGGTTGTCACTGTCTGGGATAACACAAGTGGGAAGGCCCAAGCATGGAAATCTGTAGTGCGGAACAGTGCATGTACTTATCCTTTTCTCACCTCTGCAAGTTATTTGCATTGGTGACAAAATTACAACTAAACTTTGGATTTTTAATTATTGCTTAAAATGTCTTTCAGAAGATGATGTTATGATGAAGCGTGAAAACAAAATAATATCAGGGGCGCCTGGCTGGCTCAGTCAGTAGAGCGTGTCACTCTTGATCTCGGAGTTGTAAGTTTGAGCTCCACATTGGGTGTGGAGATTCCTTAAAAATAAAATCTTTTTAAAAAGTGTAAAAAATAAATAATTTGGGGGTGCCTGGCTGTCTCAGTCGATTAAGCATCTGACTCTTGATTTCAGCTCAGGTCATGATCTCAGGGTCGTGAGATCAAGCCCCATGTTGGGCTCCATGCTCAGCTCGGAGTCTGCTTGAGATTCTCTCTCCCCCTCTGCCCCTCCCCCTGCTCACACACTCTATCTCTAAAATAAATAAATAAAAATCTGTTAAAATGAAATAAATAAATAAATAATATTGAGCGTGCGTGCACACACACGTACACAGCCTGTCTTCAACAGGCAATGCAATTAAAGGCAGTACAAACAGCCAAGTCTCTCAGGAGTAGCTGATAGAACTTCCCAAACCTGGGAGAGATGGGTGTGACCAATTCACACAACATGAAGAATCGTCACTCGGGCTTCCTGTCACTTAGAGAGAAGCCATTTAACTTCCAGCAATGGAGCTATCAAGACTCCGAGTTGAACAAAATAAGAAATGAATACAAAACTCTGATAGTCTTTAATATACTTCAATACTTAATGGTCTTACCTAAGGGTCCTAAGGAGGTCACTATCATCAGCTCAGATTACAAACATGATCGTGTTGTAAACCACAATGGTAGGCAACCTGCAGGTGTTGAGATGTGATTCAGAAGGACCTTATATTCTCAATATGTTGAAGACTTACACTCAAAACTTTGTAATACTAAACAAGAAAAGTAGAACGTAATGATCTAGAAAAATTTGGTAGTTTAAAAAATTTGATGTAGTTTAACAGTTCTTTTAAAAAGTTATTACTAAATAAATGTGCCATCTTCAAATCAATAGTGTCTTCAGATCAAAGAACTATGGTAATTATATTTTACTGTCATAGGTGCTTATGGGGGGGACAGAGTATTTTAATAGACTGTAATTATATTATATTATCAAATATGCTATGGAATTTTGATTTAAAATTTATCCATTGTCCTCATTATATTAGTATATTTATCAGAAAATATGTTATGCTTGTTGATCAGAAAGATAAGGTCACGGGGGATAAAGTAAAGGACCATAGGATAGAAAAAAAGATAATGATTCATTTTCTTTGAAATAGGAGAAGGGAGAAAGAAATTAGATTTCTAAAATAGTAATTTTTTAAAATTTTGTCTTGAAGATAGGTAAATTTTTGTCATAGGAGTAAGGAGAGTTAAAATGAGAGGAAAACGGCTTATTCAGGAAACTGAGTAGTTCAGTGGCTAGATTTTAAAGCTTAGTTTAGGGTAGTAACAGAAGTACACTGGCTTGAGTGGCAGGACCATATGAAGGGGCTTGTGTTTCACTTTATCCTCTACACATGAAAGAATCACAGAAAGATTTAAATTGGGAAGTCTCAAGATCAAATGTATGTGTTTTAAAAACAAAAAAACAAAAACAACAACTGCGATAGCAGCAGAGAAAATGAATGGGAAATGAACAAAGCTGGAGGCAGGGAGGCCAATGGAGGCTGTTACTATCAGGGGAGAGATGATGAGGGCCTCAACCAAGTGAGTGGCTGTGCAAATGGATGACTCCTCAAGGTTTCATTCTGTTGTATTTCCATATTCGTCACCATAGTCTTGAATTCTGTGTATGGGACCAGAGCACAGAGAGACAAGGGAAATGTACATTATTGGAGATAAAGAAGATAAAGTACAAAAAGTTTATGAAAACTGGGATTTCGTCTTTGGAGAGAAAATTCCCCATTTAAGTTCATTTTGATTTCTTACGGAAGCAATATTCATAAATCAATCGATGTGATCCATCATATTAACTGCTTAAGGAAGAAAACATCACATGATCATACCAAATGAGACAGAAAAAGCATTCAACATAATTTAACACCTATTCATAATAAAAACTCTCAGAAAATAAGGAATACAGGAAAATTTCTACAACTTCATAAAGAACATTTACAAAAACTACAGCTAACATCAAACTTAGTTTGAAAGACTGAATGCTTTTCTCCTAAGATCAAGAAAACAAAGTTGTCCACTCTTATACCACTGCTCGAAACATAGCACTGGGTGTTCTGGCCAAAGTAATAATGGAAGAAAAGGAAATAAAAAGGATACCATTAGAAAGAAAGAATTAAAACTTCCTGTTTGTAGATGACATGCTGATCTACACTAAGAAATCACAAGGAATCTATTTAAAAAGCAGAATGAATAAGCAACTTTGGCAAGATTGCAGGATACAAGATCAACATATCAAAATCAATTGTATATTAGTGCACATACTAGTAATTGTACACATGCTAGCAATGAATATATGAAAACCAAAATTAAAAATACAGTACTACTTACATGGATTGAAAGACTCACCATATTAAAGATGTCAATTCTCTCCAAACAGATATATGGTTTTAGTGCAATTTCTGTTACAATACCAGCAAGATTTCTTGTAGATACACACAAATTAATTCTAGAATTTATATAGAAAGGCAAAGAAAGTAGGATAGCTAAAACCCTTCTAAAAAAGAAGAATAAAATAGAAGGAATCACTCTACCTGATTTCAAGACTTACTATATAGCTATAGTAATCAGGGTTGTGTGGTATTGGCAGAGGGATAGACACATAGATGGGGGAAACAATAGAGAGGACCCAGAAGAGCTCTACTCAAGTACAGTCAACTTATTTTTGATAAAGGCCAAATGCAATTCAGTAGAGGAAGGATAGTCTTTTAGATAAATGGCACCGGAACAATTGGATATCCATGGGCAAAAGACAAAACAAGACAAAACCCGAAAACACAAAATGAACTTGACTTAAACCTCACCTTATACAAAAATTAGCTCAAATGTATCATAGAATTAAATGTAAAATATAAAACTATAAAATTTTAAAAAGATAATGTAGTCTTCAGGACCTAGGACTTAGTGAAGAGTTCTTAGACATAACACCAAAAAGTGCAATCCATAAAAGAAAAAAAACAAGGATAAATTGGACTTCATCAAAATTAAAACTTCGCTCTGTGAAAGACCTATTAAGAGGATGAAAAAGCAAGCTAAGGACTGGGAGGAGATATTTGCAAAAAACCCAAGGTCTCATTTCTAGAATATCCAGAGAATACTTAAAAGTCAACCAGAAATCTGATTAGAAAGTGGGCAAAAGGCATGCAGAAACATTTTACCAAAGGGGCTATGTAAGTGGTACATATGCGTATCAGTAGCTATTCGACATCACTGGCCATTAGGGAAATGCAAAGTAACAGTACAATGAGGTATTACTACATACCTCTCATAACAGCTAAAATTAAAAAAAAAAAGCAGTGATGGCAGTATTAATTTAGTAGGGCTGCCATGGCAGATACCACAGCCTGGGTGGCTGGAATCCACTGCGATTTATTTCTCACAGTTCTGGAGCCTGCAAGTGTCAGATCAAGGTGTTGGCAGGGTTGATTTCCTCCTGACGCCTCTCTGCTGGGCTTAGAGTTGGCTGTCTTCTTCCTGTGTCTTCCTATGATTTTCCCTCTGCATTTGTCTCTGTCTGAAACTCTTTTTATAAGGACTCCAGTCATATTGGATTAAAGCCCACCCGAATAACCTCGTTATCCTTAATTACCTCTCTAAAGACCGTATCTCTAAGTACAGTGACATTTTGACGTACTGGGCTTAGGACTTCAACATGAATTTGGGGGGCACACAATTCAATCTCTAAAAAATACCAGATGCTCAGGAGGTTGTAGAGAAACTGGATCTCTTATGCATTGCTGGTGGGGATCTAAAATGATACAACCTTCTCCCGGAAAATAGTTTGTCAGTTTCTTAAAAAGCTAAACACAGGCTTACAATGTAACACAGCAATTGCATGCAGGGGCTTTCATTCTAGAGAGAGGAAAACTTACACCCGCACAACATAGCAGCATTATTTGTCATAGCCCCAAACTGGAAACAACCAAAATGTTCGTCATAGGTGAAATGGTAGAACAGACTCTGGTACATCCACACCATGGAGTAAACTTCAGCAAAGAAAATAAACAACTGATGCTTGTGACCATTTGGAAGGATTTTAAAAAGGTCATGATGAAAAAAAGCCAGTCTCAACAACTCATGTACCGTGTGAGTCCACTTATGTACATTCTTAAAATGACAGTATTACAGATGTGAAAATCAGGTTGGTTTTTTTTTTGCCAGAGGCTAGGGAGGGGAATGGAAGGGGTAAGTGTGACCATAAAGAGTAGCACAAGGGAGATCTTGGAGGGAATGGAATCATTCTGCATCTTGTTCGTGGTGGTTACGTGAATCTACACGTTATTAAATAACACAAAACTACGCATTGCACCCATGTCAAATCTCTGCTTTTGACATTGTACTGTGGTTATGTAACATGTAACTGTTGTGGGGAAACTAGGTAAAAAAACAAACAACAACAAAAAAAAAACCACAAGAGCTCTCTGTACAGTAGTCTCCCCTTATCCACAGGGATGAGTTTTAAGACCCCCAGTGGATGCTTGAAACTGTTGACAATACCAAATCCTATAGATACTATGATTTTTCCTTTACATCCAGACCTATGATAAAGTATAATTTATGAATTGGGCATAGTAAGAGATTAGCAATAACTAATAATAAAAGAGCATAGTTATAACTATACTGTAATAAAAGCTATGTGAATGTGGTCTCTCTCAAAATATCTTACTGTACTGCCCTCACTCTTCTCATGACAATGTCAGATGATGAAATGCCTAGATGATGGGATGAAGTGAGGTGAATGACTTAGGCATTGTGATATAGCATTAGGCTACTACTGACCTCCTCCCCCTCCTCCTCCTCCTCCTCCTTCTTCTTTTTTTGGCATCCCTGGGTGAGCTAGTCTACTTTTGACCTTATGATATGTCAGAAGGAGGATCATCTGCTTCTGGACCGCAGTTGACCATGGGTAACTGAAACCACAGAACTGTAGATAAGGAGAGACTACCGTATAACCTTTGCAAATTCCTGTGAATGCATAATTATTTTTAAAAAAGTTTAAATCAATGATTAATAAAATAGCAATATTTTATTTTATTTTTTAAAGATTTATTTATTTATTTATTTATTTGAGAGAGAGAGAGAGCGCGCGCGTGGAAGTGTGGGGAGAGGGAGGAGGGAGGGACAGAAGGAGAGGAAGAGAGAATCTCAAGCAGACTCCACATTGAGTGCAGAGCTCAAGTCTGGGCCTGGTATCACGACCCTGAGATCATGACCCTGAGATCATGACCTGAGCTGAAACCAAGAGTCGGATGCTTAACTGACTGCGCCACCCAGGTGCCCCAATATTTTAAATAAAGACAGAATCCAAAGGCACCAGGATTGGAGTGAGGTGAGTAAGACCATTCATGCAATTGTAGGACTTCATTTAAATTTTTGATATTCTGTTCCCCAGTAGATTTTTTTTTGCATTAACAGTTTTTTTTTTTTTTTAATGTTGCATTAAAGTATCACTTATCTTGACTACTGGGTTTCTTTGCTATCCCCTTAAGTTTTGCACCCAGAACAAGTGCCTCCTTTGCCTCAAACCAATCCCTGATCTGCAGCTCACCATGTGTTGCCAGAGGGTTTTGCTGCTAACGACCGCTATGTAAAATGTGAGCATTATTTTACAATGTTTTTAAATTTGATTACAAAAATACTGCAGTCATAAAAAATAATAGTATAAAGTAAAAAGTAAACATCTCTCATATCTTTCTCCTCTCAATCTTGTTTCCAGAAGTAGCCATTATTAATAAATTATGTATTCTCCCAGATAGTTTTGATATAAATGCATGCAATATATATATGCTATATGTATGCACTTTAAAAAATAAATGGGATCATATGCCACCACTGTTCTCAACTTGCTTCTCTTTTCAATTAGTGATATAACAGACACACTTCTATATCCTCCTATACTAGCACATTCTATTTGAGCTGCACAGAATCCAATGCCCAGCTATATCCTAATTTGGTTAATCAATTCCCTATTGATAGACATTCGGGATGTATTAGCATTTATTGTTTCAAACCATGCTACAACACCACCAAAAAAATCCCTAAATATATTTTTGCTTGTTTGTTCTTATTTAAGTTTTTTTATTAATATTGCCAAATTGCCTCTCAAATATATGATGTATCTTTTCACCCTTCACCAATTGTTTCAGGAGGGAAAAGAATCTATTTCCCCTCTGTTGCGAACACTGTATGCCATCAATTTAAAAACTTTTTTTTGCTAATCTGATAGGTAAAAAAGGTAACATCATTGCTTTATTTTGATACTCTTTTATTATCTTTTTATAGGTTTATTAGCCATTTACTGCTTTCCTATGAATTTTATGTTCTTAACTTTGCCCATCTTTCTATTGGATCATTAATTTTCTCCATATGGATCAGTATGAACTCTTTGCATATTAAAGAGGTTAATTCTTCATGTGTCATGTATTACAAACACTTTTCTTTCTGTTTCTTGTTTGTTTTTGGTTTTATCTTTGGAAGGTTTTTTGTTTTTGTTGTTGTTGATTTGTTCTTCTGGGCTTTTCTTGCAGCGTGGAAATTCCAGGTTTAAAAAAATATATAATCAATTTTATCATTAACGGTTTCTTAATATATCAAGCTTAGTATGGCCTTACCCATCCAAACTCATTTTTTTCTTTTTCTTTTTTTTCTTAAAGATTTTATTTATTTACTTGAGAGAGAGATAGCAAGAGAGGGCATGAGCCGGTGGGGGTGGGGGGTAGAGGGAGAAGCAGACAACCCTCCCCCTCTATGAACAGGGAGCCCCACGTGGGGCTTGATCCCAGGATCCTGGAATCATGACCTGAGCCAAAGGCAGATGCTTAACCAACTGAGCCACCCAGGCACCCCCAAACTTATTTTTTTCTAATTTACTCATGTTTTCTTCTAGGGTCTTTGTTGTTGTTATGGCATTTCTTTGAGAGTTTAAGCCATTGAATTTGCTTGTGAAAGAGATGATGTAGAAATTCAGATGGCCTTTGTCAAAAGGCTTTCCATCTTTTACAGCATACTTTATTGGATAGACCGTCTTTCACCACTATTTTTGAGGAGCTAACTTTATCATATAATAATGTTCATATACACTTCCAATCATTTCTGAATTTCCAATTCTATTTACTTAGCATGTTAATTACTGGGATTTAATGAAACATTTAAATATTTGATAGGGATATTTCTTTTCTTTCTTTTCTTTTTTTTTAAAGATTTTTTTTTAAGTAATCTCTACCCCCAGTATGGGACTTGAACCTACAACCCTGAGATCAAGAGTCACATGCTCCACCAACTGAGCCAGCCACGCCCCTCTTTTCTTTCTTCTTTTTAGCTGCAGATTTTTTTCTGGCTCTTCTCTCATGTTTGTTTTCCTAGATGATCATTAGAATAATTGCATTAAGTTTTTAAAAGCCTTGCATTCTGACTGGCCCCACACTAAATTTATAAATTCATTTCAAGACAATTCCTATCTTTTAATATCTTTTTAATAATCTTCATATCATTTTAATTCTTGGGCAAAAAGAACAAAGTCCATCAATGTATTAAAGTCTTCTTGAACAAAATAATATTGCATTATGTTGCATATCTTTGATCTTGAGGAGGGAGAGATTTTCTGTAATTCTACAGTTACTGTTTACATTTAACATGAACTGATTCATTCTAGAAGCAATTATGAAGCATCTATTGCCTGTACCGCACACCATGTTAAATGATGAAAAGATAATGAAGCAAAGACATGGTCCCTGTCCTGATGTCTTATCCAGTGGTCATTTCTAATACTAAGGACAGTTATATAAGTAATTGTGGAATAATGTGATTGCTGTCACAAGGGATATAGGGGATATTGCTATAACATGGGATAAAGGATCACAGAGTTTGAAGAAAAGCTTACTTTCTGTAGCAGTTTGTTGGGGGCTTCCGAGACGTGACTTGTCAACTAGATATGAGGAAAAGTGAGCGTTGGCCAATAAGGGTATTGTCCATTTATGTGCCTACTGGAGTCTTGATGTTACTCAGAAAAATTGTTTTAGTTAAAAATAACAAAATAAATGAAAAAATGAACACAAACGTATATATAAACAGATTTTCACATATGTGAGGGAATATTTTAAAAAATAGAGATGTGAATTTTTAACCATTATATGAGACGCAAATACTTTCCCCACCAGCTTTATTAATTTTCAGGGTAAAAAATCCAAAAATTTAAGACAGTTAAATCTGTCATTTCCTGTTTAATTTTTCCTATTGTCTCAATCGTTCAAAAGCCAGCATTTCTGCAAAGATCTTGTAGATGGGGTCCCATTGTGGCCACCACATTTTAATAATCACATGAATTACTGAATAGCATCCAGAAATGATGAGAAATGAAAAGTAGTTTTCTCTTTCTTCACAAGTAAAAATTTAAATAGAACAGACCAAAAAGAGAACTTGTGCATTGTCTCCAAGAATAATACAGAGGATGTGAGCAATGATTTTCCATGTCCAATAATTTTGATTGAGAGAAAATGAGTTTACAGCAAAGTAGATATATTTTGGATGAACACAAGGCAGAATTTACCTGCTAGAACAATGGAATAAAATCCCAAAGAAGATGTGGACCTCCGTTTTCATAGATTTTCCCAAGATAATGGAACTCATTTATACCAATGATTTACAAACAAGAGTTCTTATTTGGAGTATCTTGGAGAAAGTAAGGGAAAGGTAGGGCTGTTAGCAGAGGGCCAAGGGCATGGGACTATCAGGTTGAACATAAAGATCTGGAAAAACTGGTTTATCCAGTTGACAGATGGGGTGTTGACAGGTGGGGTGCTGATTCAGCTGATAGCTCTAAGTCTCTTCTCAGTATTGGCTGAAATTAGTAGTTAAAGGTCAAGTCACATTCTCAAAAATAGTAATTTTGGTCACAGCCTTGTGATTTTGCGATCTGTATTAATTCATGTTTGGCCTTGGACAAATAGGCTCACAGTGAACATTTTTCCCCTCAAATCCAACATAGTCATGAAATTACATAAAAAGCGAAGAATCAAAAGCATTGAGAATATATATATTTTTTTTAAATGAGGGAACAAAAAGCATGTTTGTCTGTAGTTTCAAAATGCATTGCTGGTGGGGAAGTTATATAAAAATAGTTTAGCACATTCTCAAACTCTCAAATTAACCAAATTTCTTTTCGTAGGGCAGGCATATTCAGCATATAAATCAATGGTCAAAATCTGGTCTTTAGTGATTTTGAAAACAGACATAAAAATGCATATTTTACATTTTGAAAAGTCTTTAATTGACTAGTAGAGCCATGGCAAAAGGAGATTAGAAATTTTTTCAGCTGCATAAGATTTTCAATGTGTTCCCTAAGGATGTGGGTGGGTATCTTTGATATTAAGATTGAGTTGATTAGTAGAGAGGAAATGTGGTGTCAGGCATTAGAGCCTCGGTTTTATTATCTAGCATTTACGCAATTCATTTCCTCTCTGAACTGAAAGAAATACTTTATAATATCTGGTTAATGTGAGCAGTGTTACATTTCAAGGGCTGGAGCTGGAGATACTAGAGGAGTCCAGTTGGTGGCCAAGCCAGGCCTCACAAGGCTACATTGTGTTGCTGGGGTCACCAGTAACTCAAGTCCATCGGATTTACCCAGAGAGGCTGACTCACACTGACAAACTACCAATTCTCTGAGGTCAAGTCTAGGGGGAGTGAGCACACACATCTGCTTTTCCTCCTGCACCAGATTCTGTGAAATCACTCACTGTAGAGCCATTTTTAAGAAGAATGAATCTATAACCATGTGGGGAAATAATAGGAAGCTTCATTAATGAGCCAGAAATTTGGAATTATTTCTAAAATGGGAAAAGCAAAAGGAGTCATATTTAAGAGGAAAAACACCCAGTAGAGTATCACAGTTCAAAACACATGCAAGACAGGAATTGTGGTATTTGGGGGACTGGTTTTGGGGGAGTTCTATACTCCGAGCTAATGCAGCTCACTAATTCGTTCTTGCGTTCAACAGCTGTGCGTTACGCATCTGTTACGTGCCAAGCACTGCTCCAGGCATTTGGGTCACAACAGTGAACAAAACACGATTCTTGCCCTCTTGGAGTGTATATTCTAGAAGTGGCAGTGCAGGTAATGAAAAGTGGTCAATTCTGAATATCTTTTGAAGGTTGAACAAACAGGATTTCCTGATGCATTGGGTGTAGGTTGCGGGAAAAAGAGAAAAGTCACCGATGACCCATATTTTCTGGCTCGAGCGACTGGTTGGTTGAGATTGACGTCACCTGAGAGAGGGGTAGCTGCAGGTCAAGGTTTGGTGGAATTTGGGAGAGGGAAGGGTGGTCATGAGTTCCGTTTTGGACATGTTGAATTTGAGATGTCAATTAGACATTCAAGTGGAGATGTCAAGGGGCAGTTCTCTGCATCTGAAGTACGGAAGAGAAGTCTGGGCTGCAGAGATCGCTGTGGGGGCTTTTGGTGCGTGTGTAATGTTTAAAGCCACGAGACTGGATAAGATCACTACATGGGACAGGATAGATATGGAAGAGAAAAATGACATTAACTGATTCAAGGAAAAAATCCTGATGATCTCAACAGATGCCAAAAAAGATTTAATAACCTTTAAACCCTCATTCCCGATTAAGGGAACAATAGTAACAGCAAGAATTTTAGCAGGCTGCAAATACAAAGAAATTTTATAGTTTATAAAGAAGACCTCAATCTGTAATGAAAGATATTGTATTCTCTAGATGGAAGCCTCTCTCTCTCTCTAGTTATGTACATATATGTATGTCTATATATGTATATATGTATAGTTTCTGTTTGTTTTCTCAGCTGGATCTTTCTCAAGTCACAAAGCAAGGGAGCCAATTGTAACAAGTAAAATAGTACAGTGATGTATAAAGAATGAGTGAATTACCATTTCATCCCCATCTCAATCCCCTTTGAGGTAACAAATGTTAACAACCTGGCATTTATCCCTTCACATCTTTTTCATGGCTCATTCAGTATTACAGCGTTTGTGCAGCCCACAGTTTTAAAGGTTTGCCTGCACATGCTTTGTTTTGACAAAACAGAATCAAACCATACACATTACAAGCTTTTTAAAATTTAACAGCATATCATGGACACCCTGCAAATATGTATTCAACTCTAGTTTTTTCCTTTAATATACGTCATATACGTATACATACACATTATACATATATGTGTGTGTATATATAACATACATACACATTAATGTGTGTATATATATGTTGTATATATATCATTATGCTAGCTTAAAAAAATTCAGATCAGCTGTTTTTTTTCTTTTATCCTTCTTTACGTCTACCTGAATATCAGCCCCCTCCCCTCAACCTAGCTCTTAACAACCCCTTGTAGAATTTTCCGTGCTTTTACCCAAGCTCACAAAATCATAAACAAAGAGAGGTTTGTGTACAAATATATACACTTATACATACACACACATACCCATACATATATACCAGTTATCACTGGCAACCATGCTGTACACAATTCTTAGCATCTTGACTTTCTCTCTCAACATCTCCTAGGAATCCTTCTAATTCATAGGGAGTAGTCTTAATACCTTCTTCTGTAATGACATCGAGTTTTGTGACGCAGATACACACTTTAGACAACCATTTCCTTATGGGTGCATATTCACTTTGTCTTTACGGTTTTGCCACTATAATTCTGCAGTCCGCAATTTCACATATAGGCTTCTGTACTTTTATTTCTCTTCTTTTATTTCTACTAGCCACATTCAGAAGAGTTCAATCCTTGGGTCAAAGGCTATGTGGATTCTTTATTTTGATAGATGGCTGCTAGACTGTCTTTTTTCTCAAAAGGCAATAACATTTTCACAAGCAATGCATGAGACTGCAATAGATAATATCACTCTTTTTAACTTGTTGCCAGTCTGATGGGTGTAGAGTTGTGTCTCATTATTATTTTAATTTTTAGTTGCCTGACTGCAGGTGAGTTTGGGTGTCTTTTCATATGTTTATTAGCCATTTGGATTTGCTATTCTGTAAATTGCCTGTTTATACCTCTTGCTTTTTTTAAAAATTGGAAGGGCATATCTTTCTCATCACTTTGTAAGAATTTTTTGCATTTAAGAAATATTAACCCTTTATCTCTCTTTTTTTTTAAGATTTTATTTATTTATTTGACAGAGATAGAGACAGCCAGTGAGAGAGGGAACACAAGCAGGAGGAGTGGGAGAGGAAGAAGCAGGCTCATAGCGGAGGAGCCTGATGTGGGGCTCGATCCCATAACGCCGGGATCACGCCCTGAGCCGAAGGCAGGCGCTTAACCACTGCGCCACCCAGGCGCCCCTTAACCCTTTATCTCTTGCCTGCATTGCACATATTGTTCTAAATGCATATTTTGATTCTTAACTTTATGGTGTCTTTTGCCCTATAAAAGTTTTAAACTTTTATAGAATCAAATGCTTATCTTGTATACCTTCCAGGTTTCTGATTTTAGTTAAAAAGGTGTTCTCTGTCCCCTAGATTTGCATGTAGTCACCTAAATGTTCTTCTAAGATATATTGTTTGTATTTAAGTTTTTAATCCACTTGAAATTTATTTTGGGACTTGTTGTGAGATTGGGATAAAAGTTAATTTCGTTGTAGATGAACAGCCAGTTATGCCGGCACTCTTTATTAAATAAACCATTCTTTCCCATGGAATTGAAATACTACCTTTGTCACATATTAAATTATGATATATACTGAGATCTATTTTTGGATCCGTTCTTGTGTTCCACTGACTTGTCTGCTCTTATGCCAATACCGTATTAGTTGTATTACAGTGATTTCTATTCCAGTGGCTTTCAGTTCAAGACAAGTCTCTCATTATTTATCTTCTTCATAGTTTTCCTTGCTATTCAGGCATTTATATTTCCCTATGGATTTTAATATAATTTTATCCAACTCCCTCCACCCCTCCAAAAGAGAACTGTTGAGATAATAAATGGAATTTTGTTATGTCTATTTAGGGGCAGAATTGAGGTTTTTAAAATCTGTAATAATTTCAGCATTTCTTTAAAAAAAATAGCATTATCACATCATAAAAATTAAAAAGTTCTTGATGTAATTAAATGTCTAGTCACTGTTTAAGTTGCCTCAATGATCTCATGATTATTTAGCTTATTTGTTAGACTCGGGATTAAAATAAAGCCCTAAACTGGAGTTGGGGGTGATTGGTTTTAGTTGCTTTTTTAAAAAATCTGTAGACTCTCCCTCTGTCATATTTGTTCTTACAATTTACTGAAGAAAACAGACTGTCCAATAGCATTTTCCTAGACTGAATTTTGATAATTGCACCTCTGTGGTGTCATTGAATGTATTCCTCTGTCTCCTGTACTTTCCGTGTATTGGTGGTTAGATCTAGAAGTTCGATCAGACTCAGGTTCAATCTTCTGGCAAATCCTCTTCATAGAAGGTGGCTCAGGACGTCTGATTGTCTCTTTTTGCTGCTCAGTGCTCCTGTATCTGCTGAATTGTTAGGATTCGCATGGGGGGGGGATATTTTAATTCCATCACTCCTTTATTTTTAACTGGAACAGCTTTAGAAGTTTCCTCTACAAAGATGCTGTGTCCTTGACAGCGACCTGGGTACCTGGTGTACAGGTTACCCAGGAGAACAAGATAAAGGATGGATTTCAGATGAGCTGGCTTCCTGGAATCCTCTAAGGGTGACTACTGAGTTTGGCTTGGTCTGTTTGTTTTGTTAAGAACGAGTGGGCCTCAATACTGATGTATTTCAGTGATAGTTATTTTTATGTTTCAGCGGCCTCTGGGGGCCTCTTCGGGTTGGCTGGTGAGTGCTTTGCACCCAGCCCTGGGAATCTTTGAGGTCATATCAGAGAAAAGGAAGCTCAGATGCTGAGAGCAGATGGTGTGTTTCCTGCCCTAGACCTGTCGTGGCTGTCGTCCCAGGGGCCCTACTGCCTTCTAGGGAAAATGGGATGGGACCACCATCTGAGGGCTTGATGTTACTGGCTGAGTCACATGTTTGGACTTTTCCAGTGGATGGAGTAGAAAACGGTGTTTGTTTATAAGATTACACATATCATGAGTTTGTATCAATAGTTTCGATTCAAATTAAAGACTACAGGATTTTTTACTTAATTAATGGAGCTCCTTTTTGCCACACTGAAACTTTGGGCTGTTGACAATCCCAACAGAATTCGTTGACCTTAGGCCATTCTGCACACACTCCAGTCTCAAAATAATGATTTCCACACTGCCTCAAAAACATGAGATTTCTGAGAGCAGCTTAAGATAGTTTCTGCAATTCTTTTCTTGCCCTTAGGGCATATCTCACTAGGGATGGGCTATCAAATTACCATGTTTTCAAAGTCATTGTATATAGGTTCTCTCTGTGTAGCTATGCCACCAACCTGACTTCACTTGGGTTGGGTTCATTTGGTTCTTTTTAAAAATTTAAGTTAGGGGCGCCTGGGTGGCTCAGTCGTTAAGCGTCTGCCTTCAGCTCAGGGCGTGATCCGGGCGTTATGGGATCGAGCCCCACATCGGGCTCCTCTGCTATGAGCCTGCTTCTTCCTCTCCCACTCCCCCTGCTTGTGTTCCCTCTCTCGCTGGCTGTCTCTCTCTCTGTCAAATAAATAAAATCTTAAAATAAAATAAAATAAAATAAAAATTTAAGTTAGAGGTATAACTATGTAATCTATATACGGTTTTCAAGTCAAATCTAAAAGCCAGATAAATTCGAAAAAGTCCAGCTACTGTACCTAGCATCTGTCTTCGGCTCCAGTCATGATCCCAGGGTGCTGGGATCAAGTCCTGCATCGGGCTTCCTGCTCGGCAGGGTACCTGCTTCTCCCTTTCCCTCTGCTGCTCCCCCTACTTGTACTCTCTTTCTGTCTAATAAATGAATAAGTAAAATCTTAAAAAAAAAAGACTGCAGTAACCAGCTAATCAACTTGGCAATTTTAAATTTAAGTAGATTTATGCACATGTGTATACATACTAGTATGTGTACAGGTGTGTTGTGTATCTCCACTGTCTTTTTTTTTTTTTTAGATTTATTTATTTATTTATTTATTTATTTATTTATTTATTTATTTGAGAGAGAGAGAGGGTGCCGGGGTGGAAGGAGGGGTAGAGGGAGAGGGAGGGAGACTCTCAAGCAGACTCCCAGCTGAGTGCAGAGTCCAACCTGGGGCTCGATCTCAGGATCCTGAGATCATGACCTGAACTGAAATCAAGAGTCTAGGACACTTAACTGACTGAGCCACCCAGGCGCCACTGTATCTCCCCTTTCTTAAATGGTGGAGAACTGTATATGCCTCTCTCCACCTTTTTTCATTTAACAAAGTATCCCAGAGATCACTCTCTTTCCCTAATCTTGAGAATTTTAATGTTTTCATCCAATGGAGTTCCCACTCTTTCCAGTTTATCAGCCCTGAGTTGGCCAGCATGTCCTCAATTGGGTCTTCCAATGCACCCTTCAATTATATCATGCATCTTCCCTTTCCAGTCCATCGACAGCATCCAACGGGTGAGAAGTGTTATTTTATGATAGTACCTTTTCCCATCCAAGGGCAAGGGATATGCAAGGATAAGGGTATTGGTTATATCTCGTATTAGTACATAAATTTAATTCAATCCCAATTCAAATCCTAATGGGCCTTTTTAAGGGAATTTAGTAAGCAAGTTATACAATTCATAGGAAAGACAAAAGGACCCAAATGGCCAAGAAAATTTTGAAAAAAAGAAACATGAGAGAAGCCTTTCCCCACCAGATATTGGAGCACATGCTGAGAGTGTACCATATAGACTTAGTTTACTAACTTAATTTTCTAACATCTGCTCCAGGCCATAATGAAACAACCAGTGCCCAGATTTAACCTCCTCCCTATCCCATGAAATTACTAGACAAAACATACAAAATAACAGTTTTAGGCATTGGTCAAGAGGCAGCACAGAGAAGGAAAACAAACGAGATCAACCCAAAGATTGCCTAAGCCTACTACCTGCAGAGAATTTCTCAGCTGCGGTTCAGGAAGGAGCACCCAGAGTGATCTCTGACCTGAGCACTGAGTCAGGGTCTGAAGAGTTGAGCCAAGACAGCTAGAATTTGAGGGACACACCAGACAGCAAAGAACCACTTGGAAAGAGCTCCGAAGACCCGCAGAGGGTTCCCTTTGAGGGTTTCAGCCTAGCACTCAGCAGTGCATGTGTATCTGAGTGGGCTCCGGCACCTGTAACCAAATGCCATTCACTGGGTGGCTTAAACAATGAACATTTATTTTTCATAGTTCTGGAGGCTGGAAGTCCAAGATCAGGATACCAGGTCGGGTCCTTGGTAAGGGCCCTCTTCTCGATTATACCCTCATGTGGTCTTCTTAGTGCTGGTTGCAGAGAGGAGAGAGATCCTGTCTTTCCTCCTCTTTGTAGAAGGGTGTTAATCCCATCATGGGGGCCCCACCTTCATGATGTCGTGTAACCCTAATTACTTCCCAAAGGCCTCACCTTCAAATGCCATCATGTTGAATTTGGAAGACTCAAACATTCCGGCCACAGCAATGTGAATGAGAAAACTACATGAAGTGAGAGAAAGACCACCAGCAAAGATCAGGCAGAACAATCCCCACCACTCGCTTTAGGGTAAAGACCCTTCTGGACTAACTAACAAAGCATAAAAACAAGCTTTGAAAGGATCGAATTCCTTCCAAGTATCTTAACTCTGCCCTAGAGCAAAGTCCAAAAATATTTAAAGGAACAAAAAATACCCCACATTGAACAAGATAACATTCATAGTATTTGCATCTAATGAAAGCTTACCAGACATGCAAAGAAGCAAAATAATGTAACTCTTGACCGTGAGAAAAAGAAATCAATAAAACAGACTCAGCAATAACAGATGATAAAATTCATAGACAATGGCAATAAAAGAATAACCCCAAGTTTAAGAAGGTGGAGGAAGGCACGATTGTGTTAAGGAGGGACATGGAAGATATAGGAAAGATCCACACAAAATTTCTAGTGACTGAGATTTTAGAAACCGAGCCAGTCAGTGAATCGGCCTTTGGCGAATTGGCTTTTAGAAAAGTGACTTTGGGAGAACTGACCACGAATGTAGCTTGGACCTGTGACTGAGAGTGGGGCTAATCTCTCTTCACCCTTGGAATGCAAGTAGCATAACTGGGTAACTGTAAGCCTTCCTCCTCTTGGTGGGGAAACCGGGGCATGAGCAGTGTGGGCGTTCTTTCTGGGCAAGTTACACGGAGGAAGAGGATTGGAAAAAGAGAATGGACTCCATTTGTGGGCATGCAGATCCAAGAGAACAAGAACCAAAATCCTGGGTCACATGGCGCTCATTAATCCCACCCAACCGAGAAACATGGGCCAGCGGAAGTCAGGCTCTCACTGCGTCCGTGGAGATGGTGAAGTCCTCCTCGCTGGTACTTCCCCATGATGAAGACTGCTTGAGAAGTGTGTAAAGCCGGGGGTGGGGGGGTGGGAGGAGAACCTGTCTCCATATACCAAGCAAGTTTGGGCATTGTGCTGCAGAGTCAGCTTGGGGCCATGTGGCTGTTGTTGTCAAGTCTCTGTCTTGATTCCTCACTTCCTGTTCCTTTCTATTTTCTTTATAGGCTTCCATTCATCTTAACTGCCTCAGTACCTATGTGGGGCTGCCTTGAGCTTCCTACTGATCTGTTTATAAAGTTATCATGAGAGGAGGAGACAAACTACTGGAGCCTAGAGCAGGGTCTCCCTTAGACTCAGAGAACCGGGGCTCAGACCCTGAATGGTCCAGGTCTCATGACCATTGTCATGACTCTGAGTCCTGGGCCATTCAGGGCTTCAATGGGGGTCTTCACCCACGTGGCAAGTTGTCTACGGGGCCAAGGGGATGTGGCCATTTGGAATCCCTACCCCTGGGAACCCGGATGGGAGCCATGACAATTGGGCTGGGGTGTCCATAAAGGGAGGGGACAGAAGGTTGTGTTGCCACAGGCCAGGAGCAGTCATTTGTATCCTTGCCCCAGATCCCTTCAATGTTAGCAGTAGAGCTGTTTACCAATCCAGAGATGGCCTGACTTCTTGCTGGTGGGTCTCAACATTATTTTTTACCAGCTTGAATGCTTTCTCTGGGGCCTAGATGTTGTATCAGAACTCATGGCTTTACCTATCCCTTTGTGTCATGTCTCTGCTTCTCTCCTCCTCCTACATATTTTTCATCTCTCATTCCCTCCACCCCTTTGTCTGGATTTTCATCGCCACCACTTTTCTGAAACAGCTCACATAAAGGTCATCAACGGTCTCCATCTTTCCCAATCCAGTGGTCAGATATCGGCCCCATCTTACTTCTACATTCATTTTCTACTGTCACTGTAACAAATTATTACACATTTAGCAGCTTGAAGCAGCAGAATTTATCTTACAATTCTGTGTGACAGAAGTTTGACAGGTGACTCACCAGGCTAAAATAAAGGTGTCAGCAGGACTACATTCCTTTCTGGAGGCTCTAGGGAAGAATCTCTTCCTTTGTTTATTCAGGTTATTTGCACAGTTCGGTTTCCTGTGGTTGTAGAACTGTTTGCTTGGCTGGCTATCAGCTAAGGGTTGTTCTCAGTTTCTAGAGGTCACATTCATTCCTTTGCTCATTGCCTCCTTCCTCCATGGACAAAGCCAGCAACAGAGGGATGGGTCCCTCCCATGCTTAGAATCTCTCCTTCCTCTTCTTTTATCACATCAATCTGACTGTTCGGCCTTTCTCTTCCATTTTCAAAGGCTATTTGATTCCATTGGGACTGAGCGCATAATCCAGGATAGTCTCCCCATCTTAAAATCTGTGAGCTTAATTTCATCTGCAAGGTACCTTTTGCCACATAATGTAGTAGATAGAGGTGAAATATCCAGAGAACGAAGATTATGGAGCCAAAGACCTGCCTCCTGCACTGGGCTTCCTAGAAACATTGAACATTTTTTTTCTTGCTATGTTTACTGTTCTTACTAGGGATTGGTTTTGATGGTTGGTTCTTCTCCATCATCTTCACTGGCAGATGAAAAGGACACAAGGAGGATGCCAGGGCCTGGCTCTCACTCATGAAGTGATCTCACCTAGTACCATGTTTTTATTTAATATTATTTTTAAAAAATTTCATCAATTTATTTTGAGAGGGAGAAAGAGAGCACATGCAGTGGGGGGAGGGGCAAAAGGAGAGGGACAAGCAGGCTCTTTGCTGAGCAGAGTCCCCGGTGCAGGGCTTGATCCCAGGACCCTGGGATCATGACCTGAGCCAGATGCTTAACCGACTGAGCCACCCAGGCACCCCAGTTCCGTGTTTTTAAATAATATCTCTATGTTGATGACGCCTAGATTTACATCCCCAGCCCTGAGCTTTAGTTGTAGGTTTAGTTGTCTCATTGATATCTCCACTTGGATGTCTGACAAGCATCTCAAATTAGCATGACCGAAATAGAACTCTTAATTCATCCCTTCCAACCCACCCATCACAATCCTCCCCACCTTAATAAATAGTTCCACCATACACCCAATTGATCAGACATCCAATATTCTTCTCTATTCTTTCTCCTTTCCCAACCTTCTTTTGAGACAATCCATTAGCATGTCCTGTTGTCTCTGCCTCAAAACTAGATCTCAGATCCAATTCTATCACACCTGCTTATTGCCATCATTCCGATTGAGTCACTATCACTTCTCATCTGGGCTACCTCAGTAGCTTCTGTACTAATCTTCCTGCTCCCATTTTTTGCCTTTCCTCCCAATAGTTGATTCTCCAATGGTAGCCTTATTAAAAAGAGACTTATTAAAAAGTAAAACAGAAATGCTGCTCCCTTGTTTAAAATTCTGCAATGGATTTCCATTAAGATTAGAGTAGATCCAAACTCCTTACAATGACCCATGGGTCCTACACAATCTGCCCCCTGCCAACCTTAATGACCTCAGCTTGGCCCACTCCACCTTGTTCACTACCTCCATCCCTGCTGGTCTTTTCCTATTGTTACCACACTCACACTAACTTCCTTCCTTACGCTCGCTCTTTTATCTGCCTGGAATACTATTTTCCAGTCCTTAAAAAGGCTCCATAATGCAATGCACATTCTAAATAAATGACTTTTATAGGGTGCGTTTCCCTAATAAGTAGAATACATAGGTCTGGGAATCAGAAGGTGGGAGAAGGAGATCCCCACATTCCTTCACTTCTAATGGTCCATTTTGGGAATTTGTACTTCCCATTCCTGAAGCTCTGGATTCAATAGTTAAGAGTCCTAAAACGAAATACCTCCACCACGGCCGTCAACTGTGCTCTCGAAGCTCCTCATGCCAAGGAGCCCTTGTCTTGCCTAATGCAATTTCTAAGAGAAGACTTTCCTACTGCCTTCTCAGTAGAATCCCTCCCACTTCTAGCACTTCCAGTCATTCTCTGTCATACTATCCTGTATTATTTTCTTTGCAGTACTCATCAATATCTGAAATTATCCTATGAATTCCTTGCTTTTTGTTTGTTACTCTCCCCTGGAATATAAGTGCTGCAAGGGCAGGAATCCTTTCTATTTTGTTCAGCCTTAGCATCCAGAACAGTTCTTGACATATAGTTGGTGCTAAGTAAATATTTGCTAACTGGATGAGTTAATGTATATGTGAGACTTTCAAACTTTCTGACAAGTCATCTAGAATGTGTTTGGAGGTTGTTCATATTGAAAATAAGGAAGCCAACTCCAAGATCTTAAATTAGGCTTCTTGGGAAGCAGATTCTGATATTGAGATTAGCACACAGGAAGTTTATGAGGGAGTGCTCCAGGGCTCAGCACCAGTGGAAAGGAAGGGAAGAAAGTAGTATTGGATAGAGAGAAAAGTGTAGCTGTGATAGTTCCTCAAAAGGCCAAAATCAGTCCCAATGGGGACTTCAAAGCTAGGATAGCTCTTCCAATTAGGTCCAGATCACAGTGGCAGGACCAAGATTTATATTCCCATAATAATCAGTCATTAGACATAGGCTACCCTGGGTAAGAGGTGTGCAGACACCAGCACTGCAAGAGTTCTCAGGACTGCAATGAACACTCATCACCTCCTTCCTCTACTGGCCATCTAGCTCAGCCTCATTCTCAGGTGTTCTATTCTTTGGTGTTCCTGATGGCTTTCCTAGTAATAAAACCCAGAACTTCAGGGGCACCTGGGTGGCTCAGTCAGTTAGGCATCTGCCTTCGGTTCAGGTAATGATCTCAGGGTCCTGGGATTGAGCCCCACATTGGGCTCTCTGCTCAGTGGAAAGTCTGCTTCTCCCTCTCTATCTCTGTCTCTCTCAAATAAATAAATAAAAGAATCTTAAACAAACAAAGAAACAAACAAAGAAAACAAACAAAAACTCCATATCTTCAAATCTTTAGGGTCTGAGTCCCTGGTCACTATACCATTCTCAGGCTGTAACTATTACAGTTGTATATTTATTATCAAAATTAGAAATGAGATTACCAAGAGGTACTCAAATGGATCACCTGGGAGGAAGACATACTATTTATTGTGTAATAGCAGCATTAATCTCCTCCTGGTGACCAAGGCCAATTACCTTTGCCAGGATGGTGATCCCTTGGCATGAAGAGCTTCAAGAGCACAGTTGACAGCCATGGTGGAGGTATTTCCTTCTAGGACTCTTAACTATTGAATCTAGAGCTTCAGGAATGGGAAGTACAAATTCCCAAAATGGACCATTAGAAGTGAGGGAAGGTGGGGATGATCTTCTCTCACCTTCTGATACCCAAACCTATGTATTCTACCTATTGGGGAAACGCACCCTATGAAAGTCATTTACTTAGCATGTGCATTGCATTATGGAGGATGGCATGCCATCTTCATTAAGATGTTGTCTCTGAGCCTGTTCTTGTATCATGCTAGTTACTTCTGGGTATTGCAGTATGTGATATGAACAGTGTATCTCCTGGTCATACGTCTGTTCCAGCACTTCCTTTAATGTTAAGTAGGTCCCTTTGACACCATGGTATGTGGAATCTCATAATAGAGGATGAAACATTCCATATGCTTGGATTATGGTTCTGGTTGAGGATCTTGGATAGAAAAAGGAAATCCATACCTAGAATATGTGTCTATTCTTGTCAAAATGAATGGCTACCGCTTCCAGGGGTGATGGTATCCAATGTAGTTGCTCTCTTGGAGGGATTGTATCACACTGGACATTCAGCATTGGTTTCTGTTGTGAAAGGGTTGGATATTCAGTGATGGTAGTAGCTAGATCAGCCTTGTTAAGTGGGACCCATGCTATTGCATCCACATATAACTTCCATCCCTGTTACCATGACAACTCCATTCATGTGCCCATCAAGCAAGCACTGGAGTGGCTGATGACAGCGACCTGTCTATCATTGGATGATATGTGGTTTGTTAGTGCCTTTTCTATGATGAATGTCCTTTGATGGACATTAGCCTATGAAATAAAGATCGTCACACTCTGTGCCCACTTCCATATGTTCATCTGCATGGTTTTAACCTAATCCTCCTTGTCCCCCAATCTTCCAAGCTTTCTGCTTCCAGACCCCTGGCCAGATAGCCAAGTTATTCAGCATTGCCCATGAACCCCTGTATGTTCTCATTTCAGGCCACTTCTGTTTCCACACAAAGTGGTGAATCTTTCAAGATCATGCTGAATGAGGCAGCAGTGCAGCCCCCGTGGGGCCATTTGTGAAGCCATCTCAGGCTTTTCCGTCTTACATCAACTGATCATTGAGATGTGAGATGAGCAGAGAGTATACTGGTAAATATTTAACAGCCAGCTTTCTGAAAAGGAGAAAAAAAATCTGATTTGTAACATTTGCTCATTTTCATGATGTAAACACTTCTACTGTGGTCAGTTTCAAACTATCCGTGTGATGTCAACAGGATGGCAGCATTCCTGAAAATTTGACAATGAGCTCTCATGAGCTGGTACAAACTGGCCGCAGCTCAGCATTAGAGCTGAGGGAGAGGTGGCGTCTAACAGTGGTGGTTGATTGAGCTACGTGCCTACTACCTGTGTTTACACAGCTCGCTTGTGCTCTCTAGTTTTATTGATGTCTAGTCCTAGAGGTGCCTCTTCCATCTGGGCCCATCCCAGTTATGGCTTAGAGAATGTGATAGAACCTAGCACATGAGGGGCAGTTCTAGCGTCCTGGTCACTTGATGTCAATGATGAGGTACTTTCTCAATCAGGGCCTGGTAGTACTCCAAAAGCTGTTGTTTGAAAGGTGTGTAATTCTCTGTTGCAGTCGATATGGCTTTGATTTAGAACCTATGGATCCACATTGTGATTCTCCAGTCGGGGTTACGGAAAATCCACATGTCATCTTTTTCCACCATTGACACCCTTAATACTGTAGGATCTGCGGGGCTGTGTGGTCCAAGAGGCCAGCTGTGTGCCCTCCAGCCTGGACCTGTGGCAGTCCTTTCCTACTACGGAGCCCCTGAAAAAAGGCATCCATCTGTGTCATGGTATGTGAGTTGGAGCAGTACTTTTGGGAATATATTGCTTCCAGAACTTGAAGAGACCTACCTAGCAGGCACTGGGCCGCTTTGTGAGTGTCGGCAAGGAGGAGATGTCTCCACACAGCCAAGATCACTAGACTCTAAAAAATTACTTATGTGGAAGGCTCCTGAATCTCTTTCTCTCTCTCTCTCTCTCTTTTTTTTTTCCAGAGAGGGAGAGAGAGAGGGGGGTGGGGAGGGACAGAGGGAGAGGGAGAGTCTTAAGCAGGCTCCATGCCTAGCACAGAGCCTCACACAGGGCTTGATCTCATGGTGCTGAGATCATGACCCTGAGATCATTACCTGAGCCAGATGCTTAGCCAAATGAGCCACCCAGGCCCCCTGCTCCTGAATCTGTTAAGGTTTGTCCCCGTCAAGAGTGCATGTGAATTACCAAGTCCTCCAATCTCCTAGCCACTGTTTATTTGGTCTAGCTAGTATGATGTCGTCAGTTTCCCAGACCACTGTGATATTCTGTGGGAGGTCCAGCTGGTTCATGTCTCTTTAGACTATGTTATGACAGAGGCCAGAGCAGAGTTTTAACATAGCACTGGGGCAAATCTATAAATGGATACTGTCACATGCTCCAAAGGAATGTGAATTGTTTCTGATTCTTCTTCTTCTTCTTTTTTTATAGGGATAGAAAAAGAGGCAATTTGCCAGATCATTGCCACATACCGAATACCTGAGTCCATGCTAATCTGCTCTGGCAAAGATGACACACCTGACATAGCAGCTACAATTGGGGATGCTATTTAGTTAGGTTTGTGATAGTCAATTGCCATTCTCCAGAATCTGTCTGGATTTTGCAGAGTCCTGACCAGTAAATTAAATGGAGATATGACAGGGACTACCACCCATCCATCTTTTAGGTCTTTAAGGGAGGCAACCATTTTTTAACTTCTTTCTCTCGTTTCTTTTTAATGTGGTAAAATATATACAACATTAGCGTTATCATTTTAACCATTTGTAAGTATATAATTCAGTGGTATTAAGTATATTCACATTGATGTTCATTTCTAAAAGTTCGTTTCTAGAACTTTTTCATGTTTCAAATGGAAACCCTGTACCCATTAAACAAGAAATCCCCATTTCTACCTTTCCCCAGCCCTTGGCAACCACCATTCTTCTTCCTGTCTTTATGAATTTGACCACTAGCGGTACCTCATATGCATGGAATGTTACAATACATGTCTCTTTGTGTCTGGCTTATTTCACTAAGCATAATGCCTTCAAGGTTCATCTATGTTGTACACGTGTCAGGTCTTCATTTCTTATTAAAGTTAAATAATAATCCATTGTATGTATACACCACATTTTCTTTATCCATTTTTCCATTAGTGGACATTTGAGTTGTTTCCACCTTTTGGCTATTGTGAATAATGTTGCTATGAACATGAGTATGCAAATGTCCATTCAAGTCCTGCTTTCTGTTCTTTTGGGTACATACCCAGAAGTGGAATTGCTGAATCCTATGGTAATTCTATGTTTAATTTTTTGAGGAGTCACCATGTTGTTCTCCATAGTGGCTATTCCATTCCCAACAACAATGTACCAGGGTTCCAATTTCTCTACATCCTTGCCAACGCTTGTTTTATTTTGTTTATTATAATAGCCATCCTAATGGCTATAAAAGTGGCTCCTCATTGCGGTTTTAATTCACATTTCCCTAACAATTAGTGATATTGAGCATCTTTACATGTGCTTATAGGTCATCTGTGTATCTTCTTTGGAAAAATGTCTGTTCAAAACCTTTGCCCATTTTTTAAAGTCATTTTTCTTGTTTCCCTAGGTTGATTTTGTAACTCTTTTCTATTTATTGTAGTTTTTCTTTATTTCTTTTTTCACCTCTTCTTTGGTCTGCCTTCTCTGGTTTTCATTGAGTATTTTATATGATTCCATCTTATCTCCTCTCTTAACATATCAATTACACTTAAATGTAGTGGTTGCCATGTATACTGTCCTGCCTCCTGCCGGTACCTGGGAGCTAGGTCCTACAGCTTCTTTGGGGTAGGGTCACTTTCCAGTATTATTGGCCCTGTGATGTCCCTGGAATATCGTATGTTGTGGCTTCACTTTAATTATTGCCAAGTAATCAGCAAGGGGAGTGTAAGTGTATCCTGAGAGAAGTGAGTTATAATCCCACAGATAGGAGGCCTCTCATTAATTCACAAGCAAGGAGCACTAGCTTTTAATAGGGAGGAGTGGGGCATTTGGGCAGGCTCAGCAGGTTGAAGGGAATTTAGGGATTCAAGATCGTTCAGGTATATGAACCTAAATGTCCCCATCTCATATGACTCAGTTCCGCTCTTTCCCAGCTAGGGCCTTGACCTTGATATATCACCCCTGCCTAAGTGGAGGGTTTAGTCTTTGCAAGTTTCCACTTGGCTTTTGTACTGTTATGTTTAAGTCCTGGGACTGGTCCTCAGTTTTCTCTGTCTTCCCACCGCAGGAGATGAGAACCTCTTCATATGCTCCCAGAAGGTCTTCTGGCTTTCACACTTCACTTTGAATTGCAGATCTACCACTCTCATCATTGTTACCACTTCCCAGCATCAAGTCTATTTGGCAGTAGCCGTGCCTTCCTATGTGCTTACAGGTACTATTTCCCCCGTACTTTGACAGCAATGCATGTTCTTTCACTGTCCACCACATGCTCTTTTCCCGTTACACCACAGGAGAAACTTGTAACAGTTGCCCTGCTTTCTTGTGGTCGCTATGTTCTACCCATCACTACTGATTCATTGCGGCCCGGTGACCAATGGCCAACCCCAAAATGCAATCAGAGTGTCTGCTTTCTTGGACCATTCCTGGCACCAAATCTTTTAAGTTGGGTTCCATGAAAAGTAAACTGAAGCAAAGATGAGTGTTCAGGAAGTTTATGAAGGAGTGCACTCAGGATCAACACCAGTGGAAGGGGAGAAAGGACAGTAGGATCAAACAGAGTGGAAAAAAAATGGGCTGTGACACTGTTATACAATACTGTTTCTGGTTCCTGAAAGGTAATGTGTAAACCCTTGGAATTTGCCAAGTAATAGGACTGTTTTTGCCATTTACTAAAAGGGTCTGGCCCTTTTAGCACTTATCAGAGCTGTAACAAACAACATAGCTTTTTTTGTATTTAGCTGTTTAACGCCTCTCTTCCTCTGATAAATGTTATGAAGGCAGGAACTATGGCTATTTTGTTCTCTCCTGTATCCCCAGAACTAAACTCAATGCTTGACATGTAGGTTTAATAAATACTCACTGAGCGAATATGTAAATGAAGTAATTAGTATAGATAATAGTGATAAAGTGTAGTGGTTAATAGCGTGGCTCTGTAATCAGGCTGGGTTCAAAACCTTCCAAATCCTAACTTGTCCATGGAGAGCTCCGTAAATGAGTCCTCCCTTTGCACAATGGACAAACTTCAGTTTATCAGTCCACGTTGAGTTTGCCAGCCTGGTGGAACTTATCCTCAATAACCAAGCCCCAGGAGAACAATGTGGAAAAAGAATACCTATTTATCAGCAGCAGCAGTACAGCATGGCACTTAAGCACAAAGACTATCTGGGAATCCCAGAACGGTCATCTCAACCACAGTACTTGCCCTGTTTGTACATCAGTTTCCTCATATGTGAGGAGTCTAACTCATAGCACCTAGCTGAAAGTTGTTGTAAGGGTCAGGTAGGTTAAGATATAAAAGAAACAGTGTCTGGTACCCAGTAAGTTCTTTATATGTGTTTGCTATTATCATGATTATTAATTTAGGTTGGAAGACATCTCTGGCTGGACACCTGAAGCTGGTTAGTTGCATAAGACATTCCCTCTAAGCGAATAAATTCATGCCATAGACAAATAATAGGTCAGAAATATCTATATGGAAAGGAAATATTCTCTGGCATTTCCAGGAAGCTGTAGGGACCTGGTTGGTGGCTCTTCTCTATTCTATGGACAGTTCTCTCTGAAAATCTAGGGTGGATCATCTAGGCACAGAACTCTGCCCTTCTTCCCCAGCACTGTGAACATCCTGGCAGATTTTGGCCCTTTGTTCTCCTTATTATAGATTCCAGAAAGGCCACTCTCTTTTGGTTAAGTATGGCTTTTTCTTCTTTCAGATTACAACACGATTACAGTTTAGTTTTCTTTAGATATATCCTAGGACCAAGGCAGAAGCATCATCTTGATTTCAGTTCCTTCTTTACCAAATCTCCTTGCACATTTACGACAGGCTGGTGCCTCTTAGGGTGAGACAGTTCTTTTTCTTTTAAAGATTTTATTTATTTTATTTGAGAGAGAGAGAGAGAGAGCATGAGCAGGGGGAGGGGGAGAGGGAGAGGAAGAAGCCGACTCCTCACTGAGCAGGGAGCCCAATGTGGGGCTTGATCCCAGGACCCTGAGATCATGACCTGAGCTGAAGGCAGACAATTAACCGACTGAGCCACCCAGGCGTCCCTGGGTGAGGTGCTTCCGAAGGTACAATTCTAACCTTTTCCCTCATTATTTCTCCAAAATCTTAAAGTACTTAATAGTAGCCCTCAAGCTGGGAAACTGATATGCCCTGGGGGCAGAGATCCACAAAAGTCCTAAGAGTCATTTCACCCCGACAATTCGCTATGGCTTTAGGGACAGCTATCATGACTACCTTCCTCAGCCTTAGGGTCCACATTTGTAGAATAACACCTGCCTTGCAGTGTTACTGTAAAACTGAGGACAGAAGTAGGGTTAATACCATGGAATCATATAACAGGCACACAGAAGGAAAAAAAAAAAGCAAATTATGCCCGTACTGACAATTTTCTCTTGTTCCAGTAAAAAAAACATCTACAGGTTGAATGCATATTATCCCTGATAGGTAAAAAAAAGGGGCAAAATGGATAATGGCAAGTCTTGATATCGTCTCATCTCAGTTTCCTTAACATAATTGAAAGGGTCTGGTCCGTGGCTGCAAGTTCAAGATTTGGAGTCACAAAATATTGGGTTCCAATTCTGACTCCGCCCCTTATTAGCTAGTTGTATGATCTTAGTTTCTCAACCTCTCATGGTGTCAGATTCCCCTAAAGCCAGGATAATAGAGACGGATAGACTTTCTTAGCCGGGACTAGACTTTCTTCTCTCTCAATTTCCTAAATCAGAGGGGCAGGAAGGCCAAAGGGGGTTTACCCCTCTGGGCAGCCACACAGCAGGCACAGAGAACACGGAAGACGGAAGAGGGCCGCGAGGCGGAAGGGGGGCGGGCCAACGAGGTGGCGGGCAGGCGGGGCTGGAGTTCCCGCCTCCGATGCGTGCGCGCGCACGACGCACGCATGCCCGCACGGCACGCACAGCACGTTGCGGAAGCGCGCGCGCAGGCCCAGCCCTCGTCGCCGCCGCCATTTTAGCTCCTGGTTCCGGCCGCACGGTGTAGGCTGTTGTAGCGGGAGGGGTGGGGGTCCTCCAGAGTTAAGTAGCTGCCCTCGACTGTACCGATACAGCCGCCAGCTTCTTTTTTTCTTCTTCTTTCATAACCGCCCGCTCGCAGTGTCCGAAGATGTCCAAGCGGCACCGGTTGGACTTGGGGGAGGATTACCCCTCCGGCAAGAAGCGTGCGGGGACCGATGGGTAAGCCAGGCCGGGGGCGCGAGGCAGCGGCTCGGGCTTTGTTGGGGTCCCGGAGGAGAGTGGGCCAGGATCGGCCTAGCCACATCGGCCCTGGAGCCCGACCCTTTGTTTTCCTCTGGGCTTTGCTCACTAGCGGTGGGTCGGGGAAAGCGGCGCCACTCCCGGCGTTCGGCTGGGCAAGGGCGCGGGGAGATGTGTGGCGCGGCCGCCGCCCGGCCCAGTCGGGAGGGTGGAGAGGCCTGCGTGGCCACGAGGGCGCCTCCTCCCCGAGCCGAGCCAAGCCGGAGTCACTTCGAGGGGAGCAGGCGGGAGGGAGCTGCGGACCTCGTGGCCTGGGTTCCCGGGTGAGGTCTGGAGCCGGGGGAGAAAGTGGGGGAGGGCGCGGCGGGAGTATCCGCTTCCAAGGGCACCAGGTACTTCTTAGGCAGAGCGACCGCGGAGAGGGCCTTGGGGGTCGCCTGGGTGCCCCGCAAGGAGAAAGGCGGAGGGCAGAAAGTGAGGAAAGCGCGTGGATTCTTGTGTAGGTTGGAATGGGGGTGGCGGGAGTTGAGTGAGGCGTGCAGACGAGTTCTCGGGGGAAGGGAGAGTAGAGGGCCTGCCGGGAGAAAAGAAAACGTGGAGTATACCTGATGGGTTGGAGGGCTGGTAGTTTGGAGCCGCTGCATTTGTAGTTTGGCGGGAGAGCTTGTGCCTCAGTCCATTCAAACACTTCAAAGTAGATACTAAGCAAACTTCCGCTCTCTGCCTACGCTCCCGCCATCTCCTTTATTTCCTGCTTTGGCTAAAACAGTGGTTATTGGGCAGTCCTGGAATAGGAATCAGAAGGCATCCCCCCATCCCCCAGAAGTTCTTGTTTTATATCCCCCCTCCTTCATTAGTAGCTTTGGAAACACGCAGACACTTTTCAAAAATATTTTTAATATTTATGGCAAAATGTAGCCGGTGGGGAGGTTGTTTGGGAGTTGACTCGTGGTGTTTCAGATTGCTTTCTCTAAGCATTTCCTGAAAGCTACAGAGAGGAATTTAACAGTTGGCTTTAGCAATTTCATCAAAATAATTTCTTGTCCACTGTGTGTTTTCATTCCTGAAGCTCAGAGATTGATTTGGGTAATTCAGGCTAGAAAGCAGAAGTATGCATATCCAAATACTATTCATAATTTTATTATTGTGTGTGTGTATAAAGAATGTATGGAATCGCTGTGTCAAGTTATCTATATAAGTTCTGTGAATTTTTGTTGGCCCAAAGTTCATTTCTGTTGGTTTCCAGGTATCTGTTAAGTGTCTGTGTCTGTGGAGTATAAGCCCGGGTAGGGTGTACTTTTTGATACCTTCCCATATATTGAATGTGGAAAGCAGAATATGTAAAATTTAAATCTTGTAAAATTTTTAGTTTACAATGTTAGGCATTAGTTTTCTATCTTTTTAGGATATTAGTTTTCTCTCTTTAGGATCTTCCTTACTCCCCTCCCCCCAGCAAAACTTTAGCACTTTTGGTTAAAGACTCCTTAGAGCTGGAAGTTACTTTGAAGAGTATAATCAGCTCCACTCAAGGCATGACAAATGGAGATGCAGAGTTGTTAAGGTGGCTTGTGCAACCTTACACAGTTTACGGCTGGATCTAGAACCTCGATCTTTTCATTCTCACTCTTAGCCTCTTGCTTTTTTCTATTACAGCACAGAATATGGCTGTAGTTAAGTCAGTGCAGCCTATTTTAGTGACGTTTGTAATGGGTTGGTGAAGTAGGGAGCATTTGGTTCTTGGTTCCTGTGAGGTGAAAATAAATTGGCGTGTCATCTGGCTAAGATAAAACTGAGGTCTCTCACAAGAGTTCAAATTGAACAAATGACACTAGGATGCAAAGAATTCATTTATTCATGTTTGTATGTATGTGCACCATTAAATGCTTCGGGGTTAGTGGCCCCATGGTATATGTATGGGGTTGCTCCCTTTCTCTTGCAAAACAGATAGCCCTAGTAAAAATGTGGATTTTTTTTTAGGTCTATGATGGTGACATTATGAGTCTCCTGGATATTATATGATATCTACCTGTTGGTAAAGGAAAGTTCATGTTTGGAATAAAGCCCAAATTCTGAGATAATTCTGGAGAGAAGTTTGTATACACATTCCTGTATCACTTCTCATACAACTAATTCTTTAGCAGTGGGTTACAATTGTTAATAGTGCTTGGGGTCCACCCCCCCCCATTTGATAATTTTGAAAGTCACTTTTGTTGACTGCTATGCAATCTTGAAGTTGGTGTGTTTTTTGTTTTGTTTTGTTTTTTAAAACCCTGATAGTTATTAACAAGTGGTTTTATCTAAGGGAGAGAAGCTTGTCAGTCCTGTGAACTCCATTGCTGAGTATGGCTGGCCCATTCCCCAGTACTGAGAAAGAAGGTAATTTGGTGGGAGATTTCATTGAGATTCAGGTTCCCAAACTGTGTATGGCGTTACTTATTCTTGCTGTATTTTTATTTGGAGGTCAGGTAGAGCAGTTAAAAGGTTTCTGTCACATACTGACCTTATTTTTTCATCATCCCACAAAATTTGCTTTATAAAATTATTTTAACAAAAGGACAACTGAAGTATGGAAAAAACTGCGAACATAGGGACACTTTCCATTTTTGATGTTTGTTTTGGAGAGTACTTCCGAGTAAGAGCTTTTCTCCTTAATTGTGGAAAAGTGAAACAAATACAGCATATGTAGAGTACATACTGTGCTCCCAAAACTATTCTGGGTGTTATGTGTGTATAACCACATTTTCACTACAGTCCTGTGATACAGGTGAGATAAGTCACTTGCCCCAGGAAATACAAGAAATATCCATACATAAAGAAATAAAAGCAAAAATTTCCCTGAAATCTTCATCCTCATCTTTAAGCATTTGATGAACATTGTTTTTGAAAAGTCTTTGCATGTTTATTCACAAATACAAACTATAATATTTAATATCAATGAGACGTTTCAGTATGGGTTGTTTTGTGCTTTGATTTTTATTTACTAAGAAATGTGTCATAAGCTAGAATAGATATGCATTATCCTTTTCATTGGCTGTATAATATTCCACTCATTAACAGGTATCATAACTTAACCTACCCAGTTTTCTGTTCTTTGGTGTTTAGGTAGTTTCCCAATCTTTATTGTTTTACAAGTGAAAGGGATGGAGAACATCCTTATGTGTACATATTTGCACACTTATATTGTTAGGAGAAGTTCCTGAAGTGATATTGCTAGATAAAAGGCAATGCATATTTAAAATATTCTGATTCTGATAACCAGTTTTTACATCTTCATTAGCAGTACTGTAGTGCCTGTTATTCCATGTAGAATTTTATCATGGTATTGTAAATTAAAGAAAAAAAAATCTTCAGTGATAAGCAGTATTTATCAGGCATTTACACTGTTCCAGGCACAACTTTAAGCACATTATATATATTAACTCATTTAATTCTTGAAATACTGCACAAGACCTATGAATAGCCACATTTTATAGACGAGGAAAGAAGTAACTGTGGTCATAGAGTTAGCTTAAGTGCTGAGCCAGGATTGAGCTGAGACAGTTAAGAAACGTGCTTAACAACTGTGTCATAATTGTGTCTACCTGACAGAATTGTGGCTGTGTGATCAATAAAGCACTGCTTTTTACTCAGTTTTTAAGCATCATATCTCAATGAGTAAATCTTTTTAATAATAAAACTCCTGTATAATGAAAGTACCTGTTTAAAAAAAGAAAACAGGCGGGGTGCCCGGGTGGTTCAGTGGGTTAAGCCCCCAACTCTTGATTTTGGCTCAGGTGATGACATTGGGGTTGTGGGATCCAGTCACGAGTTGGGCTCTGTGCACAGCCAGAGTCTGCTTGTCCCTGTCTGTCTGTCTGTCTGTTTCTCTTAAATAAATAAATAACCTAAAAAAGAAAAAGAAAAAAATATACACAGTAGTATACATGTTACTTATGAAGTAATGGGTTTGAGAGTGCCCACCTTAGTTGTTTTTTTTAATCCTCCCTCTGCCATTGAAAGTAGATAGTTTGAATCATAGGCAATATTTAAGGATGTTGGGATTTGCTTTCTGCATCCTTCCTGTTGCTTTATTTTAATCTCAGCCTATTTTATTAATACCTTTGTCCTTGCAGGTAGTAAATTGAGGCTTACATCTTGCCAGTGGTTATACAGCTATGATCTCGGTGCTCCTTTTTTACTCTCTTTATCCCCGTTTCTCAGTCAGCAGTTAAATCTTTCTGTCCCTAGAATGTATTTTATGCTCCCTGTGCTGTAGTTATTTTTGGTAATGAAGTTTCTGGTGAAGTAGGCCCTTGAAAAACATCCTTGTATAGATACTACAAAGCAAAGTGTTAGATTTACTTTGATGATCACTCTCCATCCTCCGTATTTTATAACTCTGGAAAGGTTAGGTTCATATGTTAAGTGCCTGGTGCTAGGAGTGTAGAAGTTCATTAAACTTCTGTTTTTGTCCTATTGTCTCTTGATGGTCATGTAATGGTCGTCTGTCCCCCCTCACTCCTAGAGTACTAGAAACATGAATCCTTTGCATTTAGACCAGGTGTTCTTTAAGCGTTCTTTTATGTCTGGTGACCTTTAAAGATACCTGGTCTTTGAACCATTCATGGCTACAGTGCTTTTCACTTTGCTGGGCACACTTCTGTGTACCCTGTTAGAAACTTTTTCATTCACGTTTGGGCAATATAAATAATTAATGAGCACCTTAGACCAGAGACAGAATGAGATAAGCAAAGAAAGGATGGTTGACGGCATATTTCAGAGATAAGTCAGAAAGCTGTGAGTTCTCAGACTTGATTTTGTATGTTTATTAGGTTATCCTTTGGGGTTTTTTTTCCCTTTGACTTCCTTTCTCTTTGTGCACGTGGGATGAAAGGCTTCAATCCTAGCTTGTATGTCCTGTGATTCTGTAGAAGGTGAACCATGGGCTGGGAGAAAGGAGGATCACTTTTCATATATGTATTTTATATTTAAATGAAAAGTATGTAGGTACGACTATAAGAAAGGATGTATATGAAAGGTGTGTGTGTGTTTATATACATAATAAAGCTTTTCTTGAAATTCCTATGGAATACAATTATATTTTAGGAAGGACAGAATAAAATACAGTTGGTCTGCTTACCATTCCTGTGATTGGGGAACCATCCTAACTCCTGTTGGCTCTAGAGTTGTAGCTGTATTCTGTCAAGGGTTTTGTGTTGTCCTGCTGATGTGCTATTATAGAGAATGAATGGTCGTTCCTACTCAGCTACTGATAATTGGTGCCTGGGAAATTTGTATGTCTTTTGTGTCTTATGGATAAGGAATAATGACGTGTTTAGTGGTTTGTCTTACAGCTGTATGTTGCCTTACTATTTCAAGTCTGGGTCCAAATACCTTGTGGCAGGTTTGCTGTGGGATGTGACCTGAAGTAAATTGGATTAGTAGAATAAATAAGCAGAGATTATTTAAAAATTATTAATGTATTAGAAATCATGTCTGGTAACTGGAAGTAGATACTAGAATTGAATACTTCAGGTTGACCTAGATTTAATATAGTGGCCATTGCATGATTTTAACATTTTAAAACAACTTACGGTTGTTCAGTGGAGCTTGTTTTTAATGATTACATTTCACTTGATGGATGTCCAAAGTATATATAGGTTTACAAAGTTTTGCAGTTGCTCTTAAGGATATTATGCATATGAAAACAGAAGAATGAAAGTGTTTTAATTTAGTTTTTCTATAGGACAAATATATGCTTGTTAAAATTGGGGAAGTGCTGTAAAGTGTAATTTGAAAGCAAACTCACCTACAGTCTTTTAACTCATATTTGTACTACTGTTAGTGAAATAGAATTGTCTTTGTGTCCAGAAGCAGTTTTGAATTTTGAACATACCTCTTCCAGTAACTTGAAGGAGAATCTGGGGAAAATTGTGATGCCATCCTTTTTTTGCTTTATTTACTCCTACCTTTTCCCCACCTTGCCCTCAGTCTTTAACTTCTGATAAGTAGGAAGGGATTTTACTTAATCAAGTCCGAGTTCTCAGACTTGTGTTACCTCGGCTGGTGATTAAAGGTGTGGAAAGAGACTGTCCCTTAACAGAATTTGAGGTCTCATCAAAGAGGGAAAGATGTTTATGGGTGAGGCATGGAGAATTCTTCATAATAAGGTCTTTTTCGTTGTTGAGTTTTACATTGGTTTATTCATTTGGTTGTTGGACATTTCTGTTCTTTGTGACTATAACACTGCCAAGAACATTTTGCATAAAATTCAGAATCTGAATTCTAAATTTTTATTTTTAGGAAGGATCGAGATCGTGACCGGGATCGTGAAGATCGGTCTAAAGATCGAGACCGAGAACGTGATAGAGGAGATAGAGAGCGGGAGAGGGAGAAAGAAAAGGAGAAGGAATTGCGAGCTTCGACTAATGCTATGCTTATCAGTGCTGGATTACCACCTTTAAAAGCTTCCCATTCAGCTCACTCAACCCACTCTGCACATTCAACACATTCGACACATTCTGCTCATTCAACACACACCGGACATGCAGGACACACATCACTTCCACAGTGCATTAATCCATTTACCAACCTACCCCATACTCCTCGATACTATGATATTCTAAAGAAACGACTTCAGCTCCCTGTTTGGGAATACAAGGATAGGTTTACAGATATTCTGGTTAGACATCAGTCCTTTGTACTGGTTGGTGAGACTGGGTCTGGTAAAACAACACAGGTGAGTTATTATTGTATACCGTGGTACATACTGTATTAATGTTCATGTTTACTAAATGTTGCTTATTTGATCCTGGTAGTCCTTCACATTTTCTATCTGGTAGAACATCCTGAAGAATAGCTACTTTGATGTTTAGCACTTTTTAGTGACACACAGAGTGGGAACCTTGTAGGGAGTGCCTCTTTTCCTAGTCTGTTTTGTTAACGTTAAGTATGGCAGAATGATGCTTTCTGACCACTTTGACTCTGGGATGGTATAAATTTGGAGGTACAAGTTTTGTTTTCCATTGCTTGAGTGTAGAGATTTGAACCATTGGGGCAGTTTTGTTTTTGTTACTCTTGTGTGTTTGTTTTGTAATTGTTTTGAACCATGTGAATATTATCCTTTTTTTTTTTTTAAATGGAAGAGCTGAATAAAGTCTCTTTACCCATGACCTCCACATCCATTTAGTTACACACCCCCCCCAGACACATAGCAGTAAGTACTAGTGTCTTGTAATATATCTAGGATATTTTTCAAGAATGGATGAGGCATTGTTTACTGGGCCCATGTTATAGACCTCTAGGCTGCTTCTGATGGTTGTTTTTCATGAGCAAGTAGATCCAATAGAGTATACTACAGAATTTGAATTTTTACAAATCTGATATGTGAAAAATGGTGTTTCAGTGTAATTTTTAATTTGCATTTCCTGCTATGAGTGAGGTGTTACCATATTTTCGTATCCTTGAGCCTGACTACCAGTTCAGAATTTCTAAGAGATTACAAAAGTAGTAGTCCCTAGCCATAGATTTTCCAGAAAATCTGGAAAGTCCAAGAAGTGTCTAAATGAATTTAATAACTCCTCTTACATGTAGAAATCATTATTATTGTATTGTATTTCTTCCTGGCTTGTTTTGCATGTTTAGTACCTGTGATACATGTTTATAATTGAGCATACTGCATATGCAAGTTACTTTTTTTTTGTAAGTTACATATGCCACAAACCTATCAATTTGGGTATATCATGGAGACATTTTGAAGGCTATAATGGCAACCAGAATAGAAAACTTGAAAACTTAAAGACTCAGTGAATATGGTTTTTCTTTATAAGTGAAAGAAAACTTAGTGTTGATGTTAGGAACTGAAACTGATAGGTTTATTTTTATCACCTTACGGAAATTTAAATAATGTGTGAAAAGATGTAGCTTTAAACTTATTTTAAAGATTTAGTATTTTAAAGAATTGTTTCAACTGGCTTATCTGCTTTGCATAGTATTTATCTATCTGATTAGCAGTTGGATAAAGCTAAGCACTATGTCCTTTGTATGTATTTGTTTCAAGAACACTACAAGAAGTTGTTAATCACCATTTTACAGATGATCAAAATGAGCCTTAGATTCCTAAGAATCTTAAAGGTTTAGTGGGTTGTCTGTGGTTAGGTAGTAGATTTAGGTGAGCTCAGTATTTAAAGCTTTGTCTCTTTGTTTTATAGCCAAAGTTATATTTATTTCATTCTGCTCTTCTGTGGTCTTACATGGCTAACCTTATTTCAGAGATGAGTTTCTTTAGCAGCAGTTAATGTAGAAGGTCAGGTCAGTTCAAAACGAGAGGTTTGTGATTATTTGGATGAATATTGTGGTTTTTTTGTTTGTTTTTGTGTACTTAGGATTGCAGGGCATTTGGGGAGTTCAAAAGGAAACGGAGCAGCTTAAGTAGTGAATTTCACCCAAATGTTTTTTTGGCATGCTCCTGTTAAAATTTTTGACTGAAAACGATTAAGAGTAAGCCATTTTTGGTTATCTTTTTGTGCCTGTCAGAAAATGAGACCCTCCAAACAAAATCTAAAGTATTGACTCTAACTTTTGACTGAGACTCACAGTAAAAGTCATTATTTTACATTGCAACTTGGTATGTTCATACTATATCCATATATAAGAAACTAAATCCAGTTCAGGGTGAACGGAGGCACAAGTTCAGAGAAGAGAAAGCTTTGTATGCCCTGGGCAGCATATGGGGTGTGTATGAAGAGGGAGATGGGGCAGGTGAGACTGGAACAGTAGGCTGAGCCTCGTATTATGCTGTAGATTGGGGAGCCACCAGAGCTTTTTGATAGGGATTGTTACAGAAATGTTCTCTGTCTAATGAGAACGTTGACGACAGACTATGTAGGAAGTTATAACAAAAATTTGACTCCATATAAAGTAGTAGAATGGAGAATAAACAGTAGACTGGAGTTAGGATGTTAATACTACTGGTGAGACATGGGAGGATTAATACGTATTGGAGGAAGGTGTGAAGTGGTTTTGGTTTTGAACTTGTTGAGTTTGGAATATCAATAAAATATTCATACCTCAAGTGGAAATGACCACCAGGTTAGAATGGGAAACATAGTTAGGATTGTCAATGTATCATAGGTAAAATTAGTAGAAGTCAGGAGAATAAATGAGACCAGTCAGGATAATGTGTAAAATAAGATTAGAGGGCTGAGGATCAGTTTTTTGGGACGTAGCCTCAAATGGAGGAAGAGAAGAAGCTGAAAGGAAGGAATGATCCTTGGCTTGAACAGGCCAGTACACTGCATATTTCAGTTCCTGCTTCCCTTCTTAATGCTGTTCTTAGAAATGTGGATAGATGCATTGACTGCGCCGTTTTCCAGATACTGTCTGGAAACCATTGAACGTTCCTGAAACTTTTTCAGAGGTCCTGGGATTTTCTTTGTATACGTCCAACAAGACAAAAATAGTGCAACACATTCAAAATTGAAGACGACAAGAGAATCCAACAGATTAGACATTAGAGATACGCAGAAATGCAAAACAGTGTACTCTTCCTGCTAATTTTTCTTTTTTTCTTTTTGTTTGGAAGATGTAATTATTTTTCGTAGAAAATATTTGTGTTAGCATAGAATGGGTTTTTATTGTTAGGAACTAATATTCTAAAAGGTTTTTAGTTTTAATTTCTTCATATAGTAAGTCTATTAGTTATTTGGCATCCTTGGTTATTTTAAGAGCATAAAGAAGTCCTGAGATCAAAAGTTCAGAAACTGCTGAATTAGCCAAAAATATTTATATCTTGCTTTTAAAGTGGGAGTAAGTTATCCATTTCTCTGGAGTGAGTTTAAAAACTTTGAACATTCTTGCCTTGAGAATTCCAAAATAGTTTTAAATAGTTTTAACTGAATGGTAAATGTTTCTTTGAATTTCATTTTGTTTGGTCTTATAAAGTACATTTTACCTTTGTAAGAGGCTTGCTGAAATGAAGATAAATATATAAAACTTGGCTGGAAAACCACTTAAACTTTGGTTTGGGGGTTTACAGACCTAGAGAGACCCTTCTCTTTTAGGGTGGTATTTATTTCTGTTCCTTTTAAATCCTTTAAAGATAAGCATTGTTACGTTCTTAGAGAAGGGACATAGTCACCCCCTCCCCTTTTAGATATTCGTACGTGAAAACAGTTATCCCCAAATTGCAGAAGTAACCTAACTAAAATGTAGTAATGATACTGCGACCAGTATTCTTCAAGTGCCTTTGTACAAATTCTGTACTGGAACTCCCCGCCCCGGCATTTTCTCTAGCGTTTGAGTTTGACAGGCTTTCGGATGCTTTGATGGAGAGCCATCATGACTTTAATGTAGTGAGTGGATTCCCATTTAATGTAGTGATTACTTAGATTTTTCCCATGGTTGTTATCCAGGTAAGTGAGTGAAGAGTCATGAAATTAGAGGTTCTGTTAGCTTCTATTGGTAATGGAACAAGGAGGCAATGCGCTGTCGTCATGGCAGCCAACCAACTTGTGCTTGTTGGTGTTTTTTCTTGCTTCTCTAGGTGCCATTGAATTTGAGATTGACAATTACTGAAATCGACTTTTAAGATGGCACCTAAGGTGTTCTTTTGTGCATACCTCTCCTGAAGGCCAAGGAATATGGGTTAGATTCTGCTAGCTTACCAACCAAATTTGAATTGACTTAAAAGGCATAGCTCTATAACCACAAGGGGTTGTGATTTCTATTTTCACCTGCATTTTGTAATTCAAATTGTATAAGAATTTAATAATTTCTGAGAAAATTTGTGGAAACTCACATTTGTTATAAAGTAGAATTTTTCGTAAGTTGGGTTTTTTCCAGTGTATAGAGAAATGTTTAATGATGAACAGCTGACACTGTAGAGAATGTTCAGCACAGCTCAGTGGCCCTAGATTGCTGAGGAGTACACAGTACGTCATGTGAGTGTGTGACCCCTCCTTGGGTTGGAGAGCTCAGGCTGTGAGTGTTTAGTCTTAATACTTTGGTGTGCCTAATTGATTTTTGTTTTAAATTATTGGAATGCAATAAAATACTACATGTTAAATATACCTGATATGCAGGCAGAGTAGAATTAATTTAAATGTGAAATTATTTGATAGATTCCACAGTGGTGTGTGGAGTACATGCGATCATTACCAGGACCCAAGAGAGGAGTTGCCTGTACCCAGCCCAGGAGAGTGGCTGCAATGAGTGTGGCTCAGAGGGTTGCTGATGAAATGGATGTAATGTTGGGCCAGGAAGTTGGTTACTCCATTCGATTTGAAGACTGCAGTAGTGCAAAAACCATTCTTAAGTAAGTACTATCTTTAAAAATGCATACTTTGTTTCTCTATTTTTAGTTTTCTGCCACTAGATAGAGGGCTTTGCTAGGGGAGTCGCAAATCATCCAAATTTAGAGTAGTCCAGAGAAGACCTTCTTAGACTTATTCACTGACTTTTTAAGATGGATTCTCTTTCTTGGTAGTAATATATATAGCTGTTTCAGTAAACAATGAGCTTCAAAGGTCAGGTTTTAGTTATTTGGTGCTGTATCGTAGGTGAAATGTTATATCATTTAAATGTGATAGAAAAGTGATACATCTTAGTAAAAGATAGTTATTTTTAGAAAGAATGATGTGTGGGATGGGATAGGAATTATTTGGGAGATAGGGCTTTTAATGTTAATTATAGTTATTATTGTACATATGTTAGGAGCTAAAAGGAGGACTCTTCTGTTGTGTAGTACACTCTTGGAGTCTCCTCAAAGTCCTTTACTGTTTCATTTATAACTGTGGTGCACAATTGACTACCGTGTTGAGCTTCTTCCTAATATTTTATCTGTCCTAATTGTTTTTCATCTTACACTTATATTCTGCGTAAGTTGTGAGACATATTGCCTGATGGTAATTCTTTTGAAGATCTTCCCCTTTTGTTGCTTCTGTTTATTCTGTATATATGTGACATTTAAATCATTTTTAAAAAATGATTTCTTTGTCATGATGTAATCTCCCTGAGATTTTTAAAAGACAATTTTGGAACAAAATGTTACATGGGCAATGAAATGAGTCATTAATGGCAGAAATATATATACAGTCTTATGGGAAAAATAATATAGGAATTTTCAAACGTATGCAGAAGTACAGTAGTATAATGAACTCCCATGTGTTTATCATGCATCTTCAACCATGGCCCATCTTGTTTCATCCATATCCAAACCTTTCCCTGTCCCATATAATTTGAAACAAATGTTAGACATTATATACTTTGATCTTTAAATATTTCAGTGTACATAGGTAAAAGATACAGTTTTTTATATAGCTGTGATGTTCATAAGTTTAAAAACCTCAATAAAACATCCAATCATTCTTCAAGTTTCATGTCAATTTTTTCTAGTTTCTTTGATAAGTATTAGAACTTCAGGTTAAAGAATTCAGTATCTTTAATAGCAGCTGGACAATTATTTAAGTCAGCTTGTCTTTGACTTTAAGGCATGTTTTTGGCTTATATCTTAAGTTTCATTGAGTACGTCTTTTTAGTTTAGTGATAATCATGATGAAAGAATTACATAAAATCATAACTTAAGATTTCGTATTAATTTAAAATGCAGATGATGTCAAGGACTTGAGGACAATAAAGGGCAGATTTTACTCATCTTTAGAAGAAATAGTTATTTTGACATTTGATTCACTAAGTATTAAATGTTTCTTGGCAAGCTACAGTTGAACAGGAAAAACGGAATTTGGAAATTGGGAGAGGAAAGTTACGTAATACTGGGTCAGAGTGTGTGTGTGTGTATGTGTGTGTGTGTCCGTGTGTTAGGAAGTGGTAGGCTTTCAAAAGATGTATGCTTGTGAAAGATTTGGTGTAGTTAATAGGGAATGACAAGTAACATATAAATAGATTTGATAGATCAAAATGAACGTGTTTTTTGCATTGTGATGTTTTCTTATGAAATGGTTCCCAGAGGCTATAACTAAACTTTAAACAAAAAAGCCCACTTAATTCTGGACAGGGCAAGCTTACTGGAATATCTTCTAGAATCTGAAGAACTAGAAGCTAACCTAATACTGTCTTTAAGTGATACTAAATCCTATTTAATAATGTGGAACGAGTGATAGTTTTTTTTTTTTTTTTAAAGATTTTATTTATTTATTTGACAGAGATAGAGACAGCCAGGGAGAGAGGGAACACAAGCAGGGGGAGTGGGAGAGGAAGAAGCAGGCTCATAGTGGAGGAGCCTGATGTGGGGCTCGATCCCATAACACCGGCATCACGCCCTGAGCCGAAGGCAGACGCTTAACTGCTGTGCCACCCAGGCGCCCCAGAGTGATAGTTTTGATAGTAGGAATGCTGCACCAGATGGAGTGTTGTATGAATCCCTAGATGTATTTTGTATAGTCATCTATCAGCTCATTTCTTGAGAACCCCAGATGTTAAAATCAGCTAGAACCTTAGCTTAAGGAGGATCAGTTACATAGTTATTTGTAGAAGAGTGAATACCTAAGACAGCTATCAGTCTCCTCCTTTATTATTCTCATACATAGTTGACCTTTGAGCCACATAGGGGGTAGGAGCAAACCTCCCCTCCCCCCGACAAATCTGTGTCTAACTTTTGACTTCCCCACAGGTTACCTACTAATAGCCTGCTATTCAGTTCACCAGTAACAGTTAACACATATTTTGTATGTCATGTATGTATTATCTACCATATTCTTAAGGTAAGGCAAGGGAAAAATCATAAGAAAATATTTTATAGTCCTGTACTGTATTTAGTGAAAAAAATCTCTGAATAAGTGGATCTGTGCAGTCATATCTGTGGTGTTCAAGGGTCAGGTGTGGATATAAAAATGCGTAAGAATCCATTATTTAGCCAGAAAAAAAGGCTTCTAATTTTTATCATAAAGAATGGTAAAGAGGACTGACTTCTGGAGATTCTGCCTGAGGGACTCAGAATTCAACCATACTCTTCCTGATTTCATTGTTGACAGTAAACAAATACTTTTTTACTAATTAAATTTGTTTGAGGGTACTTTAAATTAGTGTATCCTTAAATCATCTCTATTTACATTTAGAATCCAAAGATACTTTTTCTGGTGTTTGGAACACATATCCATAAAGTCTAGATTCTAGATCTAATATTGTGCTATTTTCAGAGAATTGGATCTAGTATAAGTTAGTGCACTCTGTTAGTCTACCTTTAAAAACCTGTCCAGGGGCTCCTGGGTGGCTTAGTGATTAAGCGTCTGCCTTCGGCTCAGGTCATGATCCCAGCATTCTCGGATCGAGCCCCGCATTGGGGTTCCCTGCTCAGTGGGAAGCCTGCTTCTCCCTCTCCCACTCCCCCTGCTTGTGTTCCCTCTCTCACTGCCTCTCTGTCAAATAAGTAAAATAAACAAAATCTTTGAAAAAAAAAAAAACCCAGAAAACCTGTCTAGTCCCAGTAGACAACTTAGTTTCCAAGCCGCCACAGCTGTAAATCGTTTTTATATTTCATTTGTTGTGATTTTTGCCCGCTCCCACCACTTTTTTGAAGTATTCCTTTTGCAGTATGCTTAATGTTCCTTTTGCTGTTTTGGCTTGGAAATTACGAAAAAAAAAAAAACACATCAAAAAACAAGTGCAATAGCTAAAGAAGAGCACACCAGTGAGTGGAAGATGTTGCCAACTTTGTGACTAGTTAGTGAAAAATATCTTAATTCACTTTAAGGAAGAAGAGGTGATACACTGTTGCAGTGGATTTTAAGAAGCACTTTGGAGTTGTGACAAATTTTAAGAAATCTGTTCATTTATTTTGAGGGAGCTGATAATTTTTTTATGGAATAAAACAGTTTGATAGTCTTGAACCTTCAGGCAGACATAATATCTGAAGTTGGTAATTTTGTACCTAATTTAGTTATTTCCTTTTTGTACCCTGTCCCCCAATCTGCAAATTCTGAGATATTTGGATATTGAGGGAACCCAGTAATTTACATAAGTAATGTTTAGTTAGTCGTATAGTTAATTGAGTGCCTTCTGTGTGTTGGACAGTGCTAGCTAGCTGAAGTACTAAAAAGTAGATCTGGTTCTTGTCCCCATAAAATAAATAAAATTTCACATTGTGATTAGGCTTCTGAAGGAGAATACTGGTGTTTGAATGAAGGCATGATTTGAAAATTCAGTTTAGGCTGGAAAAGAGAAGATGGAATAAAGGCCTGAGTTGAAAGGAATGGTTCTCCAGGGTAGGGATTGGGGTACGGGGAGCAGAGCTTTCTTGGCAGATGGAACAGCATTTTTTTTTCTTCTTAAAGATTTTATTTATTTATTTGAGAGAGAGAGAGCGCGGTCACATGAGCGGGGAGAGGGAGAAGCAGACTCTCCGCTGAGCAGGGAGCCGGATGGCAGGGCTGGAGTCCAGGACCCTGGGATCGTGACCTGAGCTGAAAGCGGACACTTAACTGACTGAGCCACCCAGGCGCCCATGGAACAGCATTTTTAAAAACTTTTTTTCTGAAGGGGGAGGAAAAGTACTTTTTAGAAGACAGTGCAGTTTGTGTATTTAAAGTATCCAAATGATTGGGGCGCCTGAGTGGCTCAGTCGTTAAGCCTCTGCCTTCAGCTCAGGTCATGATCCAGGGTCCTGGGATCGAGCCCCGCATCGGGCTCCCTGCTCAGCAGGAAGCCTGCTTCTCTCTCTCCCACTCCCCCTGCTTGTGTTCCCTCTCTCGCTGTCTCTGTCAAATAAATAATAAAAAAATCTTTAAAAATAATAATAATAAAAATAAAGTATCCAAATGATTTGTGTAAGTCAGCATTTCCATGGCTGATCACTTGAGATGATACAGGACTGGTTATGGACAGTATGGATAATTAAAGATTGGTTTCTTTCTCTTGCCTAGTTGGAGTGTAAACTCTTTGGGAAACGGTTTGTGTCTATATCTGTGTATTTGCCTTCTGCATGGAACTTCAAAAAAAAAAAAACCAAAACCCGGAGATGGAAAAGGCAACAGAGGAGTGTGAAATTTGTCACTATACTGTAGACTGTGGGTGAATCTTCAACATAAATGTGAAAAACCGGTAGCTTTTTATGAAAAGACATTTTCCCTGATTTCTTGGTGGAGAGGGTATGATGATAGGGTGATTTGGTGTATATAATTTATAATTTGCCTTCTATTCTGAATGTTCTGCTTTTGGGTGTCAGATTTATTTCAATTTTGGGAACTGTTACAGGCTAAGGAATTAATCTGGGGTAATGTTTATGAAGCAGAAGGGATTGTAGCTCCTTTCTTCAAGGACCATTGTTTGTTTTGTAAGACCTGCACCATCCTGAGTTGTTTATCGTATATATAGCTTTAGGACAGGCTGCTGGAAAAATCAAGAAAAGCTAAGGACAGGACATAGTTTAAATCTATAATCAAGTGATAAGGAGAAATGAACAGAACTTGGGGTCTCAGGGTGTGATAAATCCCTTGTAAAGCTTGAGGGAGAAAAGTTTTGAACTAACCAGCCAAAGAAGTGCTGTTCTACATAACCTGAATCAGAAACTTTCTACATTTTTTAATCTTTAAAAAGCAATCTTGACAAAAAGATGAAAGAAAATCTAAAAATATTTAATAAATGTGAGATTCCAGTACAAACCCTGCTGGTATAGGACCTTTAAGGTTGACACTGGGGAGGGTTTAGCAGGCATTGCTGTAGCAGGTTCCTGTAGCAGATACTTTGGGGCCTGAGTTAGAAGCACCAACTGCATGAGGACTACTTAGAGATTCCGCAGTGGGTTTCCAAGAAGGCAACCTTGTTAAAAAGATGAGTTGAGAAGAGAATCAAAAGGAAGTACATTGACTACAGACTAAGATTACAGGGCCCGGAGTTGTGTCCCAGCTTTGGCACTTATTAGCTGTGATCTTGGCAATGTTAATTAACCTCCCTGTGCTTATTGCTTTTTCAGAAGATAGAGCTGATAATAACTACCTCATATGGTTGTTCTGAGATAAAATATGTTAATTTGTGTACAGCCCTTGGAGTAATTCCTATGGCCCAGCAAGTGCTAAGTCAACATTTCTACTTTTGCGGCTGCTGATAGTGGTGGTAGATATCCAGTTTGAGAAATTATTGGATTTTATTAACCAGTTAACCCAGTTAATTAAAAAGAGACATAAAAACAACTTAATAAAGTTCCTTTTAATGCAGCACTTGAATTACAATTTGGGGGTTTTAACTTGAATTAAAACTTGGACATTACTTGTCACTGTGAAATGAATGAACGAATCCAAATATTCTTTTCGGGCTAGAGGTAAGCTGTGGAAATAGGCCTGGTACTTTAAAGACCATTAATTATATAGACATTAATTATAAACTAATTTATTGAACATCTGTTGTATAGTAGGCTTTATTCTAATTCAGGTATAGCACTGGGGTTAGATAAAGGTAGTTTTACTTAATCTTTAGAAAGGGGTGGTAATAAAGAATAAATGTGGTTTTGTACCACTGAAGCATTTCCTGTCAGACTGAAAAATGTTCGTCGCCTTAGAGTTAGAATTCTTTGGTTTTTGTTCATTCATAAAAGCTAACTTGATTTCCTAAAGGTATGTATATATTATTACGTTAGATCCTTGTGTTTATGCTTAAGGACTTGCAAGGGTTTAGTTATAGAAGGCTCTTTGTTTATTTTGCTTAACGTCTTAAAAATATTAAACCTATGCGTTCATACTAGCTTTCCGTAAATTCTGTTGTGAGGATGACAGGCATTTCCTTCAAAACTTGTGAAAACTTGAGGAATGGGCAGTGTATTTTGAAAAAGTAATTTAGTTGCCTTCTGTTAATTTTGTAGGCATTTCTTTTGCTTGATTATATAGCTAACTGAAACATACCACATGTATTTTAGCTGTTTGCCCAAATAAAGCTGTATACTTCGCTGATCTCAGAACTATGAGGCTGTCTATACAGGTTATAAGTAGGGTTTACTGTTTTCTGTTTGCTTTCTTTTTGTCCATTTTTTGGTATTAGAAATGCATTGAAACATTGTAGATTCCAAATTACTCAAAGTACTGTGTGGTACCTTTCCATGTGACTATTCACATCTAGTAGTTCTTTGTAACCAATACTATGGATAGGTGGTTGTGATTGTAGTAAGATTAGTGTTGTTTGAATATATCAAGTTGAACTTGACCCTATATAAATGTTTGCTTACCCCTTTACAAATGAAGGGAACATTAAGTACACAAAGTAGCTGTTAGTGTTACTAGTTCTTCTCTGGCTTGTTTGGGGACTTAAGCTGTGAAGCAATTAAGAACATATTTTGATTCAATCACATGAATTACATAGATGATTTCACAGAGGAGAAGGTATTTCATCTGAGCTGAGAGGGTGGAGGGACTTAGATAGATTAACTCAGTGAGCTAGGTTTTAAGTAGAATAGAAGTTCCTAGGCTACCTTGGTTCACAATGTCATGCTTAATGTCTCAGTAATTTTTCATGGAATCCTAGGCCTGAAGAAATGACTCAGAATTCCATTTATTTATTGGTTCGATCCTAAAAACTTAGTATTTATGTCCTAACAGCTTAGTAGCACTTTATTATTATTTTTAAAGATTTTTTATTATTTATCTGACGGAGAACAGCGAAAGAGAGAACACAAGCAGGGGGAGTGGGAGAGGGAAGCAGGCTTCCTGCTGAGCAGGGAGCCCAATGCAGTGGTCGATCCCAGGGTCCTGGGATCGTGACCTGAGCCGAAGGCAGACACTTAATGACTGAGCCACCCAGGTGCCCCCTTTGTAGCCCTTTAAACAAATACCACACATACGTTGGAAGAAAAATTTTATTTCATTTTTAAACCACCATTATCTACTAGTGTGATGTCATTTCTTAAACTTTGGAGTTGGATTGGACACTGCCACCTTTATTTACTGTTCTACACTAATATTTGCCTTATATTTGCTTTTTATTAGAGTGGCTATCAAAAGTTGAGCCTTGCAAAGATAAATATCTTTGAAAGGAATATGCATAATGAAGTACCTCTGCTTGTAGTTCTGTGGTGTTACATGTTGAGTATGGAAAATGATAATATAAATTGTTTTGAATCATAAGGCAAGAACATAATTATTATTCTCGGGAAATAGGGTATCATTTAACAAATTGAATCAATTTACTGCAGCAAGTGAAGTGACCTGTTCATACCCAAAGAAGGAAGTAGTTTACTCTTCTCTTGACTGGGTATATAAATAGATGTTGAAGTTCTGCAGTAATCTAAACTTGGACTGTGCTAGGGGATTATACATAAGCTGTCCTTCAGGAGATCTTAGTATTGAACAACCAAATCTTGTTTTTTTTAACTGCTGTGTTCACATGGATCAGGTTTGTGAAGTTTTTTTTGACATTACTTCGTAGAACTATATAAACTGAGAAATAGAGTGCTAGCATTGTGGACCCTGAAGACTAAGTTAGTAATGATTCCCAAAATAGCCAGATCACCTAAAAGAGGTAAATAACTCCATTTTAAACTGACTTATGTGTACTTAGATGATCAGTTCTTTATTTTTGTACCTATGGCATATAGAAATAGCTAATACTGGAAGAAATTGTTGGAGGAAGGTAATTTGATGACTGTCGGTAGCTACTGAATAAGTATAATAGCATTCCCTGTCAGCATGTTTAAAAGTTGGTAATTGACCATTTCATAATGTTGGCATTGTGCAAGATGGGTAGGATGTGGGTGTTCAGGTTTCACTGTATCTATAATAGTAGTGAAAAGAGCTGTATTTTATAAAGTCACTATACTATATATAGTTCTTTTCTCCTAATACAGTTCCTGGTAAGTGCAAGCTGTTTTAGCTTTGTCATTCTTCTGTTTTTTTTTACTATTGTCGTTCAAAAAGTATTCCAATAGGGGCTGCTTTTATTATTTTTTTTAATTTTATTTTTAAGTAAGCCCCAACATGGGGCTCAAACTTACAATCCTGAGATCAAGAGTTGCATGCTCTACCTACTGAGCCAGCCAGGCGCCCCATCTACTGATAGGGGCTTTAAACAAAAATAGGTTATATGGTGGTGGGGGGGTGAATAAACATATATTTTTTGGTTATGGTCTATTTTAGAAGTCTTGATCTGCTGTAACTTAAAGAATACTAAATACTGTTTGTGCGGGCATTTTAATATGTGTAGTTTTTCTTTAATAGAGGCACTCATATGACTTGATTGGATTGTAGTGGGTTAATCTAACAGTTTTAGTGGTAAATAGTAAAAATTTATACAAACCTTAAACTTTTTTTAAATTGTAATTTAAAACCTGTACATTCATTCATCAGTTTTTAAATGTGGGATCAACACCATGTCTTCGAATATGGGCCCTTTGGAGTTCAATTAGGCAGCTAAAATGTCTAGATCTTATGTGGTATTTAAACTTCACACGTTTGCAGAATACACATGTGTTACTTTCCTGGAATTCAAGAGAATCTAATTTTTCGAAATTCTGGAATTCCAGACCCCTTTCACTTTTTTATAGTTAAGTCACACATTTGATAGTATGTGTGTGACTTATCTTTCTCGAGCTTTTCTAAAGCATGTAGTAGGAAATATATATACAATTCTTTTTTCTATGCTAAGAGCTTATTTCATGTCAAATATAATTATGTTGACACAACTGGTAGGGACAGAAATGTGGCTCTACCACAGTATGTTTTACAGAGGGCAAGGTTATCCCAAGGACTTATTAGGTAAAGGTTAGTTAAGAGCATAGTGTTGAGTTCTATATTGAGTATTTGACAAGTGCCCAACAATTGGTATACTAGGTGCTCTAAATACATTCTTTTGTTTAAACAAAAGCCACCATATTCTCATTTTACAAATGGTGTATTAGAGAAGTCGATCTTGTTCAAGATCAGATGCGAAGGAGGAGGCAGGGGCTTGAACCTAGGTTTGTCTTGCAACAGACATATTCTTAACCACTGTATGTGGTGTTACTCCTCATCTCCATGTACTTCTTTTATGTGTAAGTATTTGTAAAGTGTTCCTAGGTCATTTGGGAAGCAATAAATCTAATTACTCAGATTATACAATGCCAGTCATTTATAATAGATAACTTCGAAGCAGTTACCAAGAATTTCTTTGGGTCATGCTGAGTCAAGTTTTGGATTCGTTAGAAATGCAGTTTTGATTTAGCTGCATGTGCAGTTACGCCAGAATAAAGCCCATACTTTGAAAGGTAACCAAGTCCTAACAGTATTGCAAGAGCACTGCATAACTAGGATTTTCAGAGCAGATTAACTTCTTTACTGTTATAGCAGGGTTGGCTGAAGACATGGTTGCTGGGGCGCCTGGGTGGCTCAGTCGTTAAATGTCTGCCTTCGGCTCAGGTCACGATCCCAAGGGCCTGGGATTGAACCCCGCATCCTGCTCCCTGCTCAGCAGGAAGCCTGCTTCTCTCTCTCCCTCTGCCCCTGCTTGTGTTCCCTCTCTCGCTGTTTCTCTGTCAAATAAATAAGTAAAATCTTAAAAAAAAAAAAAAAAGAGATGGTTGCTGATTCCACTTATATTCTAGAACAGTAAATATAAAGTTGCCTTATTCTTTTTAATGACTGTATAGTTTGTTTTATTCTATTGGGGGGCACTCAGATTTGCAGTTTTTTTTCTGTTAAAAACACTGGCTGCTGGGGCGCCTGGGTGGCGCAGTTGTTAAGCGTCTGCCTTCGGCTCAGGGCGTGATCCCAGGTCCCTGGGATCGAGCCCCACGTCAGGCTCCTCCGCTATGAGCCTGCTTCTTCCTCTCCCACTCCCCCTGCTTGTGTTCCCTCTCTCGCTGGCTGTCTCTCTATCAAATACATAAATAAATAAAATCTTTAAAAAAAAAAACAACACTGGCTGCCCTTAGTACCCTCCTAACAAAACCTTGTACACACATTTTTTCACACATGCACGCATATATATATCTGAAATAAATTCCCTACAAATGAAATTGGTTGGGTTACAGAGTATGTTTGAATTTTATTAGATTGCCAGATTGCCTTTCAGAGAGATTTACCTACTCTGACCAGTAAGGAAAGAGCAAATGACTGTCTGTTTCTGTATCCTTGCTAACACTGTATTGTGGAACTATTTTTTTTTTTTGTCAGTTTCATAAGTGAAAAATGGAATATTATTATGGTTTTAATTTGCATTTCTTTTGTATGAAATCGAGCATCTTTACATGTATTTATGAGCCAGTTTTGTTTCTTTTTGGGTCTCAGACTAGTGCTTTTCTCATCTTTCCAGAAGTATTGCTACCTGCTTGACAGTCATTTGTAAGGTACTATTTTAAAATGCATCCCAATCACAGAGAAGGTAAATTTGAAAAAATGTGCAGTGTTATAGGATTAATGAAACTTGGTGTTTGTTCGTCTTTCTATAGTTAGTTGGCCTTTTTTGTATTGATTGTAGGAGCTTTTAACAGAATTAGCATTCTGGATTTAAGTTCCAATTTTTGCTCACTTTGCCATGTCTTTGCTTTATCACACTTCATGCCTTGTAGAAACTTGAATTTTATACAGGTGTTTTTAGTTAATGAATTAATTGAAGAAGATGTATTTAGTGTATTGAACAATTATTTGAATCCACGTGTTCTAGTGTTTTGTTTTTGTTTTCCACATCTTCGATCAATCTGGAATTTTTTTTTTTAGAGAGTTACAAGGTTTGAGGTAGGGATTTAGGAAGGTTCATGCTCTGTCTCTCTCTTAACACATTCCTACACTGGAGAACATAACACTAAGTAATTGGGGATTTTTTCCCCACATAAACATAGTTTTTCGTTACTGAAAACTTGAGCATTACTTACTGACATTCATTAAAGTTATGAATAATCTGATAACAGAGTTTATTAAAAATTTCTGGTGTGGGGCGCCTGGGTGGCACAGCGGTTAAGTGTCTGCCTTCGGCTCAGGGCGTGATCCCGGCAATCCGGGATCGAGTCCCACATCAGGCTCTTCTGCTATGAGCCTGCTTCTTCCTCTCCCACTCCCCCTGCTTGTGTTCCCTCTCTCGCTGTCTGTCTCTATCTCTGTCGAATAAATAAATAAAATCTTAAAAGAAAAAAAAATTTCTGGTGTACATTTTGGGAAACTTTCACCTTTTTGTGCATCTTTTTTCCTTATGATTTTTTCTTTGAACCAGACAACTTAAGAAATTTTTCAAAAAATTATAAATATATGTATACACAAAACTAAACAATACCTTTGCAGTCTGTAATGTTTTCTCATACTTTGTTCACATTGGAATTGGTGATATTGGCTAGAATCAGGGTTGGCAGTTGGCTTGTAGTTATACTATGCCATTTGCATGTGCCCATTGCAAAAAAATACCCAAGCTAAGTTCATACTACTCAGCATACTGAATTTTATTTTATTTTATTTTATTAATTAAATAGTCATGGTTGAAAATACGAACTGTTTCTGACTTACTGTTCAGGGATCTTTTGCTGCTTTAGGCATCTGTTTAATCTGCCTCTTGTTTAACTTTAGACTAGTGTTTCTCATACTTCAGAAAGCATCAGAATCACATGAAAGCTTGTTAGAACAGATCACTATGCCTCATCTTTGAAATTTCTGATTAAGTAGGTCAGGGGTAAGACCCAAATTTTGTATTTCTAACCAGTTCATGGGTAATACAGATGACTTTTTAAGCAAGTCTTTGTTTCAGAATGGAACACTGGATAATAAGAAGTTCAGTCAAATGTAGAGTTTGACTCTCCTGTGCAGTTTTCGATTATTAGTCTATTGTTGAAACTTCAAAATTAGGCGATCACAGATTTATTATTGTGATACCCTATTTTTGTGACTGATGCCTTAGTCTGGTTAAATATTCCATTAGTATGTAGAAGGTAGTAAAACTTAAAAGGAAAATGGCTATGGCTCTTATAGGATCACCAGTACCTGGTTCTGCCTTTTTCTGTGCTCTGTTTGATTACCCTTTAAAAAAAAAAAAAAAAAAAAAAACAGAGGGCTTCATATATCTAGCAGTATAGCAAGTCATCAGGTGGCTTTTTTTCCCCCTCAGGGTTAATAAAGACCTTAATTTCACACACAAAAAACTCCATAATTTAAAAAGAAACAAAAATAAGGAAAAACCGTAAAGGATACAGGGGAACAGTTCTGTTAAAACACAGATAAAGTGCTGTTCCATATAAAAGAACAGAATCAGAATCAAGTCACTCTAAATATAAGGAAAGAAAATGACCTCAAATACTATGCCAAAGTTGCCAGTAAATCTGGTAGTGGCTTAATTAGGCAACGTGTAGGACCCTCTTCTGTTTTCCTCTCTATAGCATAGGTAAACATCAGTGACAACAGGCTGGAGGAGAAGTCTAGGTGGAAGGACAGACCCAGAGAGGGAGGGAAACCTGGGGAGGATAGGTGTATGGTCTTGCTCCCAACCTCCCCTCTGTTCTTGAAATAGGCCAGGTCAGTTGATTGGTCTTCATTATTTTGACATCTGACCTGTTGAACTTGGGTCTTAATTAGAGCCTCATGCCCTATTTTTTTTGCCAGTGAATATGTCTATACTTCGAGCCTCTTAGTGTACTTTTTAAGGAAAGTCCAGTGTTTCTAAAATCAACAGCCTGTGTTCATACTGGCACACTTTTTATTTAGAACTTAAAAACTTCAGACATACAGCACACATAGAAAAATTTATTGTGTATAAATAAAACAACAGCAGACTCCCTGAAGTCTAGTAATGAAAGCATGCCATAAAGAGTCCGTGATTGTGGTGACACACAGCAAAGAATTGTCCCGAAACTCTCAAGGCCTAACAAACTGTAGTTTTCCAATAAAAAAACTTATGTTTTTCAGATGTTAAGATATACCAGTAGAGACAAAATTAGAATTTTGAGGTGACTCAATGAGAAAGATGTTGGATGGCAGAAATCTGTTCAGTTTTGGTACACACTTAAAGATGAGCATTACTCAAGTGTTAAAGTAAGACAGGGAGGAGGAAAAGGACATTTCTGCTTTGGGGGGACACTTAATGTGACTTGCATCTGGTACTGGGTGGTTGAGTTTTTAAAAAATCTCTCTTTATGTAGAAGATCTAGATGTACTTGGGAGGTCTAGCTCTGTTTCCTGATTTAAAAGGCCACCTGGGGCCCCTGGTTGACTCAGTCGGTTGAGCCTCCAACTCTTGGTTTTGGCTCAGGTAATGATCTCAGGGTTGTGAGATCAAGCCCCGCTCCGGCTCCACGTTTAGTGTGGAGTCTGCTTGAGATTCTCTCTCCCTCTGTCCCTCCGATTTGCGTGTGTGCGTGTGATCTCTCTCTCTCTGTCTCAAATAAATAAATAAATCTTTAAAAATAAAAGGCCACCTAGGGGCTGGGGGTCAGTTAAATCAGGGCAAAAAAAGTTGGGCTAAGAGCATCCCCTGCAGTCATTTCAGAGGACAAAGAAAGAAGAGTAGTACTTTTATTTGTTTCAGTATTACCTCTTCTCAGTAGATCACAAATGAGCGTACAAACTAGTCGTCTTCTGTATGTTTCCAACCCGCACCGCCACACCAGGCAACTTTTTACTATTGTATTTATATGGACATTTTTCTCAGACTTTAAGAAGATTGTGTTAGTATACAAGGGGATCCCCAGGATTGGGGATCACAACACTGATACTTAAGCTATTTAACTGGTTTTGAGACCCTGGGAAAGTTACCTACTGATAGTAAATTTTCTACACTGGAAAAGCAGCAATTTTGATTGTACTTTTAAGAGACCTTTCAACTTTAATCAAAATATTTATTTTAGAGAGAGAGTGCATGCATGCAAGCCTGTTGGGGGTGGGGGGAGCAGGGAAGAGAGTCTTAAGCAGACTCCCTGCTGAGTGCAGAGCCCAACTCAACTCGGGGCTCCATCTCACGACCCTGAGATCACCACCCGAGCTGAAACCAAGAGTCGGACGCTTAACTGACTGAGCCACTCAGGCACCCCTACAAATGTAATTTTTCCCGAAGCTCTCTATTGTACAAACAGCCAGCTTCCTACATTCCTGTGATGCAGGACAGGTTAACAGTAGCAACTCACAGAATTGGATTATTGTATGATGATCAAATATTGAAACAGCTGTTAGGAGTCTATCTCTGGATTCTGGAAGTTAGAGGGTTTAGTTGACCATTTAACTTAGTACATACATTATACATGCTTTCTAATAAAACAAGGCAAATACTAGTTCATTAACCTACAATATCAGTGTTCTGCCATTTGCAACATTTCCCCCTCAGAAAAATATAAAAGAATAAGTATTTGGGTTAGCTGTGCTTTTATTTTTTTTATTTTATTTTTTTAAAAGATTTAATTTATTTATTCGACAGAGATAGAGACAGCCAGTAAGAGAGGGAACACAGGCAGGGGGAGTGGGAGAGGAAGAAGCAGGCTCATAGTGGAGGAGCCTGATGTGGGGCTCGATCCCAGAATGCCGGGATCACGTGCCACCCAGGCGCCCCTAGGTGTGCTTTTAAATGCCTCTACACTATTGGTGGTTGTGTGAAGCTTGAGGAGTATAAGGAGGAAAAAGATCAAAATAAAGAAGGTGACTTTTTTTTAAACGAGTTTCAGGGAGTTCTCAAAGCCTGATACTTTTATCAGTTCTGTGACTTTTTCACATTTTTAATATGTGAGATTGAGGTCCATTTTTACAATCTGAGGGTCTTATAAACTGATAGCAGTTTGGTGGTGGTTATTGCCTGTGAACGCTTGAACTTGATCTGGCTGTACATATTCTCTTCAAATAAGTGATGTGCTATTGTTGGAACTTATGTGTTCTGGGTTTATTTGCTAATTAAAATGTCTTCAAAAAGATTACACTGGGATTCCGTGTTAAATGAGTAAGCTTGGATACTGAGCAACATGGTGTAAATTAGATAGTATTTAAGCAAATACTTATTGTTTGGAGAGTGACCAGTTTATATATATTTTTTCTCCCTATGAAAGAATAGACGAGCTTTGTGGAATCTGAGGAAGTTACTCTCAAGTAGATGAAACTTTATTATTTTTGCTACTGAGATATTGTGCAAAAGGTTTGCCTATCTCATGTCAGTAATTAACAGCTGAAGTCGGGAGAAAGAACTAAATGTCCTCAGATAGATCAGAGATATTTCAAAGCAGATAGAGGCTATAGTGTAGCTGATTCATGCGCTGTGCTGCACTGTCGTTAAGCCATTGAGTCATAGTTTAATTGGCACTGTTTCTTCTTTCATGGTCTTAATATAAAATAATCTTCAGGTAATTCTGTGTCAACTGCAGAAATGTAGTTTACTTTAAAAAATACGGCCAAAGAAGAAATAAGCCTAAAATATATAGAGTAAGGATGGGTTTGTTTGCCAAAAGTCGCACTAAATTTAGAATTAAGTTCAAGTGAAATAAGGAGGATTCACTTCTGCTGTACATTGTCAGTTTGGTCAACTTTAACTGCTCTAGCAAATCGCATTGGCTAAAAATACCAAGTTGGTCCATGAAAGATTAGGTTAGACTAACTTATGAAAAATAAAGACCCAAAATAGTGAAGTTAGAAATGATGCCTTCACACTTCTATACTGCTTTTAAATTTGTGAATAGAACCATGAATTGAATGAACTGTGACTTTAGCCTATGCTGGCGGGCTTTGTTTTGTCCGTGTGCCAAACTAGGGATAGTTGTTTTGTGTTAGTGACAGTAGCAGCCAGAATAGAATGGATAGGAGATGGCTGGCCCATAACACCATTTGCAGACCACCCTTCGTCTGAGTGCTGGGTTAGCTCTTCTGTCTTGAGCCATCTCTAAACCTTGTTTCCCTCTCTGGTTCATTGATTTAGTGGATGTCCTTTGCCTTTTCTCTTTCATATATATTTATCAGTATTTCTGTAGTGCTAATGCCACCCCTTATTCCATGAATGTATTCCTTTTTGTCCTTCTTTGCCATCATGTCATTGGATTGGATGGGACTGGGGGAAACAGAGATGATAGACTTTGTGGTGTTTCAGCCCTTTTGAACCGAGGAAGCCTGTTGTTAGCTTAAGTGGGGAATTACTAAGACTTTAAAGAAATGTACATTTGCATGTGGTAATATTTTAGTGATGTTATAAAACAACTTCAAGTGGCTTTTTAGTTTTGTAGGTTGAACATTTATGTTTTAAATTTTGTTTTTAAGAAACTCAGTTAAGTGATGCATTTTGCTTTGGCTTTGTATGAAACCATGTGATCCTTACATTCCATAAGCAGATTTAATCTTGTTTTCTTAATGCATTTCAGTATTACAGTCTTACTTGACAAGATTTGATAGTGTATAACTTGTTTGATACTCTTAGAAATTTTTCTTCATGTTTAATTTTGTAATTGATTATGAAGCAGTAGCACTTTTGTCTTGGGAAATATTTAATTCTGATTTACCCGATGTCTTTGCATGTCATGAAGTTTAGTTTTAAAATGCTCTAAATGAACCTTGACCAACTTGTTTTTTGTGAATATAGGTATATGACTGATGGGATGTTACTTCGTGAAGCAATGAATGATCCCCTCCTAGAGCGTTATGGTGTAATAATTCTTGATGAGGCTCATGAAAGGACTTTGGCTACAGATATCCTCATGGGTGTTCTGAAGGAAGTTGTAAGACAGAGATCAGACTTAAAGGTGAAGTATTTTTTTTACTCATTTATTTCATTTAAAAAAAAGGTATAAGTAAAAAACAGGGAATACATGCCAATCACTCTCATCAGCTATAAAATATCAATTGTAAAATAAGGAACCAGTAAGTACCTACATTGTTATTTTTCTTTGTTTCTAATGTACGTAGCTGTGTCTTCATGTGTGTTTTGGTATATTTTCACTCTTCAGTAATGTATTTTTAAGCCAAATCTTTTCCATTTCTCACCCACCTGTGTTTTTGGTGGTTTTATAATCCTGCTGCTCACCCTACCCTTTATCAAATATAGAAACCTCAAATCTTTGTCCTCCCCCAACACAAACGCACCGATTATAACTCGTCATGTTGGGTAGTAGGAACAGCTGTACCCAGAACAAGCAAGCTACTCCTCAGAAATATGTACACTTAACCTAGTTTGCTTGTTTTTTCTGTCTGTTATACTGCTACTTCCCTTGTCAGTGTTACTGTGTTGATAAGGGCCTAAAATGGACTGAATTTTCTGAACTTTTTGCCTTCCAGAGTTTATCAGGTGCCTCTTTTTGCCGTGTGTATGTGTGCACATTTATTGGAGCTTAGACTCATTATTCACTTGTTAGCATATGTGTTCTAGGGATTGTACAGTGGGCAGAAAGATTCCGGGTCTTAAAAAATTGTTACCTTAGTATGTTTTTGCTTATAAATTAAATTTATGCTTTTAAAGAATGTATTTGAGGGGCGCCTGGGTGGCTCAGTCGTTAAGCGTCTACCTTCGGCTCAGGGCGTGATCCTGGAGTTCTGGGATTGAGCCCCATGTCAGGCTCTTCCCATGGGAGCCTGCTTCTTCCTCTCCCATTCCTGCTTGTGTTCCCTCTCTCGCTGGCTCTCTCTCTGTCAAATAAATAAATAAAATCTTAAAAAAAAAAAAAAAAAGAATGTATTTGAGGAATGAGTACTGTCATCATTGATTAAACCTTACGAGCTGTAGAAGTTTTTGTCTTATTTTAATTGAAGTATGGTTGACACACAACATTATGTTAGTTTCTGATGTACAGCATAGTGATTGGTAAAGACAACTCTGTACGTTATGCTGTGCTCACCTTGAGTATAGTTAACCGTCTGTGACCATACAACACTATTATAGTACCATTGGCTATATTTCCTATGCTGTACCTGTCATTCCCGTGACTTACTTATTCCATAGCTGGAAGTTTGAAACTCTTACTCTGCTTCACTCATTTTGGTCACCCTTCCATCCCCCTCTTCTGGCAACCACCAGTTTGTTCGTTGTATTTATGGCCTGTTTCTGGTTTTTGTTTTTAAATTTCACATCTAAATGAAATCAGGTGTGGGCTGTTAAAGCTTTTAGGAAAGAAAGTCAAAGTAGAAATTACTCTGTAGTAGAATGTTTTATGGGGTGCCTTCTTTTTAAGTAAATGTTTAATGGGTGCTAAAATGTGTGATTTACGTGGAGAGAGGGTGACTGTATTGTCTTGTAGCCCTGCCCCTGAACAACATTTTGTGGCTGTGGCTTTTTACCGCAGTGTAGAAAATCCCTGTTCAGGAATTTTTCTAAAGAAGTCATGCTTATTAAAAGTGATTTGGAAGAAGGGAGAAAATTTATCTGTGCCACTGATTTTTTTTGTCTTTTTTCTTTTTCGCATTTCCTGTTTTTTCCTTTGTGCAAGGTTGTCATGTTCTGTCTTAATAAACATAATAGTAATTATGCTGTTTATTAGTGTTGTTTCTTATCAGCCCCATGACACATTATGTAAAGTTTATGTAAATCTGTTACGAACATTGTATGAACTTTGGGTTTTAAGGTATTTTCATGAAGATATATTGTAGTTTGTTTATTGGATATTGGGTTTATTTCTAATTTTTTAAAATGTCAGTAACCCTTTTACTGTAGCTCAGTATTTCTATATTCAATTTTTTTTAAGATTTATTTATTATTTTAGAGAAAGCGGGAATATGAGCAAGGGGAGGGGCAGAGGGAGAGAGAGATCCTCAAGCAGACTCCTTGCTGAGTTGAGGGGTGGGCATGATCTCAGAATCCTTAGATGATGACCTGAGCTGAAATCAAGAGTCATGCTTAACCGACTGTGCTGCCCAGGTGCCCCTGCATTTGATTTTTTAAATCAGTTTATTTGTATAAATATTTTTGTAGGTTTTTTAATAGTTGATACATATAGACAGCAAACATTACGTGTCTTTTTTCCTTAAGACCATGTAGGAATCCTTGAAGACAGCTTCAAATAATTTACTGTTTTTTTTTTTTTCCAGGTTATAGTTATGAGTGCTACTCTAGATGCAGGGAAATTCCAGATTTACTTTGATAACTGTCCTCTCTTAACTATTCCTGGGCGTACACATCCTGTTGAGATCTTTTATACTCCTGAACCAGAGAGAGATTATCTTGAAGCAGCCATTCGAACAGTAATTCAAATTCATATGTGCGAAGAGGAGGAGGGAGATCTTCTACTTTTCTTAACTGGTCAAGAGGTATAGTCATTATTTGCTTCATTATTAACCTTTAGCATATTAAATTACACAGCAGCTTTTTAAACCTAAGACCTTGGCATATATTAACCATGTAGTTCTTATCCCAAGTTTAAGGTTTTTATTCAACTTGATTGTATTTATGTGTAAAATATACAACCCCTTTGTCTCTACTCTATGAATACCCTCTTATACTGTTGGTGTTTGCTAATTACCCTAAGAATGTTAAGTGCTTTTAGAATTTCAAGATTTAGCAATTGCAATCTCAGCTTTGGAGAGACCTGGGTGGTAAGTAATGGTATGGTAATTTGCAGTTTTGCTGAAGCAAGAATTTGAACCACACAGCTGCTGTGAAATCAGATTGTCCTAGTCAGTTAGCTTGTGAGTGAACTTGAGTGACTTGGGTGCCCATTCAACATCAAAACAAATGTTTGTGTTTTCGTTCTGTTTTCGTGTGTTCACTGAGGATTCGAAAGAATCACTGAAGTTTCTTAGTTAGAATTTACCTCATTTTAAGATAGACATTTTATTCGCTGGTGCTGCTTTTTTAAACTTGTTTCCCACAGTAGGTTTATAGGTGTGCTGTGAAATTCTCAAGCTAAAGTTCAGGAAAATGTCTGGTTAAAACCGTTTCAGAGAGCCTTTTACTGGCTTGTCCTTTGTTTCAGTAGGTTTTATGAATTTTGTAGAATGTGCTTCTCAAACTAACATACATGCAGATCACTTAGAAAATTTGCAGATTCTGATTCAGCAGGTCTGGTGGAACCGGAGATTCTGTATTCCTAACAAGCTTCTAAGTAATGCTGAAGCTTTCCAGGGTTGAGGGGTGAGTTCTAGAGCAGTGCTGTCCTGTTAGACCTCTCTTCAGTGCTGGACGAGCTCTGTGTCTGTTCTGTTCAATATGGTAGTCACCAGGAATGTTACAGCTTTTGAGTATTTTGAAATGTGGCTGGTGGGAGGAGGGATTAAGTTTTAATTTTACAACATTTTAATTAATTTAAATTTAAATAGCGACATGTGCCAACCCTCCTGTTTCAGTTTTTGTATGGCTCATGTGTTAAGAATTGTTTTTACATTTTTAAACAGTTGTAAGTAAGAAGAAAGAATGTGCAACCGAGATGATACATGGATGCAAAGCCTAAATTGTTTTGGCCCTTGACAGTAAAAGCTCTGACCCCTGCCCCAGGAACATTTTTTTCTCAAGTGTGACCAGTGGACTTTCTGCTGAGGGGAGGAGAGTTTGTTAAAGCAAGTTCTTGTCCCTGTTCCAGACTCGCTGAAATAGGTGAAATCTGAGGTGAAATATAGGAATCTGCATCTTCAGTGAGGTCTACGGGCCATTTTTATATTTCCCTAGGTGTAAAGATCACTGTCCCAGAGGAATGTTTAAACCAGTATAATTCTGTAGGACATTAATGACATAACTGTAAACACTGTTGTGGGGAATTGTCCTAGTTCTCCCAGATAACAGAATCAGAGGTCTTCTGTGTGACTGCCTGCCTCCATTGGAATGTGAATTATTTTGTGTGTATTCGATTTCTACAGGAATGCTTGATAACATATAATATTCCAGCAAATACTATTGTTTTTAAGAGCTATAAATGTTGAGTAATTCTTGTATCCTTATGTTTCTTCAGTATTTATGTGATCTGTGATTCATACCCCCATTGGGTATAGTGCCTATGCTGTTGAACAGGGTTTTTCAACCTCAGCACTATTTACATGGTAGGCTGATCAGTTTTTGTGTTGTGGGGTAACCCGTGAATTGGGGCATTGTTGGTCTTTACCCATTAGATGCATAACATTCTCTCCCCCACGTTGTAACAACTGAAAATATCTGCAGACATTGCCACATGTCCCCTGGGTGGAAAATCATCCCCAATACAGAATCACACTTGTTCTTTTGGGAGATAAAATGTGTTGCAAATTCAGTTTTACAGATAAACCTATGTTGATACTAGTCTTCCTTTTTATGCATGTTGAATGGAAGAATTTTTATGTATTTTGTAAGCAAGAGTACCAAATGCTCTTTTGATGGCGTATAAACGGTATTTATGCACTCATGCAGTCTTAGGCAGTTGAGGTATTCATTTTGTCCTTTTGTGCCTGGTCTCTAGTTTTTTTTGCTTCATCTAGAGTGCTGCATAATATATTTTCTTAAACGACGTTTAAAAAGAGCCGTTATATTCAGATAACTAAGCATATTAGAATTTTATCAGAAATATCAGATGGTCTCATGGTGAGGACCTGAAGGGCTTTTCTATGATTTAACTTCTTATACTTGGTATTTTTGCAGCAATCCCATAGTTGGGGAAAGGAAGGGAGCAAGCCCCATGGTTTTTATAATTTGTGCTGGAGTGTCTGTTTTCGAGTAAAGTTATGAACTGTAATTGTGAACTAGGTTTGCATGTGTCCTGTTATATTTTTAAATCACCTTTGGGTGACTAGTCTTGAATTTGAAGATTTTTAGGGAGAAAGGAGCAGAGTACCTAATTAATGTATTTTGTTTCACTGATTGTGTTTAGTAGAGCTGACTTAAAGATATATAAAATATTAAAAATTAACTGTTTTTCATGTCTGTGAACCTGTGTATACATGGTCAGTTAAATGGTAGATTCTCAGAATTCAGTATTCTTGTTTTCATAAATTTTTCATGAAATTTTAAAATGATTTTTAAGAGCATTTTACCATTTTGACTACATAAACAATAATGCATCTGTAGTAATCTGAGTTAATTTCGGAGTAGGAGATCAGTCTTAATTGGTGAAAGGTTGGGAAAGATTTGAATTCTAGAATATATTTTGTGTTATTTTATGTTAATGCATGAAATCTGGACTTGTGATTAAAAATTACGTTTTGCCTAATAGAAGTCCTTAGGGGAGCTACACTTCTGAATTAGATAAGAATGATTATAATTGAAGTATCAGTTGTTTGTTAGAGGTTACACATGAAGATGTTAAAACCATTCTTTAAGCGGCACATTCTTTTATTTTTAATTTTGCTGAGTAAAATGTCTTTTCCATATGCAGTGAGTTCAGCTTCCTCAAATTAGTAGTTCAAATTTATTTACTCGCATACATTAATACTTTTGGAGCTGCACGTCGTAAAAACTCCTGAGCTTCCGTCTCAGTTGTCACTATTGCTCGTAACCAAGCAGCGCTAAGCACAAGGTTGCTTTATGCTGCTGAACGTCAGTGAGCTTCGTGCTCTTCTGAACTTCCAGTGTTGACTCTGGAAATTTGGTAAACCTTAGGGAAAAAATTGTTGCAGTTTTAAAACTACGTGTTTAGAACCTTGCTTGTGTAAAAAACAAGTGGTGTGGGATTTTTTCCCCTCCCATCTTTAGAGATGTCTTATATCCCATGCAGTAGTGAATTTGTTTTAGCCGTATACATATTTGACAGATTGGAAAGGCTAGTCCCAAGTATAAAGTTGGAACTGTCTTGCTAAAATTCTAGATTCTGCACATGTACCATTTGGGGCACTTCGTTTTCTGCGATACGAAATCTGGATGTTTGGTGACTTTGGACTTTTTGTTTTCTGGTCAAATATATGGTTAAGTTAGCTAAATTAAAAATATTCTGAATATTGGCATCAGTTTTTCTGTGTTTATTTTTTTATTTTAGTAAAATCTAAGTTTATATTGAAATCTTTTTGATTTGGAAGAGATCTAATTTTGTATTTGCATACCAGCAGGGGGCATTCTAATCTAGATACAGCATTTAAAAGCTTTTTTTCCCCTAAAAATATATGTTTTGTTATTTTTTTTCCTTTCCATCAATAGCATTCTTTCATTTTCTTTTAGAAGCTTCAGATCTCAAAGGGAACTATGAACATGGAATCCTTAATAGTAATTTCTACATGATAATTTTCAAGACCCTTATTCGTTTTTTAAGAGAACTAACTGTGAAAGGGTGAAAAAAATTTTTAAGTATCCAAAGACAGTATTTTTTAACATGGAAACAAAATTATACTTTGATTTAAAATCATTTCAAGGAAAATAATTTTAGTTTAATATAATAAAAATACAGACTACATTTACCTGATAGATTTTTTCCCCTTTTTCTTTAATCGTTCTGATTTTCAAATAAGTTTTTCATTAATCATTCTGATTTTTGAGTAAGAGATAATTTGTTGATAAGCATAGCTTCTGATTGGGTTGTGCCTTGGACAGGCTGCCAAATCATTTAACATACTTCTGAACTTAACTGAATTAATGCTTCAGTAAAACTTAAATTTGTTGCCCCCCCCCCCTTTTAAGTCCCTTTGCTACTCCCATAGAGCCTCCACCTACCTCTCTTTCTCTGTCTCCCACACTCTTGAGTATTTATTGTGAGTCCTCTTTAAAACCTGGAGATGAATGCAGATGTGTTGGAATTATTTTCTGTGGTCGGGAAATTTTTGAAGGTGCTGTAAGTTATTTGGGTTAGCCTACTTCTTAAATATCTATGTTGATACTGTAAAGGTGTTGGTCCTCATTAGGCACAATGAAGCAAATCTTCCATATAATTACATTAGTGATACATGATGTTAAAGCATAATTGGCTTATTTAAAATATCTAGCACATCAATTTCTTTTAGATTGTGAAAATTTAAAAGGTTATGAGTGCAGTTAAATATTCGTGGGTGAGAAGTTTTATTCTAGTACAATTTTTTGAGAATGAATTAGGACGTTTGACTGGAAGAAAAAGTGTGGAATGCCAATAGATGTCTATTTATTTGAGTACAGAAATCAAAATTTCTTCGATAGTTTTGGAAATCCCAATGAAGTTCACTTAGTTTTGATTTACAACATTCAAAGTAAGCTGCGTAGAACTAGGATTATGATAAATACTGAAATGTTTCAGTGTGTGTTTGTTTTGTTTTTACGCTCAGCCTTTTATTTTGTAGGAAATTGATGAAGCCTGTAAGAGAATAAAGCGTGAGGTTGATGATTTGGGCCCTGAAGTTGGTGACATTAAAATCATTCCATTATACTCTACACTTCCTCCTCAGCAGCAACAACGCATTTTTGAGCCTCCGCCTCCAAAAAAGCAGAATGGAGCGATTGGAAGAAAGGTTAGCATGGAAATATTCTCTGTAATGTTTCATTAACACAGAACTGTCTGTGAGATATGAAACTTCATTAAGGACTAAATTATGGGTGGTGGTAATCTGCGTTGTGCACTACAAAATAATCTGTATTTCAAAAGTAAATCGAAAAAAGTGTATTTTGTATTTTGCTTATCTTTTGACCTTAGAGTAAGAGCACGTGCTGTTTTCTATCCCCACAGGGAGCCCCTCCTTAGTAAATGGGTGGTTGGTTAGGGTGGGTCAAGAAATGCAGGAGATGATCTAGTGTTGTCTTTCTCTCCATTAAGTCATTTGGCAAAAGTGAAGCACTTTTTCCTTCAGTGCCTTGGCTTCTGCCTAGAATTTTCTTAAAGACCTAACCAAATGTCATGTCTATAGGTATGAAATATTGACTGCAGGGATTTCTGATAACAGCACTCATCACGCCTCTTTGCATAAATACGTGGGTTTCTTTGGGGCAGGAATGTAGATTCTCTTAGTATAGATGTCTGCCTGGCATAGGAAGGGGCAAGAGTTTTCTAAACCTGTTTCTGGGCTCTTTGTTGGGATGGGGAGGGAATCTGAGTTGCAGTTTGGAGCAGAACAGCTATGCTTTTATTTTTTTGAGAGATGGGGGTTCTAGTAGGTTTTTCGAAAATAAAATTACATTTGAAAAGGTTTGAAAAACATTAGTATAGTGGAGTTAGTCATTTATTAGGTTAAATAGTAGCTGAGTATGAATATTGTAAAAGATTGTTAATCTCTGGTTTTAAAGTTTTCATTTTTTTTACAGTGGGTATTATTTATGTCATCACTCTGGGAGATTATCATCAAAGATTAAGCTTTGTGTATACAGGGTACTAATATATCTAGAATAAACTAGTCCCTCATGGTAACTGCTATAAATTCCTTGAGTATATTTATGTAGGAAAAGCTCTTACTTGAAATAGTACTTAGGTATGATTTGTCAGTCAGATTTGGAATTCACTGCTTTCTTATTTCTATATTCAGGACTAACAGATTCTCACAACTTTTCATTTCAGTCTTTTTGCTAATGTTTATCATGATAATTGAAAAATTACACATTACAAAGATACTTAAAGGTATCAGGGCTAATTGTTTCTTTACATGGCTGTATAAAAGTTAAATGAACCAAATACATTTTTCAAATTGAAGGAACTTAGCGAAAGGATATAGAACACCAGTCTAGGAATGTAAATTAACAAGAGATTGATAGGGGGGAAAAATCAGCTTCTGAGTTTTTCATAGGTCAGCTAGAGTAGTGAATATGACTTTTAAAAAAACAGTCTGATCATAGCTTCATTAAATTGAACTTTCCAATTATTTTTGTCATAGTGCTAGCTATCTGTAGAACATGTTAAAACATTCTTCCCTGTTATTTCATGTGCATTCTCAACTTTGGGGAAAACCTGAAGTTTTAAGTGATAGCTTTAGTATATAATTTTGAAGTTGATTTGTTGACTGAAAAGTACTTCTCTGTGGAGTTCTTGGCTTAATTCTGTATCAGTGGATGTATGTAAATAAAGTAGCTGTTTTCTTAAACATCTCTAAAATTAAGAGGAGCAGACAGATAATTTTTCTTAAAATGATGTACGCTTTGTATATCTGCATTTGTTTTAATTTTAAGATTTTTTTTTTTTTAACCACTGAGTAAAATTGGTGTTAAGCAAGATTTGCCATATTTGTGTATCTTTTCATATAGTTCTTTTCATTCCATTTTTAGGTTACTTTGAGAAGTATGGACCCGAACTTATTGAAATGTATTTCACATCTGAGTTCTTTGCTCTGTTAATTGTTAGTTTACTGGAAATCTAAGTTCAGTCCGGTGCCAGTCCAGTACATGATACATTTTGTAGGAACTACAGCTTAAGCCCATGAAGTAGAATTTAACTGTATTGCTTTTTGTGTTCTTGTAAATCCTAAGGACGTTGAGAATTTTGTCTCGCTGAAAAGAGTGACTCAGCAGTAGTTGGATGTATGTGTGGTGATGGCTACAAATGATGAGGGGACCACTGGAGTCCACAGGGCATGGGCTCACCTTGGTATCCCATCCTGGGCTTTCAATTCAGAGTCAGACCAAGGGCCACAGTGTTACTTCACCCACTGATGGTATTTCATTGAGCTAAAACTACAGGACCTTTTGCTGGGAAATCATGTTCTTTCTTGGCATGAGTCACCTTCATCTTAGAGGCTGAGAACACTGTCACACACACAGACGTGCACACACCCCCATCCACCTCCCCCCCACCTCCCCACGTACCCATGATCCCAGGAGGGGGAGGGAGTTGGGGTGTCAATCTAATTATGTGAAAAGGAAAAAAAAAAACCAGCTTTGAAGCCTGGCATGTTTAAGGAGAAATGATCATTTTTATAGAAGCCTAGTTCACAGAGGAGGGTTCACTCATCCAGTCATGGTTTTGGTGCCAGACAGGGAAGCTGCCTGGAAGAAGGTAGGAGTGTCAGCTGAGGACTGGAGTGAGCAGAAACGTGTTCTGGCCAGGTGCCGACTGGCACTGAAGAGGAACGGGTGACTGGCAGACCCATGGCTCTTGCTGCGTTAGACAGAGCTGTCTGAAGGATTGGTGGGACTGTAGGGAAGGAGGAAGGGGAGGAATTAAGATGCACACAGGTTATGTGAGGGAAAGAGGCTAGCTACATAGTGGAACAGGAAGAACCGGAAGTTGATTGCTGTTTTCCTACTGTCTTAAAAAAAAAAATGCCACAGCTTTGATAATATCCTGTTTATATTATAAAATACAGGACTAGAGGCCAAGGCTTGCTGCTTCTGTCATGAATTCATTATTCTGCCAGTTAGTAGAATGGCGCTTTCATTCATCAGTGTTCAACTGTCACTGCTTGATATTCACAATTGATTTAAAAGTACGAAGGAGTGTTGAGGGATTTATGGTCTGCTTCCAGTTCTGTAAAACCAAATACGATTTGATTCAGTTTCTTGTTAAAGTTTAGGTAGCATAGAGTAGAGTGTAAGAAGTTAAAATGTTTGGGGGGTGCCTGGGTGGCACAGCGGTTAAGCGTCTGCCTTCGGCTCAGGGCGTGATCCCGGCATTCTGGGATCGAGCCCCACATCAGGCTCCTCTGCTGGGAGTCTGCTTCTTCCTCTCCCACTCCCCCTGCTTGTGTTCCCTCTTTCGCTGGCTGTCTCTCTCTCTGTCGAATAAATAAATAAATAAAATCTTAAAAAAAAAAGTTAAAATGTTTGGAACAAAGAGAATATTTAGTAAGAGTTTTTAAAATTCTGCCAAAATAAGTGTGATTCCGTATTTCTCACCTTTTGTGAGGTAGTGCCTTGTTATCTTACTCATTGTATAATTTGTGCAAAATAGAGTTTATAATATGATTGTGGTAAAACTAACAACAGCCTTTTAGTATTAAAGTTTTAAAATGTAGGCTATATTAAAGGTAAAGTTTTATGGGCACTGGGGACTTAACTAGCATTCCTTTTACAAATAGTTACTGAGTTCCTTTTATGTGGGCTCCTAACACAGCACTACTGGTGAACTGTTACAAATTTTTAATGATCAAGAAAGGTTGAGAATGTGTGTACTTTTGCAGGGGTAGATAATTTTACTTGTTTTGATTATGTTGACATTCAGATAGTTGAGTTTAAGTTGCAGCTAAATTTTTGTATAAGCGTTAAAGTTTACTCATCAATAAATTACTTGCGTGCATCTTTTGAGTAAGTCTTATAATTGCTGTTTTATAGATTTGGTATTATTAAAATCCAGCAACTGTTCTTTGATTTTATTTAGTTTTCATTAATTTTCTCCATACAAATAGCTGATTTTTCTGTAGCTTATCTTACAGTTTACTAATTAACATGGCTCAAAGCATACACTGCTCAATAAAACAGAAATGGCGCTTGTGGAGATGGTCCTATAGTTTTAAAGAGAGGCTTAATGATCCACTATCTGAAAATAACTTAGTGTGGTACTGCTGGGACGTAGACAGATAAAGAAGTTAATGTCCTTACTGAATTGGCGACCCCCATAGAGTTCCCTGGGGACTAAAAAGTCCAAACTAGTTGGACCTAAATGCATTATTGTGTCCAAATAGAATTCAAGTAGAGCAACTCAAGTACTCTCAGTTCTGCTACTTTGAAGTGGAATTATTGAAATAAATCAAAGTAGATTTCATTGCAAGGCATGTCACTGAGGGGAAAGGGGATAAATCTAGATGAAAGTTTAATCTTAACACACTTAACATAAACACGTAAAATTGGCAGTGATGTCAAACTTTTTTCCACAGGGTTTATTCTATATTTAGGGGTTATTTACCTGAAATAATTGCTTGGTCAATGAGGTTTGAACGCTTCTTAAGGCTCTTTGAACACTTACTGCCATGTTATAGTCTAGAAAGCTTGTACCACTTATATATATATTCCCATTGGTCATCTTTAGGTCCCTTGACAAATTCAGGATCACTTTGTGTTCTGACCAGATCCTAATTAGATCATGTGCCATTTAACATCTAGAACATGCTTACGGGTTGCATTAGTCCACTACTAAGGTTTCAAAGGAGCTAGATAACTTTTATCATCTCATTTATTTGTTCTTGTGCATTATATGTTTGTGTTTTGTTTGGTCTCAGCTAGTATTACTTCTCCAGCTCTAGTAATAGAGTCATTAGAAGAAGCACCCTGAAAGTCCGACATTTGTTATGTGAGTTTTTCCCTTTCTTTGTCCCCAAATCTACCTCCCATGGTTTCAGAACTCTGCCCTTTTTCTCATAGATACTTCAATAATTGTTAAATCAGTATGGTAAATAAGTCGTACTCAGAAAAATTTTTATTACCTTAAAGCAGTTTTTCCCAGTTTACTTTTAGCCTTTGGAAAAAAAGCTTTGAAAGTCATACTTCTCGAAGGTCATTTTTAACACTTCTGCTTTAGAGTTTGGTAATGCAGGTTGGCATAATCCTGTGATTGTTAAACACTTGTGGAATCACAAATCCACACTTCCTTACAAGTATTATATAATTTGTCACACACCCAAAGACACATGCACACCAAGTGAAATTATTTTGTAAAGAAAAATGGTTTTTAAATAACTCTAAAGAATTGATCACATCAGGAAATTTTTATCACACTAATTGTATTCTGTTCTAGAAGATACATGTGAAATGTATTTTTTTGTTTCCTCCACTGCTCTAAATATATATCCAGAACTATAACAGTTTCACCCCAGAGTTCCAGAAAACCATAAGACCTCTTACATAATCACAAGCTTGTAGCTGGTTCTGTAATAGGTTTATGAGGACTTTCTACATTTATTATCTAATTTTATTTGTTAACTTTGTCTTAGCTAGATTAATATTCAGGAATTATAAAAGGAAATTGAAGCTTGGGAGTATTAAAACCTTTCCACTATAACTTAGCTACTTAGCTTTGCTTCCTGACTCTGCCACCTCCTCCTAAATGCATTGCTCCTTCCAGCACAACACACTTGACTTTGTAGAAGAATATTAAACTCAGGATATTTATTCAAATTCACCTGTCAACCGTATATGCCTTGTTTATGTTTGCTGGTTCTAATTATTGAACCGTGTGCGTGTCGTCTAAATGTACTGAAAAATGTATTTCAGTAACATCAAACGACCTGTGTTTATTATCCATTTGCTAGTCAGCAATCTTTGCACCTGCCCAGTACAAAAGGGAAGGATTTTGGCTTCAGACATGTGAAGGACTCTACAATTATTACCCTGTCAGTGGCTGTCTAGTAAGTTTTGGCAGTATGAGTCCTTTTCATTTCTTAGATGTGCCTATGGGCATTTTTGCTTACATGCCCTAGTTTAAGCGGAACCTTGTGCTCCTAGTGTTCTTCCCTTCTCTCTCGTGGGAGATCCCACCTTACCCTTGCCAACTCGCTTAAGTGCCGTTTTCTCAGTACGTTTCCTTGGTCTTTGCTGTGGAAGTAAACCCTTTCTAAGTCTCAGAGTGCGTCTTTGGTGTCATTTACACTGTCCATGTCTGATCTTCCTTTATAGGCTGTAAGAGTAGGCCGTGTATCTGATTCATCTTCCGTGTCATCTGCTTGCATATTACAGGCATTTTCACTTAATGTAATGGCAGTTTTCTGTTCCTGAAAATCAAATGTTTGGGGGAAAAATACTAATGAGAATCCCATTTTCTTATTGTTTAATAAGAAAAATTATGTGACATGTTCTCAAACCCCAGCCAGTTTCCTAAAATAGATCTAAGATACATTGTACACTTAACGTAAACCAGCGATCATATTAGTACGTAAATGCTGTAAACATTTTTCCCTGGCAGTAAAAGGTTCAGATGATTAACAGTTGCTTTGTATGCTGTGACATCTTCTTTGAGACTGTACACTTTCTAAAACAGCTGCATTCGATTCTGATGATCTGCCAGTTCTTCTTGGATTATAATTTAAGATTTTTCTCCCCCCATGCCCTCCTGTGCTGTTTTGTTTAAAATGTTGCGTTTTGGTGATACAAAGTTTCCTTTGTAAATATTGCCAGAAATTATTGAAAGATATACATGTTGTGTGGACTTTGGATAATAACCAAAGTAGTGTTCAGTCAGGGAGACATTCTATAAGTTAAGCTTATACTGTCTCATCAATATTTTTCTTTTGATGCTATCTTTATATTTAAGTAGTCAAAACATATAATGTGATTGAGTGAAAACCTGAAGTAATAGCTTTCTTTGAAAAAGGACTTTGTTGTGATGGACTAAATGAAATTTTGACTTAAGATCTTAAATGTAAGTTTCTTTATGTTGCATTGGCCATTGAGGATGAAACCTTATTTTTAGTTTACTTACTGAATTGAAATTCATTAGTGAAAGTTCATGGCTACTTTTACTGTTACTTCAATTTTACTTGATTTATAATATAATTTATATACTGTTTATTTCTTAATAGGTAGTTGTGTCAACTAACATTGCAGAGACATCTTTGACAATAGATGGTGTGGTATTTGTGATTGATCCTGGATTTGCAAAACAAAAGGTACATACTTTAGTACTTTAGTTGTATACTTTATTAAATTGGTGTTAGCTTAAGAGTACTTACTGCCTGCTCATTTAATGACTGCAATTTACTTTTTAGAATTATTTTTCTGTTGTCTTGTGCTTTGTTTTCAGACTTTGGTGATATGAACCCTTTTTGTTTTTAGCTAGCTCTCATATATTAAGCCCATGCATAATGTTTAATCCTAGGCTTTTTTTTTTTTAAGGTTAATTTGGTTGTGTTTCTTTTGTTGTTGGTTTTTGTTTGTTTGTCTCTCTGTAGCAGTGGCGAGTGTTTTGGTTTCTGTGTTCGTTTAAGGAGTATGGGGGTGGTATTAAGAGGGATAGGATTGTCATTCCTGTAGATTGGTCACTTACCCAACGAAATTGGAGTTTCTGTTATGTGCCAGGCAGAGTATCTGAAAAGGTGTTAATGTTAACCTCTAGTTGAACAGTGCTGAATACCAAGCAATTTGGTCAGAGGAAGTAACTACCCAAGAAATCCTGGGGATGTTGTATAATTCACACATCTTTGATTACATTTGGTTACATTTTTGTAGTTGTAACTGGAAGAATTTGTTGCATGTAGTATTCATGTTTCTGATGGAAATTTTTTCTCTTTAAACTGGCAATGTGTAACTGACTTCTTCTGGACTAAGTTCAGAATATTTTTCTTGATGTTCACTCTGAACATCGGGTATTGAAATTGACAGGCTCTTTTCAGGCAAAAGCCTTCAAAACTGTGTCCACTCTATGAAATTAAGGTAAAACTGGTAGAACTGAAATTATTTTCAATTAGGAAGAGTAAAGGTGTTAGAAGCTTTGTGTATAATAGATAAGAATAAGAACCTGTCCATGTTAGCTTGATTCTTCAGAACGATGGAGTCAGAATATCTGAAAGAAAGTTAAGGCACCGGGAAGACCAATTCTCAGTTTCTGTCTCTGTGATTTACAGCCTTACTCAGTACTACTTTGTTTATTTTGAGATTAGCTGTGGAGTTTGTGTACTTCTGTTAGATTATAGTTTTGTGGTTAACTGAAGGAAAAATTCTTACATTATTTTCATTCCATTAGGTGTACAATCCTCGAATCAGAGTTGAGTCTCTTTTGGTGACAGCCATTAGTAAAGCTTCAGCTCAACAGAGGGCTGGTCGAGCTGGGCGTACCAGACCTGGGAAATGCTTCAGACTTTATACAGAGAAAGCTTATAAAACAGAAATGCAGGTAAGGGGTTTTGCTGTATCCTTCCTTTGTGTTCGGAAGGTTAAGTTGAATTTGTTACCAGAAGAAAATTGCTTTATTTACTTCATCTTGCCTTTTGGCACCATAAGCTCCTTACTTTTTTCCTTGAGTGAGATTTATGGTGTAATCTACCAGTACAGCGCTCTGTTACAGTTCGACGTTGAAGTGAACAGTGGCAGTAACACTTTGAACCCTATAAAGATAGTTCACAGAAAGTGTCTGCTTCCTTTCTGGTATATTCCACCAGTATTTTTCTCATGTGGATCCGTGGTTTAGAAGTAATGCCAAAGTAAATAGCTAAAGAGGCAGAGAACAGATATGTTTTGTTTCCTGGAGCAAGAGGATTAAGGCATGTTTAACAGAATAAACATTTTTGTTTTTTTGTTAGGATAACACCTATCCTGAGATTTTGCGTTCTAATTTAGGATCAGTTGTGTTACAGTTGAAGAAACTTGGTATTGATGATTTGGTGCATTTTGACTTTATGGATCCACCAGGTATGAATTCTCAAAGCATATTTTAGCAAACCTTTTTAACAAAATTCATTGTCTCTGCATCTTATTCATTACACACACACCCCTTATTTTTTTTCCCATCTAGTCTGCATCAAGAAAAGTCTCATATGTTAGCATTAATGCTAAAAGAGTGACGACTACCTGAGAAAGTTCTTTTTAATTTGTTCTTTCCTTGGAATAACTAAATTATTCTGGGAATTACTGACTGGGCAGGAGAATGAGAAATTTCCGAATTTTTTTGTTGTTGTTAACAATTACTTAATTTATGTGGGAAAATGACAGTTTTAACAACTGTGCAAGAAAATTTTGCAAGTTTATGTGATTCATTGTTTGCTAGATCTCTGTAACTGAATGTGATGACAGTTTGAGTTTTGAGTTTGGTCCACTGTAGAATGAAAAATGAGATTGCTTCTGATAGTTTGTACTTTATTACATTTTTGCTTTTTAAAGCAGTTTGTCTAATAGATTGCCTTTTCCCCCAGCTCCTGAAACTCTGATGAGAGCCTTAGAACTTTTGAATTACCTGGCTGCTTTAAATGATGACGGAGATCTGACTGAATTGGGATCCATGATGGCAGAGTTTCCTCTAGATCCACAGCTCGCTAAAATGGTTATTGCAAGTTGTGACTACAACTGTTCTAATGAGGTCCTATCTATTACTGCTATGTTGTCAGGTAATAGAGGGAAAGGAACTAAAAAAAGCCCAGCTCTTCACAGTTTGGGTGGACTTCACATTTGGTTTTGTTTTTTAATATTTAGTATGATAGTCGATTTTATAGATGGTTTTGAGGAACTCATTTTGTTTCCTAAATATCTTGTAAATAGATTTATAAAGACATAATATTTACAAAAGTAAAGTAATTGTGCACAAAATATAGTAAAAACATTGGCTCTCTTGAGTGCGAATAAAAATTGCAATAAGAAAAGAACAGGTCTGAACACAATTGTAACTGAGTTCTTTGGTAGGTTCATCCGTTTTGCGGTTTATTACTGAAAGTACAAGAAGAACTTTGTTCTAGTACTTGGCACTATTAAGTGAGCCTGGGACAAACCCAAACTATCATTTAAATTGAGTTTTTCCTACATGTATAAATACATATTCTAGTGGCAGTCAACTAAACATGAATTTCAAACTTAGTATCAAATAAATAGAAGTAGTAATGTGTAATTTTAGGCTTAAAATCTAATCAGATAGTTCTTTTACAATGGCAGGAAACACTTGATAAAAGAAATATACCAAATAGATAGTATTACTAATTTTGGAAATTGGAGCGTTAAGCTGAACAGATCATACTGTTTTTAGTAGCAATAAAGTGTAATCCACAAATGGATTATAACTTGGAAATTAGATTTTCCAAGAAGAAGAAATATGATTAACAATTGTACATTGAGTCTTACAGTTAAAATTAGAAGACATTTCATGTTTTTACTGATGATCAAAGTACTTCATACTACTAGTTCCAGTACTGGGGAGAACGATTTCAGTTTCAGAGTGGTTTATTAGTCTTAATTATAACTTAATGCCTCAAATAATTCAAAATCTTATTTGGAATTAAAGGATAAATTGAAAAATTTTCTAAATATAAAGTTTTGGCTTAGTTTAGATGTATGGTATGTTTTAATGGTGTGAATTTTTTGTTTAAGAACTAGCTAAAAATGTTTTTTTGCAGAGTTATGACTGATCAGACTCAGAGCAGATGGGCAGGGCAGTATCGAATCATTTTAATAAAATTGTAGTCTCACTTGCGGAGGTGGTGGTAGGTTGTTGTCTGCCTTTCTTACATGTTTTTGTTAGATGCTCCCAGTTGGTATTTACCCAAGATTTTAGTTTGCAGAGAAAGTGTGGGGCAAGAATTAACAGATTGTTTGTGTATTCATTTGTTATCTGCTCAGTTTTTATTCTTCCTGTTTCTCTTATCAGGCATACTATATAATTACCATCGTTTGAGTCTAGATTACTAGCTCTTTGAAAAACTGGTCATTGTGACGCAGTTGAAATCTTCCAACTATATCTCTTATTTGTAATAAGGAGCTCTGCACAACACAGGGGTTTATTAGCACATCAAGAGAATGGACATTTATGTGTAGCGGTTATTAAGCATGGTACTTGTGGGGGGAAATGCTAAAGGGTAAGGAAGAAGTCATGGAACAAAAAAAGTTTGCCGAGCTTATACTGCTTTGTTTTTCATTTAAATAGTTTTTGAAGTTTTCAGGTCCTGATATAAATAGTGCAAATCAAGGGCCTTCTAGAGTGCTTCTTATTCCCACTGTTAATTCTGGGAGTTAGTTCACATTGACTTTCACATCTTTGAGAGGTTCTGTACTTCTATGAATTACCTTGCTTCAGTTACGTTAAGCAAGACATTTAATATTTATTGTGATCATGTGTCATTGTCTCTATTTGGCTTCTTTGGTATCTTTTTAAAGGGGAAACTGTGTGGGAAAGTAATTTGATACTGTATTTGATTTTGTTGTTGATTATTCCCATTATCTTCTATCTGGACTGATCATTTATACTTTTTTATATTGACAAGGTTTTAAGAGCTTTAAAAATGTGTTGACAAAGTCCCAAGCTGTTAAGTATTTTTACTTTCATACTGCTTTTATGACTATGGAATTGCTAAAGTGAATTAAGGAAAGTTGTATTTTAAAAATGTAGTGCACGCTTTGTAACAACTTAAAGTTTTATGTGAATTAACCTTGAGGCTCTAAACAAATACATATTTTGGTGACCCTTGAAATAATGACTGTTTCAGACTAATTGTCAACTTTTTAAATATTGGATTTTGCTTTTTATATTGAGGTTTTGATTCAAATAACAGGTTTTTTTTTTTTTTAAACTTGGGACTTCATTTTCTACTCTTTTTACTAAAATGCTGGAAAACTAGGCTGAATATCCCCAGCCTTTTTGAATTTTCTTAATTCAAAGGCGGTTTAACCTTCCACCACTACTGCTATCATCAAAACCCAAGATTTCATGATATTTTTTATGTTTACGTATGCTTCTGCTCACCGGTGCTAATAGTGATACCCACCAGTTGGTAATAGCCATAGCACTAGGGAAAAAATTACTGTAGAAATGTGGCAATAGACTGGTTAGAAAGTTGTTTTTAGCCCTGCAGTGGGCAAATACAGCTTCATAACTTCCATAGCCATTCAGCAGATTCAGTGGATGGCCTTGTGAAAAATTCCGTTTAGCTTAAAGGCTATTGACACCATAATTCTGGTTATTGGTAGAGCTATCGGCACTGGTTTTTGAAATAAGTTGAGCTTTCTACTTCTAGTATCTTGATGGCCTTCAGAATAGCTGTTTGATGCCTACTTTTAGATCTAGTTGAAATAATCAGGTACTCTGTAGCTTTGAAACCCTCTTGTCTTACAGATGTGGTTAGGTGTTGATGTACCAAATCAAGGTAGTAAACAGTCCAAGATGCAGTTGGAGGCCATCCTGCCCTGCCCTATGCTCTGTGAACTGACCTAGCTAGGCCTTGTTCCTCTATCTGTGAATGCGTGACTCATCGATATGGGCGTTTGTGTTGGGCCCATACCAACCTTGTTTAGTCCCACAGTGTTTTGTTCGCCCCACGGAGGCCAAGAAAGCCGCAGATGAAGCCAAGATGAGATTTGCCCACATAGATGGAGATCATCTGACACTGCTGAATGTCTACCACGCTTTTAAACAAAGTAAGTGTAAATTAGATTGAAGGCACTCTTTTGTCTAAATGTCACTTGCAGCATATAAGATGTTTCTTCATCTCACTTTCATTTATTATCTGTGACAACTTTACATTAGAAACCCAGAGGTACTTTAGAAAAAACTCCTGACTAGCATTTAAAATAGAAATTGTCTGTCCTTTCCAAAGTTGTTTACGCTTAATCAGGGAGAAAATACCAATTATAGAAAGCTGGAAAATACAGAGCAATAAAAACAAAATACTAGTATAATACTTACCAGTAACCTACAGATTTTTATATACTTTCTTTTCCTGTTTATTTTCATTTTATGTGAATACTTTCGTATCATTTATAGAATCTTCACTGCTTAATAGTTTTACTAATAAATAGCTCTTTAAATAAATATACAACTTAACAAAATAGAAAAATGGGCTGCAGATGTGAATGACCATTCTCAGGCTACAAGTGGTCCATAAACATGAGGAAAGTCAACTCTACTTGTTGTTCAAGAGTATTATTATTGAGAGGTACCATTTTCTCACATACAAAACTGGCAAAGGTTATAAAAAAAATAGTATTTAGCTCTGTAGGAGTGGGTTTAGTGAAACAATCCTACACCAGAGGTGGAAATAGAAATTGATGTGGTCTTTATGAAAAGCAGATTTTATATCACCAAGACCTTAAGAAGTTCATACCCTTTGACCCAGAAATAATCTGTGAAATTATCTTTCAGTATCCTGTGGACACAGATATAATTAAAAATTTCATTTCAGAATTATATATGATAGTAAAGAAAGGGTGGGGGGGAACTACCTTAATGCCCACCAGTAAAGATGGTTCAGTGATTTATGCTATAGCCACATGATGAAATGCTGTTCTAGTTTTATTTTATTTTATTTTATTTTATTTTATTTTATTTTATTTTATTTTATTTTATTTTATTTTATTTGGGAGAAAGCAATAGAGCACAAGTTGGGGGGGCAGGTGGGCAGAGGGAGAAGCGGACTCCCTGCTAAGCAGGGAGCTCAACGCAGGGATCCCAGGACCCCTGGGATCATGACCTGAGCCAAAGGCAGACGCTTAACCAACTGAGCCACTCAGGCGCCCTGTTCTAGCTTTAAATCATATTTTCAGAGAATATTTAATGACATGAAAAACATTTTCCATTTGTTTGAGAACAAGGAAATGCAGGGGCCCAAATTCAAATTTTTCACGTCTTATTTGTAACTCATTTTTGTTTATCTCCTAAAAATCTCTTTACACTCCTAAAATAGTCTGTCCATTTTGGCACATCTCTTTTGGGGTGGGGGTGAATTTATGTATCTCAGAGTCCAAAAGTGCTGCAGAGCCAGTAAGTGGAGCAAAGAGCATAGCTGCCAAAGTGCTGCACGTCTGTGTCTTACACATGAACTTTGCCGTGGGTTGAAAAGAATTGATAAATACCAGGTTAAAATAAAAAATGAGGCCAGTGCACAGTTTACTTCAGAACGTTTATTTTACCCTCTTGTGTCCAGTGTATTGATAATGCATCATGTTAAAGACTATTACTGATAGGTTAGGTCAGTCCAAGAAATACAGTATATTCCTGTGTGTGCTAAACTGTATCGTGGTGGTGGAGCTGTGTGACCGCCAGACACATAACCTGTTAACTGACTGTGAGATTGCCTGCAGAGGGGAAGGTCTTGAGAAGGAGCAGACTCATGTCCATCTTACTCTCAAAATCCTTTGATATCATTAAAATACTGTTGTTGTTTTTTTAAAGATTTTATTTATTTATTCGACAGAGAGAGAGACAGCCAGCGAGAGAGGGAACACAAGCAAGGGGGAGTGGGAGAGGAAGAAGCAGGCTCATAGCAGAGGAGCCTGATGCGGGGCTCGATCCCGGAACGCCGGATCACGCCCTGAGCCGAAGGCAGATGCTTAACCGCTGTGCCACCCAGGCGCCCCTAAAATACTGTTTTAAGTGGAAATTAAAAGATTTCTAAAGGAACAGCATGGATTTTTACCATGTAGGTCTCACAAGACATTTTAATGTTCTTTTAAATTAGGAGATTGTATTCTTTTGTTTAAGTTCTGATAACTGGCACAGCAGTCAAGTGTATTTGGATTTCATAAGTTGCTTAGAAGAATAAAGTTTAGGTTTGATAGCAGAACTATGTATTTGGATTTTAAATATGAATGTAACAATTCAAGTTCAGTCTTTGAAATTTGAGGAGTTTATTATTTCATGTGATAAAATTACTAAGTAATGCTTATTCTTTACATACATATTGGTGGTTGGGAGCTTCCTATGAAAATATTGAACAGTAGGTATCTATAAAAGCTTTATCCTACCGCTTCTTAATAGGGCTAGCAGAGGAAGTGTCATGAGTTAGAGTGATAGCATCCATTCTCTAGATGCTTGATCCTTGTCTCCTGCATGCCTCTTACTGCCATAGGGATGGTAAGCTGTTGGGTGGTTTTAGACCTTTTACTCTATATAATTGTAATAAATAAGGTCAGAGGAAACAAAATGACTGAACATTTGATAGAAGTGTCCCCATTAGTCAAAGGATTTAGCCTTTAATTAATTACTGCCTGTCATCTTTTCAAATAAAGGGAGCTATTTTAAAAATAATACCAGACTTCTAGATCTCTACATAATATTTGGACTTTTCAAATCTCTTTATTGAATTTGGAATGTTTTCACTAATGATTTTTAAATGATGCTATGTTATGTTATTAGTTGAAACATTAAGTATGTTTACAAAATAGCAACCATGTTTCGGATACTGGTCAAGAGGAACTATTTCATTAGAGACAATGGTCAATGGTTGATTACATAGAAAAGCTAAAATTCATCTTGATACTACCGTATGTTGAAATAATATTTTTTAAAAAAGATTTGTTAATTTGAGAGAGTGCACACATATGAGCAGAGGGCGGAAGGGGTAGAGGCAGAGGGAGAGGGAGAGTCTTAAGCATACTTCCCGGTGAGCTTGGAGCCCATCGTGGGGCTCCATCGCAGGACCCTGAGATCAAGTCCTGAGCTGAAAATCGAGAATCTGATGTTTAACTGACTGAGCCACCCAGGCATCCCTGAAATAACACTTTTGAGAAACAACTAGATTTAAGTTATTTTGCGGCACATTGATTTCTCTGTGTGTATGTCTGATTTCACTCTGAAATGGTTTGACTTTAGATCTTAAAAGTAGTTTTACTGTATTGGTTAAGAAATTTGTGGCTAACATTATTTTAAGAAAATGATTTCCATTTTTAGATTTTATTTCTCCCATTTATCAAATTATTTCTCACAAATTTAGAAAATACAGTAATACTATCAGATAGTGTTTATCTTGACAACTTAAAATTGCCATTTTGTTACTCTTTAGGGTATGAATTCTGAAATTTAGAACCTCAGAAAACCTATACTTCAGATCAGAGTCTGCAAATCAGCTGCTCTTTTCAAAGGGCCCCTTTCTTACTGTCTCAGTGTGGACATTTCCATTGCCTTTCAGCTCCGTACATTGCACCAGCATAAGCGAGGATGCCTCTAAAGCATACTTTTCTTCTCTTTGTGTTCTCTCCGGAAGATATTTGGTGCTTTGTTTTAATGTCAGTAAGTTCAGATGGATACTTCTTCTCATTCTAGATGGGTTAGTTAATGGACTTGAACACATCAATTCTTTAATTTAAAGATCCATTTTACTACCTCACCTACCCACCCACCCTTTCTGAATTGTGGCTGCATTTTATAATGGGCAAATATTTGTTAATATATTTGTTGTTCCTTTGAAAAGCAATTAAGAAAATGTTGTATGTTATAATGGGTAGAATCCTAGAACTGAGGAGAAAAAAGTGTGCCAAAGATGAATGTGTATTACAGAAACTGCGGGAGGATTAACATAGTTCTGATTTTAAGATCCCCCCCCATTTCATGATAACCCTCTTAGGTTTATTTATCAAAAGGCTTGTGAAGTAAATGAAGAAGTTTTCCATTGTGACTTTCCGGGGCATAAAAATGTCACTGTATAATATTTTATATTATGCTGCAGTTTGAGCTCTTTGCTTAAATGAGCAAACAGTAGATTGGTTGGAAGCTTGTCAAGGATTCATCAGTGGAGAAATACCCTTTGATAATAAATACATGCATTGAAATTATTTGAAGTGTTTAGCTTTGTTTATTAATAATAGTAAGACTTGTTTATTAAACATGAGTGGGGATTCCAGACATCCTTATATAAACTACATCACTTGTATTTTATTTTTTTATTTTATTTTTTACGTTTATAGTCTAGATCTTTATTTTTTATTCCAGTTATTTTAATTCCAGTTGACATAAAGTGTTATATTAGTTTCAGATGTTCAGTATAATAATGTAACACTTCATACATCACCCTGTGCTCATCCCTATTCAAAGGGATACATGCATCCCTGTGTTTATAGCAGTAGTATTGTACAATAGCCAACATATGAAAGCAGCCGAAGTGCTGTCCATTGCTTGATAAATGGATAAAGAAGAGGGTGTGTGTGTGTGTGTGTGTGTGTGTGTGTGTGTGTATAACAGAATATTACTCAGCCATAGAAAAGAATGAAATCTTGCTATTTGCTACAAGAAGGACGGAGCTAGAGAGTACAATGCTAAGTGAAATAAGTTGGAGAAAGACAAATACCATATGATTTCACTCATGTGGAATTTAAGAAACAAAACATGCAAAGGGAAAAAATAAGACAGGGACAAATTCAAGAAACAGACTCTTAACTATAGAGACAAACTGATGGTTACCAGAGGGGAGGTGGTTGAGGGAGGAGTTAAAAAAAAAAAAAGGTGGTGGGGATTAAGGAGTGCATTTAACCACTTGTATTTTAAATCGTTTGTCCCCCATTAATAGGCACATGGGTTGCAGTGAAACTTTTAAACTTTTAGCTCTAGGTTTGGTGCTCTAGCCCAGGAGTAGTTAAATAAAAACTGCAGTAGTCATTTGAGTTTAGTTTTACAACTTATAAATTGTATTTGGTAATCTTAATCTAAGTCTGTCCTTTCTTTGAAAATGAGGAAGACGTGGCATTTTATCGAATCCCCTCAACCCATCCCTGTCTGTTAGACTATATTAGAAACAGCCAGGTGGGTGTTTATGGGTAATCTGACTTCAGTTCATTAAAAATAGTTTATTGAAAATCCAGTAGCCAGAAACCTTAGTGCTCTTTCTGATTTTGAGCTTCACTACAGATTTTTAGGACAGTTGATAACATTGTGATTCTTCTGTAACACTGATGTGGGTAATTCTCCTTTCTGGATTACTTAGTTTATTCTTAATAATGATTTTCCTTTTTAATTAGATAATATACCTTTATGGATGATTCATATCCCTTCTTTTTCCCCTCCCTCCAACTTTGTAGATCATGAATCGGTTCAGTGGTGTTATGACAACTTCATTAACTACAGGTCCCTGATGTCAGCTGATAATGTACGCCAGCAGCTATCACGGATTATGGACAGATTTAATTTGCCTCGTCGAAGTACTGACTTTACAAGCAGGGACTATTATATTAATATAAGAAAAGCTTTGGTTACTGGGTATTTTATGCAGGTATGTGGATAATACATGCATGCGTAATTAAATGTTTACATCATATTGTTTGCTTTCCTGTAACAACCCTTTGAATCTACCTAAACAAGTTAAAGAATGCCTCTGAATATTGATTTTAAATGTTACGTCCAGATTCTCAAGAAATTTTATGTGTCTAATGAGTAATAGATGAACTCGTTAAATGATGAAGTTAGTAATCCAGTTATGTAGAAATCAATTTGGAATTACTTTTTAATTAAAAGAGTCTTTTGTATACCAAATGATGTGTTGGCCATTTTCGGGTAGGATTAACAGCTATTTCTTCAATGTAAATTTCAATTCTTGGCTTTTGATAAATGTATCGAAAAGTGTGAATCTGCATAACTGGAGATGCAGGATTATAAACTCTGCCGAAACAGGGCAGTTGTCTGAGTGGGTCCAAAAGTACAGTTCAGTTTCCTCCTTATGTAGAAACTAAAGGCTCCGAAAATCAAATATTCGGACAACTGTAGAGTGATCATTGATATTTATAACTGAGACACTTGGAGGCTGCAAAAGCCAAAAATGTCTTTTAAGTGATAACGATGAAAAATAATTTAAAATGTTTCGTTTAAAGTGTGTTATGGTGGGGACTGTACTAACTGAAGTACAGCTTGTCAGGTAAACATAGTGAACATTTGTTTTAAGGGATTTTAAACAAATTATGTTTAAACACTCATTCTCTGGTGGTAAAATTGAAAACAGATCAATCCATTACTTGGAATCAGATTGATTTTAATTATCCCTTCTGTCTCCTGCTTGTTTTTTCATTCTCTGTTTTGGCTGTGTCTGTTAAGCAAGATGTGGCCTGCCTTTAAGGCCAGGTGAGCTGAATAAATAGAATGGACCCAAATGCACAGAATCAAAATAAGAATTGATTGGTGCATAGTCTGTAGTTGAAATCATAGTAACAGTAAGAATTTTTATTGTGGCATCTTACGTAAGATCCCATGCACATTAGAATTAGGAAAATAATAGAGCTAGGTATGAAAATTCATTCTTTAGACACTTTATTCTTAATATCTGTTTAGTGTGTACCAGTACACGGTGGCTTCTTTTTGACATATTCTTAATTTTGCATAGTTCAAAAAAGATTGACAAAGCCATATTCAAACATTATGGATTTCTACTTCTCTGAAGATTAAACTTTGTTAGAAACAGGGCATGCAGTGTAGTACCTGGCTCCTAGTAGGTGCTTAGTAATTATTTGTTGAAGGAAATTGAGTTCATTTTCTGTTATTTATTAATAATTACTCATTTCCCTCATTCACACACATTCTTCATATTACTGTAGTGCTAGAATTGGAAAAGGCATATCATCATCTGTTTCAGTGTTTGCTAATCCAGTATTAGATAAGTTCCACCATTTGATGTGTTTGATTATAGATAGAAGAAATGGGGGCAAAAAGCACGTGCACCTTTGTCCACTCCATTCTTTTTCTTATAGTCTTTTCTTTGTAGACTACCTTTTGCTTTGTTTTTCCATCTTAATCGTGAATGTTCTAGTAGTTCATCTAATACACAGTTGCCACCTGGCAGTAGAGAACCTACTCCAGATAGTTGAAGGCAGGAAGGACCAGATAGTGTATATATAAGGCTCTGTGGGCCCATTAGGTCACTGTTGAAACTGCTTAGATCTGTCTGCCTTCGCGGTACAGATGTGGCCGTGGGCAAATGGGCATCCCTGTGTTCCAGTGGAACTTTACTTATGGACCCTGAAATTTGAATTATGTGATTTTCACTCGTCACCAAGTATTCTTCTTTTGTTCCCCCCCACCCCCCATTCTTTAAAGATGTATGAACCATTTTTGGCTGACAGGCCTTAACAAATTCAGGCAGTGAGTTTGCTGATCCCTGCTTTTATCAGGCAGTGATAAATAAGTGTAGCCATCAAATAAAAAGCAGAAGATGAGGCCTGCCTGTTCTCATTATATAGGTAGCTTTACACTACTTTTGCTTTATAACTAGCACTTCAAAGGCATTGTTTTAATTTACTGGATTTTGGTTTCAGGTGGCACATTTAGAACGAACAGGGCATTACTTAACTGTGAAAGATAACCAGGTGGTTCAGTTGCATCCCTCTACTGTCCTTGACCACAAGCCTGAATGGGTGCTTTATAATGAGTTTGTTCTTACGACAAAGAATTACATCCGGACGTGTACAGATATCAAGCCAGAATGGTAAGCACCACCCTTTGTTCTAATAGTTTTTTTTAGCATTTTTGCTCAGAATGGAATTTGGCTTTGTTGCACTAGTCCTATCCTGGAACTTAATGTTCTTTCTCATCAGCTCAGGATATCTGCTCCAGTGTTTGGGTATGGGGCTTCGACCTGATGGTATGGTTGATCTCTTAGAATCTTTGCTTTGCTAAGAGGACAGTGGGGTTGTTGGTATGGGCATGGGCAGGATTTGAAGCCAAACATAAAATTACAGTTTTCGAGCATCAGAAGTGTCTTTGGAGCTATTATTCTCTTGTTGTTCTGATCAACTCAAGTTTCATAGTACTGTACTAGAAACAGTCTTCAGCTCTGAGCTGTTTATATGATGCTTTAGAAAGAGTTAAGCAAACATAAAAACTACACATCTCGTATCTAAGCACATTTGATTTACACATTGTTATTGGAACGGACTGTGCTATTTTAAGCAAAATTACGACCCCTCCTCTTTTGTGTGTCTGGTTTTTTGTGTTGGTTGGTTGGTTGGTTTGCCAGAATCCATTCTGTGACTTCTGAAAGGAGACGTAAGCCAAGAATGGTGGGGCTGAAAGCACTTTTTTTAGTTGATGTCACTTGCTAGATATTGTGAGGCTTCGTTCCTACACAGGTTTATGACTTCTGACACTTGTGTAGGACATTACCATTTTATCTATTTAAGATAAATAGAGAAAAAATTGTTGAGAAAAAATTGTACGGCTAAACATTAAAAAAGATTCAGTCAAGTGAATGCTTTGGGGTATAGATCTATATTTATGGTTATTAAACTTCGAAAATGAGAAGATCCAATCATTTGAATACAGAGATGTTTCTCATCTAGAACCTGTGTCGCTATCACCTTGGAGAGCTCGGTCAAAACAGTGTCCTAGGCTGAAGAATTAATAGCCTTATTTTATTTTATTTATTTTATTTATTTTTTTTGAAGATTTTATTTATTTATTTGACAGAGATAGAGAGAGGGAACACAGCAGGGGGAGTGGGAGAGGAAGAAGCAGGCTCATAGTGGAGGAGCCTGATGTGGGGCTCGATCCCACAACGCTGGGATCACGCCCTGAGCCGAAGGCAGACGCTTAACCGCTGTGCCACCCAGGCGCCCCAATAGCCTTATTTTAATATCTTTATAGTAATGTAAAAAAAGGTTTTTAAAAGGATTTGTCTTGAGGTTTTGTGAGGTTTTTTTAAGTTATGCAAAGTCCAACATCAGAAAATTTATAGCTTACGAAAGTAGTGCACTTCTAAAACTAGTGTTTGTATGGATTAGGCGTTTGCAGTTGTAATGTTGACTTGCATTAGATTTGCCTTTGTTCATCAGTATTATTAATGAGTAATTCCTATCCTATTAGCAATTCCAGTCTTTAATTAAATGTTAATTTGGTAATTTTTCCCCCCCTTCTGGACAGGTTGGTGAAAATTGCCCCTCAATATTATGACATGAGCAATTTCCCACAGTGTGAAGCAAAGAGACAGTTGGACCGCATCATTGCCAAACTTCAATCCAAGGAATATTCACAGTACTGAATTCAGTGCTTAGAACTGAAGTTATTCAGAGGACAGCTTTAAAAGATGAATGAACTCAAAAGTTCAAGTTGTGCTCTTCACGTTGGTTCAATAATGGCCTTTATTTGAAAGCTTTTTAATTTTTCTTTACAGTAAATATTCCATTCTGATTTCATAAATTAAACATTTATGCCTCCCTTTTGTGTTGACACTGTAGCTCATACTGGAAAAGTCGATCAATGTTTTGCAGTTTATTGAAAGTAGTTCTATATATAACAATGTTATAAGCATTTCTTTAGAAATGGTTGAAAATGCTTCTAAAATGTGATTATCGACCATGGTATGCATGATCGTTGTAATTGTTGACATTCCTTTTAGAAGTTGTGAAATGTTACAACTTGTGCTTATGTAGACACAATCTTCTGTCTCAGTACAGAGGCACTGACTTCAATAAAGTCTATTTATACTAATTTCAGCCAAAGCACTTTGATATCTTTGTTCTAGTCTCTCTAAGTATGGCTTCTTCTCTTCTCAAATGTGGGGCTTTTCTTCTTTTTTAATTGTAAGTATACTATGATTACATATTTAGCATCTTCCACAAAGGCTACTACTCCTTAGATAAAATAGTCATTAAAACAATATTTTTAGGAAGATAGCATGCACTTTGTTAGGTTAATCTGGGTGTGATCTAATGGGATAAAAATACATAGTTTTCATTCAAAATTGGATCTTGAAGGACAGAATAATGAAAGAATAGCTTTCTCTCTCCATCTTAGTTTATTTCATAGGGCTGATTTGTTACCACATTTTTAGCAGATCTTTTTATTTTACTTAGAGAAACCTTCTTAAATACCTTACCCTCTGAAACAAATCTTTGTTTATATTAAATAAATGGTAGGGAATGATGTTATATTGTAGATCTTTAGTCAGTTTTACCGAAGTCTCAGAGTTGGGTATTTTATGTAGTGTACAGAGTGATTAGCCAAGTCTGTTAAAATGTGAACTTGACTTTCTGTTTCCTTTAGCAGGTAGTAGACAAGTTAAAAACCCTTTTTTAACAGCAAATGAGGTGTTTGGTGTGACCCTTCAGCGGGCTTGTAATAAATCAGTTCCTTTCACTTGAAAAATAAATACTGTACTTCTTAATTTCTGGACTCCCTTTTTCTCCGCCCCCCTTACAAATATTTAAATGTTAAAAAATTTATAGGTGTGTTTAGTTGGAATTTAAATATGTTTTGTAGCATATATCTTATGTGGTTTAAGGGAGTTGGGCAAATTAGAATTTTTCAGGTATACTTTTTAGTATACAGGTAGCTGTTATTTAATGATGCTGGTGGCTTAAGAGTTAATACACTTCTCTAAGTGACTAATGTTATTCCCATGGGATGATTTACATGGTGAAATAATATTTTAGGTTGCATTTAAATTGAGTAAAAATTTTTTCTACTTTAAGTATCGGCAAATTATCTGCTAGAATTTTTTTAGATTATGTTAAAGTCTAGGCACTTGGTCAGATTGTTTCCCCTAAACAGGCAGCTTTTGCCAAAGTATTATGTTGCATTTTTTTCCAGTTGCATATTTTTATAATCTGACCATCTATCTAGTTTTAAATAGATCTCAGTGTACCGTATGTGTTGTTTAACCTCGTGCTTTTTAAAATTGGACCATTAGGTTTTCTGAAAGACTTGACTTGTAGAACTCTGATGGAAAGAAGGATGTTTGGCATTTGGCATAGTTTCTAGGAACAGCAAGTATTCTTTCCATCTTGTAAGTGATGAGTGTGCACTGGGAGTGGCCATGGAAACAGTAGGGCGAGCTGAGCTCTTTCCTTCCCTGTCATCACACCCACCCCACCGTTGAGTTTTGTAAGGCTCGCCACATCTGACCAAAGCTTTGAGTCTTAAGCATTGATGTTATCGGCAAAGGTATGGCTTGTAAAATTTGTGTCCTCTAACCCCTTCATTATAGGTTTGGCAGCAGAATACAAAAGTGGTTACAATTTCCCTTGTTTGCATGGGTGGTTAAAACTATCAAATCAATCCTCAGTGGTACTGTCGAATAAGAAAATTAAATTTAAAATTTTTTCCATAATATTCAGAAAATCTTATTTGAAGATTTTTCTGAAGAGGTCTCGCCTCTCAGAATAGTAGAGCTGCTTTTTGTTGTGAATGTAGCATTAGAAAGGAAGGTCTTTTGACTACAAGTTGAGGAAATGAACACAACTTGGAGGAGTAGGACAGGATAAAATATACCCTACAGTCAACCCGCTAATTCCACAAAGCAAAAAACATATGACTTAGTCCTAGAATTTCAGGTTTATAAGGGAACACAAACACCTTGAGATTCTCTTCTGAATAATTTTAATGGCCATCCCCTCTGCTCAGATACTTTAAAGAAAACCATTACTTTCAAAGACATCTTAATAGTTCTGCTAGAAATGCTGAGCTAAAATTTCTTTCTCTGTGACTGTTTCTAATTCTTGCTTCTAGAGCAAAGTTAGTTAAATAAGGATGTTTGTTTTACTGCACGATGCTACTTAGATATTTAACTGTCCTCTTCCTTTCCTCTGATTTAGGCTGAATAGCCTGTTTTCCCATGACCCTTCTCTTCAGTACGGTTTCTAGATATCCTGAACATCCTGATTAACGTCTGCTAGCTATTCTCTGGGTTGTAGTCAGTAGTGTGCTCTCAACTGGGCAGAGTGTGGCGGAACTTGTATTTCTCAGGGGACCAGACGTGACACCACTTCTGTTAACGCCGCTTATGATTACATGAACCTTTCAAACATCCACAGCGCACTTTTGGCTCCTGTTAATCTTAGCGTAAATTTAAGGCGTCCAATTATTATGTGATAGTTTTGGATGTGACTGAGGGCTGGGAAAAGACCCTCACAGACCGTGGACAGTGTTCATCTTCAGAGACCTCGCTCCACGCTCTTAAATGCATCTCTGTATCGCTCATTAAATAACATTGAAAAGATTACAGAAATAAGAACAATTGCTTCCTAAAGAATTGGGATAGGACTATCTCAAGCACATGTTTTCTAATAGTTCTAGAATTCTTGTAGTGTGAAACCAACCTACGCATTGTTTCAAATGCAGTTTTTATCAATACTGAATTTAAAAGTAAAGTTGACAGATTTGGTATGTACATAATAAACAGTGATTTGAATTTTATAATTTCTTTTTATGTTAGAGAAAGTAGGGGAGGAATTGTGTTCCCGGGCAGTTTTGGTGGTAGCTAGCTGGTACTGGACCTGTGGCCAAAATGGCCCCGTAGATAAACTGTTGCGTAGGCAGTCGGGCGGTACTGTGCATTGCCAGCGCAAACCTGTGTATCGAGACCTTGTTGCTGCGGTGACTTCTGATTCCTTCTGTTGGTATACACTGGCTAGATGTTGGGAGCTTTCCTGTTTCGCTTAACCGAATTCCTTAGCTCGGACTTGGAACTCGCTCATTTCGAGGGTGTCTGAGCCTCACCTAGCAAAAGCAGTTCTCTGTAGCCACCTCTGTCAGCAGTTGTGTTGCTGCGTGTAACCCTGGGAGTCGATTAGATTTGGCAAGTTTCTCAGATTTTTTGTTGTTGTTAATATGTGGGCTTCTTTTACTCTTGTTTTAAAAGATGCAATTTCTTTTAGAGTCTTCATTTGTAATTACAATAGGTCGTAGTAAATGGAACCCGATGGAGAACTCCCAAGTCATAAACTTGGGAAAACCACATTTAAATAACTTGGTTTTTTGTTGTTGAGTGAAAGGGTTTGGACGTGGAAAAAACTTGTGAAGCCTGCTTTTTACAAGAAGTTGCACCGTTAGGATGGAGATCAAGAAAGAGGAGACATTTTTAAAAGAAAGGAACTACCTTCACGTTTTTAGGCAAAATTTCAACTAACGTCTTGGGAGAGACTGGAGTTGAGGCCAAGCTTGGTGGTGTTAGCCTTGGGAATGAGAAAATTTCCTTAGATTAGGACAGTTAAGGGACCTCAGTTCAAATGGCCTCTTATGGAGGGTGCCAAGGGATCCAGTTCAGGCATGCGGGAGAGGAGTGTTGTGTGAATTTGACAGTGGATTCCTTCTCCTCAGGCTCCTCTCCTGGGGGCTCCAGCCCGGAAGTGATACACAGGGAGAAGGCTGTCCATCTTGAGTATGGCTAACGAAGGCATGGAGAAGAGTGGTGGCGTCTTTAAGATCTTTTTTTTTTTTTTTTAGGATTTTATTTATTTGACAGGGGGAGTGGGAGAGGGAGGGAGAGGCAGGCTTCCCGCTGAGCAGGGAGCCTGATGCGGGGCTTGATCCCAGGACCCCAGATCCCCGGGATCATGACCTGAGCTGAAGGCAGATGCCCAACAGCTGAGTCACCCAGGTGCCCCAAGTCTCTGAGATCTTGTCATTAAAAGAATCATTGAGGGGCGCCTGGGTGGCTCAGTTGGTTAAGCGTCCAATTCTTAGGTTTCGACTCAGGTCATGATCTCAGGGTCGTGAGATTGAGCCCTGTGTCGGGCTTCACGCTGAGCACCACATCTGCTTGGGATTCTTTCTCTCTCTATCCCTTACGTTTGTGTGTGCTGCGTGTGCTCTTTCTCTCTGTCAAATAAATCTTTATTTAAAAAAAACTAAAAGAGTCGTTGATAGCTGTCCCTATAAACTCATCTAGTATCCGTGAATTTTCTTCATGCCTTGTGCTTCTGTGATGTTTGGTTAGTAGCATTGGTGAGCATTGTATACACAGTACTAGTTGTGATGTCTTTGCTGAGAAGTATCTTTGCTTCAGCTTATATATTTGTTTTTCATATAATTGTTAGGCAATTGAAATTTTGTCTACCCAAATTTGAGAAATGATCAGAGTGAAATGTGGCATGCTCTCAATTTGAGGGAGTGACTTATTTTAAAATCCTTAATAAGAATTTATTTTAATGCTCACAGAGGTATGTGTTGTTTTATTTTAGATTATATAAAGAAGTGGAATCACTGAGGTTAGGTGGTGGGGAATATTTCAGCTTTATGGCACTAGCTCTATTTAGTGCCTTATCAGAGAACCTAGTCTTTGATTCACAGGGAGGCTTTACCTACCAGTGCTAACATTCTTTAAAAGGGAAACATTTTAATTTTTAAGGAATGATAAACCCATGCAGTAAATTGTAACAAATGATTGGAATGTCACCTCTGGGTTGTGATAATGTATGTATGACATCGCTTTAGTATATTTGCTCTTAGTTGTACAGTCTCAGTTCTCCTTGATACAAAAACATACAGACTATTTTGTAAAAGAACTTAAAAATTGTTAAAGCTTTATATTTGGCTGTTTTGTGTAATCATTACTTCCCCAAATTAATTATATTAATGAATTTTTTTGTAATTTAATATAGTTTGTTTTATTATTTACATTTTTACATTTAAGAGGGGGCTGGACTGATAATGTTGAAGGTATTTTTTAAGCTTTAAATGTCTGCACTTAATTCTGGAACATTTAATTACCTTAGAGAAACATAGCACTTTGTACAAAAAGTAATAGCGACTGCTTTAGAGTTGTCCTCTTTAAGTAGTGTTAGGATCAGGACCTCCTCATGTCAGTTTTGGTTCAATGTATTTTGTTTGATGGGTAAGAACACATTTCCCCATTTTTGTTTTATTAGTATGGAGAAATGTAATATTGGGTATCTTTTAATGTAGAGGACTTTGACACGAATTGATGGCTCTTGGATAGTTGTGGTCATGTTTTCACCAGGAAACAATAAGGTAGACTGAAGGCAGTAGAAATGATCAGTCATGTGGAGGAAAAGAGGAAGCAGTCAATAGCAACTTTTAAAATAGTTTATAGGAACTCTTTAGAGTCCTTTATCAGAACTGAACTGTATAACTCTGTGGTATGTTGTGTTATTTCCATTTTTTTAATTAATTTTTTTTTAAAGGAGAACTGAGTTCCAAGGTCATGTGGTCACATACCAGCAGAACTAGCTATTCCTCATTTTACCTGAGGGCCCCTGTACTAAATGTGTTTTCCCTGAGCTGTCAGCAGGGAGCTGGGATATGTAAAGCTTGGTTGGAGTCCTTGATTGGCTGCATGGTCTTGGGATTGTGGTGCTTACCAATAAGTTTAGAACATTTTCCACAATATGTAGTGGGCACATTTGTGACCAAGGTGGGTTTAGTTTTCCATTTTGGTTGAATGTTCGTAAGAAAATGGAAAGGGAACTTTACTGTATCCCTGCTCCTCCCCTTCCTTGGGTGGTGCTGTAAGGGTCTGAGGAGGACACCTGTTTTCACCTACTTGTTCATCACACTGTGGATTTGCAGTGCAGCCCTTTCTTGGTTGTGTTTTTAGAATGGCTCAGCGAACATAATCTGAAGTCTGAAGTCAACATAATCCAGAAGTCACTTGTTTGGTTTGGGGATTAGAAATATTTCCAAACCGAAGTGAATTCCGTTTATTTCCTCCTTTTATTCACACTAAATTGCTTTTCCCATGACTTGGAGCCATTGTGAGGATAGATCATCTTTCCCACTTCCGTACTTTCAGTCTGAGTATTTGAGGTGGTTCTTACTCTGCTGGGCAGTGAGTTCCTGAAGAGCTGGGGCTATGTCGCATGTCTCTGTGTCTCTCATACCTACTAACCCTGGGCCTCGGATGCAGTAACTTTTCAGCAGGTATTTTAAAAATACAACTAGTTGCTGTGGCTTTCGTATGTTGGGTTTTTTATATCATTGTTCCCTTCTTACTGGTAGTGGTAGAACTTAAAACTCCCTACTGTTTTTTACCCATTAGGCTAAAAACCAGATTGCTCCAAGGGTATGCAGTGAAATGGGGCAAGAATGTGATGTAATGAACTTTTGTAAACAGAACGATCAGATTTTATTTTATTATTATTTTTTTTTCATTTTCTAGTCAGGTTTGAAAACCCATCTCTGCCCTTTTCAGGCAGTGAGATTGTGGATTTGTGACTTACCTCACCTGCTTCCTCATTTGTAAGGGGTGGCTTGATTATAATACTTTGCCCAAAGGGTAGGTTCACTAAATGAAATAAAATATAACATCTGGTCCAGTGGATGCCCATAATTGACAGCTTTTCCTGTCTCGCTGTCAAAAATACGATTTTAAATAGGTATTTTGTGAGACCTTAGTAAAGCTTCATTCTTTTACATAGAACTTGAAATAATTATTGTGACCTCCTTCAGAGATCTTTCTTGCTTACTCCCTGACTCCTAGAATTTTTAAGGTCACTTGGAAAGAGATTGCCCTGTATAAACATTGATACTGCTGTGACCAAGACAAGCAGATCTGATAACCTGAATGTTTTCCCTCCTTGATTACATGCTTAGGGGAGGCTGGTAGGGAAGTATCCAGAAAGAATGTATTGAAAGGAATCACAAGCTTTTTATGGATAATCCACATTGTATTTATGTATTGACAGAGCGTAGCATCTCTGACAGTACTTATAGATACTGAGTTTTAATCTCTTGAAGTCATTATTTCATTACAAATAAATGATCGAAGTATTGGTCTACAAGGTGAACTTGGCATCATGCACTCTCTAAGCATCTAGTTTAAGTTTCTAGGGGGAAGGTCTTCCTCGTTTGGGCCTTCTTTTGTAGTCTGATGACAAGGGTTTGGGCACCACTAGGCAGACAGGAGAGCTGGTGTTCAGACTTAAAGAATTGGGCATAAACATTTATTTTCTTGTGTAGCATTTTTTTCAGTCTCATGAAGAAGGGAAAAAATAAAACTTAAATGGCATAAGTAAGGAAATTAGTTTGTTATATACTTAATACCAAAAATACTGATAGCTTTTAATACTGATAGCTTTTATGTAGGTAGTTGTAGAGAATTACTTTTTCAAAATTCATTTACTTTATGAAAGGGAATATTAGGTGTTTCTGCTGAACTCACTAGCAAATATAAACACCATCGATCATATGTTCATATTATTATTATTAAGTTATATCTGAACAATACAAAGACTAATAGCTAGAAGTTTTCGAAGGCCATGGGATTTTCCACAGAATTTCTAGGCCTGCTAGATTTATCTTTTTAAGTTATTGTTCAAAGTTTCGCTCCTTATTAAAAAAATAGAAAGCTTAGGGAAACAGATAAGTGGCAGTTTATCACTTCCCAGGGCCCTATCCCTCTTTTATTTCCAAGTCATTATCTAGTTTTTGAATATGGCATCGCCACCTTGACTTTTTTTTTTTTTTTTTTTTTACTGTTCGGCACTAAAATATTTGAGATAAGTCCTTAGTGTTGAGGAAATCCTGAATCCTAGAGCCGGGGGGGTTAAAAGCAATGCAGTGACAGGCTATGAAATAGTGTTGTCATAACTTATCAGTGGCTAGTAAATAGGGTAGTTGCCTTCTGACACCATTTTGAGTGAAGGCAGTTTAATTGCGTCGCCTCTGTTTAGATAAGCATTTGGGATCCACAGTCAAATGTATGAATGCTGTGGTTTAAAGTATTTCCATTATATAAGATTTGACTTCTTAAGTGATTTTTCTTTCTTAAGTTCCACTTTATATCAAAATTTATTTTGGACAATGTCTTTCACTGTGTACCTGAAGAAACATCACCAACAAATGTATGTAAATCCAGTGACTGTAAGAAATTGGAAATTTGCAAACACATGATTGACAGTTGGTGATTTACCCTACCCCCATGCTTCACCCCTTCCCTGCCCCCCCCCAATCCTATGGAAACAATTAAACAATTCTGATTAAGAATTTGTAATTTTTAGTTGTGTTATTTTTCCTTGAAGAAGACTCCTTCCCTGTTGAATGAAGATTCTAGCTTCTGGGCATATCACATTCACGCTTCCAGCCTCATTGCTTCCTGCAGCATAAACAATAAACACTTAAACCAGTAAGCATTTGCCTGGATACTCATAGAGGAAGGCTGCAGCTATTTGAGCTAATTTTTGCATGCTTTGTCAATTCAAATTTTCTACTAGGTTGAAAATCCACTTTGGTTTGCATTGGTGATGGGTTTTATCCTCTGATGATTCAACCTTTTCGATTTTTGAAAGAGAGGAGTTTTAACCTTAGCAGTCATGTAGCACTTTAAAATTCAAAACAAGAATTTGACTCTTTGACTCTTAAAATGATACTGTGTGTTTTGTTTCTATGGTATGGGAGGGCCAAATGGATAGTAAGTTTCTGTTGCAATTGCAGTAGCTGTCACAAAATCGAAGAAAGTGCTGGAAGGGACCTCAGAAGTCCTTGATTTTAATCCCTCATTTCCAAAGAAAACCAAGGCCCTGAGATAACCAAATTCTCTTCAAGGTCATTCCATTTGTTATTCTGTCTGTTCATTCCAAGTCACGGCTTCCCCCCCTCCCCAAATGCATTTACAGACAGGGTGGCTTTTAATTAATTGCACCTGATTTCCTGCTTTCCCCAAATAAACAAAAATGGCTATTGAATTGTGCCAGTGGCATTAAGAGAATGTGGATAATAGTTATCAAAACTTGTGTGTGTGCATTATTTTAGTGATTTAACTTTGGAGTAAGTTTTAAACCTTTGCTAATTTCACGGTTTTTTTTTTCTGATCATGTGATTAGGATCTGATAATGGCTGTAAAATCTTGACCCTTTATAACTAAAGATCAAGTTTGTTTATTTTTCATTAAATTTTGGGGTAATGCATACCATTTCTTGACTTTCTTAAGGAAAAATCTGTTGATCTCTGGAAAAACACATTTCAAACACATTTTGATTTGCCCTGCCATGTTTTGAACACTACTTTCATGTACAGGTCTTGTGCTAATTAAGCACTTAACGTGCATTGAATTTAAATCCATTTTTCACAACAGCCCAGCCAAGGAAAATGAAGCCCTGTGAGGTTATGTAACCTGCCCAAGGTCTAGGACTAGTGAGAGCTGGGTTTTAAACTTTCGTAATGGAGGTGGAGGGGGGGAAGAGCAGACCCCAAAGCTCCATTAACTTACCTTTTCAGCCATGTTCTCCCCATAACCCACCTCACCTCACTCCAAGCCAGTGCGAAGCGGACCTTCATCATCATCATCTCTCTGGGCCACTTCGGCCATGGTCTCTTGAAAGCCCAGGCTTTGTGTAGAAATTGGTTTTACTCCACTTTTCCTCCCATCCCTCCTGTCCCTATCTTGCCAAGTTTGGCAAATGTCAGAGTATACCCAGGCACACCATCATTTGAATTTTCAGTCCCTTCCTCCCATCCCCACCCCAGGGATTTCCCCTATTTCCTGATATGCCCACCTGTGCATTTTAAAATATCTTGGTAGGGGCGCCTGGGGGGCTTATTAGAGCATCCACCGCTTGATCTCAGGTCCAGCTCCTGAGCTCAGCTAAGGTCTTGAGTTCAAGTCCCATTTTGGGCTCCATGCTGGGTGTGGAGCCTACTTAAATAAGTAAAATAAAATTACCTTGTTTTATATATATATATATTGCATTTCCAGGTGTTTTGTTGTTGTAGGAAGCTTTCAGGTTATCTGTCTCTAGAATTTGTTAGATATGGGAGTTGACCACTTCTCAATCTTTAATCAAGAGAAGGGATTGAGGTCCCATCATTGTGCTGCCTCATGAATTATTTGTACAGATGTAGAAAAGATAAATATTAATTGATGTAATCAGATGAGTGAAAGTTTAGTAAACTCTGTCTGACATATTAACATACTTGGACCAGCTGATTTTCTGTCCTTGAGCAAATCTCACTTGAGTTATATTGGCATAATTAAGTGGGGTTGATAAACCATCTCTTATTTATTTCCTTTCCCCCTGAAGCCTGACACCCGGCGGTCAGGCTTTGAAATCAAAACACTTCTTTGCGGGGTTAACTAAGAAAAATAAGAGACTATTCTTAGCCTACCCCCTCATACTTTTATCTCCACGGTGGAGGTGGTAGCTGAAATTCTGACCCAGGGGCCAGACCAGGAGAGCCACGCCATTCTTGAGATTCATCTAAGCTGTCCCTTTGCAGGGACTTGCCTTGAGGAGCTGGGGGTCCTGAGCCACTGCTTCTTCGCTCATTGTCCTTTTTTTTTTTTTAAGATTTTATTTTATTTTATTTTATTTTATTTTATTTTATTTATTTATTTATTTATTTATTTGACAGAGACCGCCGGAGAGAGGGGGAACACAGCAGGGGGAGTGGGAGAGGAAGAAGCAGGCTTCCAGTGGAGGAGCCTGATGTGGGGCTCGATCCCATAATGCCAGGATCACGCCCTGAGCCGAAGGCAGACGCTTAACAACTGAGCCACCCAGGCGCCCCTCATTGCCCTTCTTACTTGATGGCCAGACCTCTGTTTATTCCCTCATCTTTCAGAGATGGATAAAGTGGAGTCTCGTCTTTCCCTGGGGGTCAGGCTCTAAAGATAGTCTGTAAAGCTAAAATCGTTACATAGTTCAAGTTAAATCTCCCCGAGAAGGGGAGATGTTCGAGGTGCGTGCTGGGCTATTTCAAGGTCAGGGGCGGGGGATGGCCATTTTCCTTGTTATTGGAAGATCACAGTTTTTAAGCTGAGAATTGATAAAATTGGCCTTCATCCAGAGACCGTTTACCAAAAAAAAAAAAATCAAAAGAGAATCCCACTCATTATAGAAGACACACTTCAAGAGACAGGCAACTCTTGAGATAAGCAAATGGCAGATTGACGCTTCCCGTTCCGTAGACTCAAGGCACTCCCACTCAGAACAGTGGGCAGAGTTGTCCAAACTGTTTATATTGCAATTCCTCTGGTTTTGTCTTGTTTTTAGTGTTTTGTTGGTGCCTTATAATTGAATGACCATATTTAACTAATTAATTGCTATCTTGGATATTGTGAAAATTACGTTGGGTAGTCATTGTGACAAATGCTTTGTAAACTGTAAGATCCCTGTGGTGGTCATAAATGCAGTTCTCCAAATATTTTTGGTTCCAGGCCTGTGGCCGATTTTCACCCTTGAAGTCAGGTATGGCCATGTGACTTGTTTCAGCTGGTGAGATGGAGCAGAAGTGCCAGAGGCATAGCGGAGTGGAGGCTGTTAAGTTCATAGCGTGCATGTCCCGTGCTCCCGCTCCCCTGGCCATAGCAACTTTCCAGAGCAAGGTGACACAAAGCAAAGTTCCCAGGTGACCTCAGCTGGAGATGAACAAGAAATTAGCGTATGTTGTAGAGGTCTCTGAGGTTTGGGGACTGTTTGTTTTTACAGTGTAACTTAGCCTTCCTGACTGAGGTGCGCAGACACACAGGGGTCTTAATTGGTGTTGTGCTGTCTGACCTAGAGACCAATCAAGGCTATGGTAAAGGCGCAGTTGTGAGTTGTATTTAAAATGAAATCCTTTAGGGGCGCCTGGCTGGCTCAGTTGGTAGAGCATGTGACTCTTGATCTCAGAGTCGGGAGTTTGAGCCCCACATTAGGCATGAAGCCTACTTAAAAAAAATTTTTTTTAAAGCATAAAATGAAATCTTTTGAACTTGTAGTAGAAAAAGATAGATCCAGGGGCGCCTGGGTGGCACAGCGGTTAAGCATCTGCCTTCGGCTCAGGGCGTGATCCCGGCGATCTGGGATCGAGCCCCACATCAGGCTCTTCTGCTATGAGCCTGCTTCTTCCTCTCCCACTCCCCCTGCTTGTGTTCCCTCTCTCGCTGGCTGTCTCTATCTCTGTCAAATAAATAAAAAAAATCTTTAAAAAAAAAAAAAAAAAAAAAAAGAAAAAGATAGATCCAAGATCCTTCAAGGATATGTTTCAGTCATGCCGTTTCCACTAACCTAACATCACGGGCTCTTGTTGGTCAGACAGACTTGCATTCAAGCCTGGGTCCACTGAGGAAATTACTTACCCTTTTCGTTTTGCCATCTAAAATGGGGATATTATTAGGATCTACTTCATACATACGTATTAAGTATGAAAGTATGTAATGTGTTTAAAAGAACATGGTCCCTAGCCACTGATCAGGTCCCCAGAAGATTATTACTGTGGTTTATTTGTAAATGACTAGGAAATATGTATCGGGCGGAGCAGGAAAGGTCTCCATTTGCAGTGAAGCAAAGCCAACTTGACCAGGTTTGAGAAGCACCTAGCCCAAGTTCTCACGTCTAGGCCTACGATCCTGTTCCCTCCTTCAGATCTAATTTTCCTGTCATCGCGTGCTGACTCGCCTGTACATTTCAGCTTAGTTATGCCGGGCGGCACTTCTTAAATGAGCCAGTGGGAATGAGTTGGGGGCCTTTATGAGGATAAGGTGAGCACTTGGGGAATGAAAACGCTAGGCTACCTAAGCACCCCCAGCCCAGGTGTTTCTCCATAACTAGGCCTCCAGCTGTACCCAGTCTGCTTCTCCCTTCTTAAAAAATTCCATTGGGCCTCATGGCTCAGGGCTTTGGGGAAGTGAAGGCACTTTTCAAATAAATAGTTATCTGGGCCCTTCAGTCTGGGGGGGAGGGGGGACATTAGGATGCAGGGGTGAAAGGGTGGGACATTTGGAGTCATTCTCAAGGCCCCGGCTCGTGCCACTTGCACAGCTGTGTGACTGCACACCATTTGGTGCAGCAGGCGGCTTCTAGAAGCTGGAGGAGGCAAGGAAACAGGTTCTCTAGAGCCTACAGAAGGAATGCAGGTCTGTTAGCACCATGATTTTAGCCTGTAAGACCCATCTTGAACCTCTGACCTCAAGAAGGGTAAGAGAGTAAATGTGTTTTGTTTTTTGTTTTGTGCCGCTGACTTTGTGGTAATTTGTTCTACCAGCAGTGGGAACTAATACAGCCTGTCGCACGTTTCGTGCCGAAGCTGTAAACCAACATGGTGATGCCTACTGTCCCCCCGCCCCCGCCGCTTTTTAAATATTTTCTTTCTTTATTTGAGAGGGAAGGAGAGCAAGAGAGAGCACAAGTGGGGGGAGGGGTGGCGGAGGGAGAGGGAGAAGCAGACTCCTGACACGGGGCTGCCTCCCGGGACCCTGGGATCATGACCTGAGCTGAAGGCAGACACTTAAATAATTGAGCCACCAGGTGCCCCTGTTTCCCTTTTTCTAAAATGTCCTCCCTCAGATACCCACATGGCTTCCTTCCTCCCCTCTTTTACCTTCTTAGGCCTCTCTCTACTCATATGCCACCTGCTCAGAGGGACCTATTTCAGATAACACGCTCTCCTATCACTCTTTCGCCTGTTTACTCTTTTTTTTTCCATAGCACTGATCACAACCTGACCATAAATGTACATTTATACACACACACACACAGAAGAGCAGAGTCCAGACTTCACCCATTTTGCCTGGCACAAAGTAGGGGCTCCATGAAATATTTGTTGATTGCGTGAAGGAAGGAAAGATCTTGTTCGTGATAGGACCGCTCTCACTTAAAGGCTTCCTAAATGACACTCCTGCTTCTCCTATATTCTTAGTGTAGTTTGTAGATTTCTTCCTCAAATCTTTCAATAAAACGTGGGCACTCTGCTTAAACGACGGAATGCTTCACAGCAGGTTGCCAGCAAGAAATTGGCATTAATTCTACATTGCAAATGAGAAAAACAAAAGCACCTGGTCCAAGACCAGCAGCTTTTTAAAACCATAATTGTGGGGATTTAGGCCACTGTGCTGGGCGGAGGGCAGAAGGTGAGACCGGTGGCTCACCCGGGCTTCCCAGGGGGAGCAGGTTGGTTTCATCACTCTTGGGAGATTGGCAGAGCTGGGAGGGAGCTGGGGAGGTCATCTGGACTCACTCCCTCTGCCCTGTGACTGTTGAAACAGTCCCTGGGCTCTGGAGTTGAAGAAAATAGTTCCCCTTTTCAGAACATTCCTTCTCCCGTTCCCATCTGGCCCCAAGCTTCCCAGCCTTCAGCGAGCCACTTGACAGGTTTTATGATACCATTGGGGACAGAGAAATCCTGGCTGTCCTGGCTTGATGCAAAGGCAGGCGGTCGCACTGGTGACTGTCGCAGACCTGTGGGAACAGCCCTTGTGCCTGGCTCCCCAGCTGCGGGCAGGCTCGAAGAGGTAGTGGCCCCAGAAGCAGCTTTGAGTCACGCTGGGTGGGGAGGTTTGTAGGTGAATGCTGTTCTTCTCCCCTTCATTGGGATGACTCTCAGTCCTCTTCCACACTGTCTCCCAGGTGCTCCCAGGACAGAGCTCCAGTTGCCCTGGTGGTATTGAGCTTGACAATGGCCCTCTCGCTGGCTTCCTTCCCTTCCCCGCCCCATTTTCCTATCGGTATTTTCAGGGCTCACATCCCAAATACGGTACACGCACTGAATTGTCTCAGGGTCTGCTTTTGGGGAAACCCCAACTGGAAGTCAACCCTCAGCTCCACCCTCACCAACGGTCCACTCCCTGGGTTACTGTGTCGGCTTCTGCGCAGCCGCTCCTGCCGTTCCCCACCTCGTCCTGTCCTAACCTCCTCACAGCACTCCAGCCCGTGCGTCCCGCAGCGGCTAATATCCCTCTTCGCACTTGGCACATAGTCCCTGCCTTGCGACAGCTCGGACAGTCGCCTCCCGGTGGAGTCAGGGTGCGTAGTGGGCGTCTCACGCCCATGCGACCGCAAGTTCCCTGGAGGGTAGGGACTGCCTTAGACTTGTTATTCTCCTTCAGAAACTATAGTTTTGGACCCAGATACCTACTAGGTTCTCAACAAAGACTAGTTCAATGACTAAAGTATCCAGAAAAAAAGGATTGTGGTTAGAAATTCAGTGACAGACATTTTGGTTGTCGATGGCAAAAAACCCAACTCCTACCGTTCAGTGAAACTGGCAGTTACTGGCTCATGCAGTGGAGGAGTCTAGGGAAGAGCCTTCAGAGAGGGCTCAGTACAGGGGCTCAGACAATGGCGTTGGGACTCGGCCCCTCCCCTCTGCTTGCCTCTGTGTTGGCTTTGTTCGCATCCTCCTCGGGGACCCAGCGATTACCAACTTCAATGTCTGCTGCCTCAGTTGTAAAGATAGTCGTTCTGCCCAGGAGCTCTTGTGTCGGGCTGCATCCGCTGGGGCCTGTACCCACCCCTGAGCCAATCCCTGTGGCCAGGGAGGTGCCCTTTGCTGACTGTCCAGACAGGGGTGGTGGCACCCCATGTCCCTCCTGTGGCCTCTGAGAGTGGAGAAGAAGGGGTGCCTGCCCTCTCATACCCTGATCTAGACTTCAGGCCACTGAGCTCACGGTGCCTCTTTCCTTGTCTTTCAAGTGGGAATGGTATCTAGCAGGGAGCTGTGTTGTGAGGATTAATGGAGTAAACACTTAGTGCACTGAAAACACTGCCCGATCCAGGGAGAGCACTCAGTAGATGCTGGCTACTGGTAGAGCAAGCCGAGTGAATATTTTTGATACGTAGAAGCACTCCTTCCCAGTAAGATTGGAACCGACTGGTTGGGTAATAAAAGGGGGACTTGAAAAACGTTACATCCCTGGGCCACCTGGAGTCACCAAGATGTACATTAGATCCAGAGAACTACTTCTTAGAACTGAAAATCTGTGCCCTTTGACCTGTATCACCCCATTTCCACCTCCCACTAGTCCCTGGCAACCACCGTTTTATTCTGTATTTCTATAAAACAGGATTTTTTTTTTTAGATTCCACATATAAGTGATACGATACACTACTTACTTTGTCTTTTTCTGCCTTATTTTACTTAGCATAATGCCCCCCAGATTCATCCATATTGTCACAAACGGCAGGATTTCCCTTTTTATGGCTGAATAGTATTCCTTTGTGTATATTTGTGCGTGTGTGTACATCTGTCTCGATACCACGTCTTCTTTATACGTTCATGCATGGGAGGGCATGGTGGTTTCCATGTCTTGGCTGTTGTGTACAAAGCTGCGGTGCACAGGGGGGTGCCGATGCCGCTTTGAAATTCTGATTTCATTTCCTTCGGATAATACCTGTGAGTGGGATTGCTGGGTCATATGGCAGTTCAATTTTTAATTTTTTGAGGAACCACCATTCTGTTTTCCATAATGGCTGTACCATTTTACATTCCCACCAGCAGTGTATCAGGGTCCCCATTTCTCCACATCCTTGCCAACATTTGTTATCTCTTGTCTTTTAGATAGTAGCCATCCTAACAGGTGTGAGGTGATTTCTTATTGTGGCTTTGATTTGCGTTTCCCTGATGATTTAGTGATACGAAGCACCTTTTTTGTACCTATTGGCCTTTAGTATGTCTTCTTTGGAAAAATGTCTATTCAGGTCCTTTGTCCATTTTTTAATTGGATTATTTGCTTTTTTTGGCTACTGAGTTGTATGTATTCTTTATGTATTTTATTTATCAACCCCTTATCAAATATGTGGTTTCTGTATTCTGTATTCAGAATAGAGTCCAGACATAAACCCACACAAATACAGTCAACTAATTTTTGACAAGGGTGCCAAGAACACACAATGGGGAAAGGACAGTCTCTTCGGTAAATGGCATTGGGTAAACTGGATATCCACATGAGAAAGAATGAAACTGGACCCTTCTCTTACACCACTCACAAAAATTGAAATGGATCAAAGACTTAAATGTAAGTCCTGAACCATAAAACTCAAAGAAAACAGGGAAAATTAAAAAACAGTGTTTAAAAATGATAGCAATAGTTTCCCCAAATAAATTACAGCAGGATTCTTTTCATGTGCTTCCCCAGTGCTACTTCTGCAGTGGCGTTTGGGAAATAATTGATCCACTCCATGAGTAAGGACAGCTTCTAGACCACCCAGTATAGACGTCGTGGGGAGGAGGTTGCCTAGCGCTTTGGCAGTAGACGTGCTTGGAAACAGAGGCATGCAGTCAAGCCCACAGGGATTGCAGCCATTGACCAAACAGTTGATTCTATCTGTAGCCAATATAAACTGTGTAGTGCCTTCTAGAAGAGTGGAGACCGTGAAGTACCACCTATTGCACTGTCATGTTCCAAAAAGTGGTAGAAGTCACTGGGTCAGGCTGAAGCCAAAATTAACCTTGTAGAACTTTCTGGAAGAGTAGGAGACTGCGGTGGAATACTATCCGTTGCGCCAACATTATCCACACAGTGGTGGAGGTCACTGGGTCTGGCCTCCCAGGGGAGTCCGTGCTGGCAGTTTCCTTCCTGCCTCTCCCCGTAGGGGGGCCCTCCACACGCAGCCCCATGTTTTAGTATCTTGGTGGAGTTTTCAAGTTCTTCCCCATCAGAGTATCCTCCCCTTTAAACCTGTTTCTTCTTGATTAACCGCCTAAGGATCTTTAGGCCTATTCCCTACATAAACCTGCCAAGCTTCATCTCCCTTCTTCAGGCCAAACCCCATTTTCTTGACTTTTCCTCAGAGATAATAAAATAAGCAAGAACCACAAAACCAATGACACCAAAACTCTATGAAACTGTGTCGAGGGTAAGTTCAAAAGAGGCTGGGCAGCCTGGAACATGACAGGTGGTCCCTCCTGCACTGTCCTCAGTCACCTCTGTCCCGAGAGCTCCAGGGGAGGAGGGCTGCATCTGGCGGGGTGGGCGGTGGGCAGTCAGGCTGAGGGAACGGTTTCTGCTGAGCCCAGACCCGTGTCTCTGAAACTTCTACCCTCCGCTCATAGAAGAGCACAAAAGATGGGCTCGGTGCCGTGGGACAGCCTCCTGTTCTGGAGTCGGGCAAATCGGAAATCCAGGCCAGACTTCAGGTCTTACGAGCTGTGTTATCCTGGGTGACCCGATGTCTCGGTTCTGTTTTCTCATCTGTAAACTGGGGATAATGGTGTGGTTGGCACCACGTGAGTTTGGTGTGGACGTTGGATGACATCACGCATGCAGCGACTTAGCACAGCCCTTGGCTCTTCACGGGCAGCCGGTGGAGAGCGGGCAGGAGGACTTCTCCTTCCCTGTCTCGTCTCCCAACCCTCCGGGAGCGCTCCGCAGGGCTGGATTCCCCAAGCACGCGGCCCCAAAGCTCCTGCTCGGCGCGTGTCCGTCCTTGTAGAGTACGGGGCTCCCGCCTCCCCCTGCACCACCGCCAGCCCCCATCCTGCCCACGCCGGCTCCCCCTCCTGCCTGTCTCCATCCATCTTGAAACCTCCCCTTACTGCTCTGCCTGCTTCCGTGGTCCGCACCCACACCCACACTTGATGTGAAAGGCCCGGTGGACGTGGTGTCTTTTCTCGTTCCTCCCTAGATAGGCTTTCGGCACCTGGCGGACCGGATCATATTTTAAACGCGTCCCTTTGTCTTCCTTAGTGCTTAGGCTGTGCCGTCTTCTCCACCCTCATCTAGCTCTCCATCCTCGCAGAAACCCCCTCTTCTCTTCGTCGCTCCTGCTTTGGAGAGTCAACAACGTGTCCGCCACCACGAGAAATATGCGTACACGCATTTAATCCCCAGGAACTATGGAAGTAATAGAATCTCCCTTCGGAAAGGTTAAGTGCCTGGCCAACAGTCACGTAGTCAGGAGTGTCACAGGGACTGTGTGATTAACTGTAAATACAGTCTGTCCGTCCATCCATCCGTCCATCTGTCCACCTGTCCTTCCCACCAGGGCCACTAGCCTCTTCTGCCCCGAGCTCTGCACGGAGGCTGCTGGCGTGCGAGAGAAGCCTACAGGCCCGTGCCGGGAATGTATACAGACCGTTCCAGGACAGACTGTGCAGTAAGAGAGCAGAGGGGGAAAAGCAGACCGGCAGGGAAGAGACGGCAAGGAAGGGCCATATTTCTCCATCACATAGGTACTGCCTGATAAATATTAATTATTCACTGATTAATTTGGCTCCGTTTGCTCCCCAGGAAAAGCACCTGCTGTCATGATGAAATGAGCACGTGGGCAGATGTAGCTGGTAAACTCGGAAGCACTTACAAATACAAGGCAACGTGCCCGTGCTTACCTGTCAGGTGGGGCACTTGAAGCGGGGCCTGACACGTAGGGGCCAAGTCCAGAGTGGTAGTGTTCTTCAGTGATAAACGTCAAGGGCACAGTCGGTGTGCCAGCTTTGCTAATTTAAAGGGAAAAAAAAGGCTTAACATTGTGAAAATATTCCCTCCCTTTTCTTTTTTTGTTTTGAAGATTTTATTTATGCATCTATTTTAGAGCTGGAGAGTGTGAGTGGGGGGCGGGGGGAGGAGCAGAGGGAGAGGGACAAGTGGACTCCGTGCTGAGCGCAGAGCCCCACATGGGGCTCGATCCCATGACCCTTGAGATCATGACCTGAGCTGAAATCCAGGGTTGGCCGCTTAACCCACTGAGCCCCGCAGGCGCCCCCCTCCCTTCTTTTCCTGTTCAGGCCCATGGCAGTGCCGTAACTGCAGCCAGAGGGAGAGCACATTTTTATGAAAATTCTCCAGAGCTGACAACTTGTCTTCTATTTTAGGCAGAACCTGAGGGGCATTCTCTTGCACCCACATAAGCTCGCCACTCGACTTTTCTCCCGCCTATTTTATCCCTAGCTCATTGGGTGGATTCTTCCCCTTAAAGGTTTCCTAGTCCTTAAAGGTATCAGAGACATGAAACAGACTTCTCCTCTCACTTTGGGTGAGCTGCTTAATTTTGCCAAGGCCAAAGCCTTCGTTCTCATGTTCGTGCGATTGAAGACGTACCTTGTGCAGGCCCCCGTGAGGCGATGGGAGGGAGCTGTAGCCCAGCCTTGGTGCCCATCACAAAGGAGCTCGATAAAGCCAGGTGCCGGCTCTCTCCTGCTCTTGAGCAAATGACCGCAAGTGCAGTGGCTTAAAACAACCCTCTTCCCACATTCCGTGAACACAGGGTGCGGTTTTCAGGGCGGGCTGGGCTGGGCGGCGTGTTGGTCCTCTGTGGCTGAGATGGCTCGACTGGGGCTGGCAGGTCCGCGTCCCAGACGCTTGCTCCCGCGGCCGCCAGGGTGGTGCTGGCTGCTGGCTGGAGCTCAGCCCGAGCGCCGCGTGGACTCACGGGAGCGGCGGGGCTGCTGGAGTGTGTTCGAGAGACTGGGACACGCGCCGTGACGCTTCCTTGTGATCGGCCCCAAAAGCCCCAGGACCTCACTGCTGCATTTTGCTGAGCCAGCGCGTCACGAGGGCGAGCTTGGGTTCAAGGGGAGGGAAAGCAGGCCACACCTATGAAAAGGCGAATCCCAGGATTTGCGCCTGGCCTGCAGCTCGCCAGGAGTGGTCACTGTTGTTTGACACTCGGTGTCATCCAGAGGCCTGAGGTCCGCGGAAGCTGCTGGGCTCCTGTGCTAACCAAGGGTCTCCGCAGGGGCAGCCCTGCAGCTGCTCCGCGGTGGGGTCACAGCTGCTCCCGCAGTGGGGTCGCAGCTGCTGCCTTCCTTGTCTCCGCCGGCCTCTCCCTGAACTGGAGAAGGCAGATTCAGAGACGCCGTGGCGCTAACCATCTGTCCCTGTGGACTGGATGCTTTCCCCTCCGTGTGTGTCGTTAGTCTGTCTGCCTTCCTTGCTCTCTCCTCTCTTGAATTTATTTTACTGAGTAATTCTTTAAGTACTGTTTAAGTTCTTCAGTTTTGTTGAGATGCAGTTGACATCCAGCACTGTGTAAATTTAAGGTGTGCAGCATAATGACTTGACGCACGTATATTGTGACTTGGCTCCACCACCTCATGTCCTTACAACAGATGTTTTTATTTTCCTTGTGATGAGAACTTTTAGGGTCTACTCTCTCAGCAATTTTCAAACATACCGTACAGTAGCGGGGACGACTTACATAGTACGTGACGTCGCCAGTCCTTACTTATCTTATAACTGGGAGTTTTGTCTTTTTTTTTTTTTTTTAAGATTTTATTTATTTATTTGACAGAGAGAGAGAGCACAAGCACAAGCAGGGGGAGCAGAATGCAGAAGGAGAGGGAGAGAAGCAGGCTCCCCACTTGAGCAAGGAGCCCGATGCAGGCTCTATCCCAGGACCCTGGTATCATGAGCTGAGCCAAAGGCAGACACTTAGCTGACTGAGCCACCCAGGTGTCCCCTTAGAACTGGGAGTTTATACTCTGTGAGCACCTTCATCCATGCCACCCACTCACCCCCTACCTCTGCTGGCCACAAATCTGATCTCTTTTTCTGTGAGTGGTGTTGGTTTTTAGATTGCGCATGTAAGTAAGATCATACACTATTGGTCTTTCTCACTGACCTGTTTCGCTCACCATAAGGCCTTCAGGGTCCATCCGTGTTGTCACAAATGGCAGGAGTTCCTTCTTTGGGGGGGGGGGTGCTGAATTGTATTCCATTGCGTGTGTGTGTCTACCACATTTTTCTTTATCCCTTCGTCTGTTCATGGACACTTAGGATGTTCCCAGGCCTTGGCTGGTGGATGATACTGCATGGACTGTACTTTTGCAAGTCATTCAAATGTCGAGCCACAGCAAAACCTCTGATCGTGTTGGTGAGCAGAGCAACTTCTTGAATAAACTTCCATCCCATGCTTAAGATCTTAGCTCTGAGCACCAACTCCTAAAATGGGGATTTTGTACCGCGTGGTGTGAAACAACTTGGTTGCCGTTTGATCTTGTCTTCTGGATTATATTTGGGGGTCACCCTGAATGCTGAAAGACTTTGGGTTTCTTGGTAGTTCTGGTTCTGTCATTTCATAACTCAGACTTTCCGTAAGTATCTTGCTTGGATGCATTTTCCTCTGTCCTGAGACCCCTGTGGCAGTTCCTTATTCAAGTGTGTAAGGTGTTATTTTTTCACTTGCATTATGTACTAGATTTACCAAAACCAGTGTTTCTCAAAGGGAACATATAAAAACCCTGATGTCAAATAGGTTCGGGAGATGCTGACTGGTTTAAATAAACTCAAGCACGTTTCTTTACTGCAGGACTTCTCAGAACCTTTAATTAATGTGTACTTTGTATTTTAGAGAGAGAGATGAACGCCACATTTCATGGTCTTATGTGACTCTAGACTCTTTTTAGAGGGCATTTCCCAGGACCTATGTTCCCCTGGGACATACTTTAGGAAAGGTAGGCCCAAACCTACGCTCCTTTTTGGGGGAAGGTGCACCTGAGCCACCATTTTGTTAGTGTCTACGTTTCAGGTGTCTGCACACCTTCCCTTCCTCCAGGCAAAGTTTAGTGCTGCCCTCTCCTGGGATCCTGGGGCCAGCCTGGTAGAGTAAGAGAAAACTGGGTTCCTTCAGATTCTCCTCTTAGCTCTGTGGTTCTGGGCAGGCTAGGCTCAGATGTCTCAGGTCGAATACGGAATTAATACAATTTTTTGAGTTGGGGCAGTGGAAAGATTACGAGCAGTAGCGTGCAGGGAGATGGGGCTAGAACAGGTGCCCCGCGAACGCTAGTTTTCACCTTCCCCAGTTCTGGGAAGGATGCACCAGAGGGAACAATGAATGAACGCACTCGCCCCCTAGTGGGCATTTCTGCCTCTGCCACCTGAGTCCACCATCCTTACAGAGGACCGGATGGCTTCTGTTGGCTTGTTAGCAACTGTTCTGAACTGGTGTGTGGGCAATTCGTTTTAGACTAATGAGTCAAGAAATTACTTAAATGAAGATGATAGGTTTTAGAACAGAGATCGTGGGTTCTTTTCTCAGTAAACAACCAAGTACCATCCCCATTTTACAGATGCTGTCCTTGGGGTCATCCAGAAGTGACAGGGTGACACTGGGACACATGGATGGGTCCTTTCCACACAGCTATATGCTTGTGTAGACAACCAAGGACAAGATCTTCCTACTACCTTTATCCTGTGTTGGCTCTGAATTTGGAATTTGGAGGGGAGGGGAGGGGCAGAATTTGCCCGTTTCTTTGATCGAAGAGAATCTCTAATATTCAAAGTCTTGCAAATAGTAGGCAGTCGGAGATAACAAAAGTTACTGTTCACTGGGAGCTTGGTCTGTCAGGAACCGTCTTAAGCGCTTTACTTATTTCTTCCTTGCAAGAAGCCTTGGAAGATGCTAGAACGACTCTCCTTCCCATTTGAGAGCTTAGGAAATGGAGGCCCAGAGCATTTGAGGAACATGCTTGAGGCCACGCAGCTACTGTGGGTTAGAAGCCGGACTCCAGCCCGCTCCGTCTGAGTTCACACCCGAGCGCCTCACCAGTGCGCCTCCCTGGCTCCCGACTGCTCCTCAGCCACCTTGGCTGCCACACGTATTTGGTGTGTCCCTGCTGTGTGCCCACGCCTGTGCCAGGAGCTGTGAAGGATACAAAAGATGCATGAGGCTATTTGGTATCTATGATTGCTCCAAAATTGGTTTTGACTTCTTAATAAAGGGTAAAATCCCCGAGGAAAAAACTGAATGATGAAATTTAAAAGAGCGAGTTTTTCAAAGTAGGGAGAAACTGGTTAATAGCGAGCTGAAGGGCAAACATGTTTAAAAAAGCACCAACGCCGGGAAAACCAACACTGTATTAGTGACACATATGATTTGTATGCCTGTGAGCAGGAAAATGTAGAAGGGGGAGAGAGCTGTCTTCTTGAGTAAATGAAGCATGGAAGTTCATTAGGACTGTAAAGAAGTGTTAAAAGAGGAAGCCCGGCCTCACGAGCCTCACTGGGCGGTACAGAAACCATGTCAGGTAGGTGCACATTGGAAACTGGAGATGCAAAGGCCCGATCTGAGGGACACATTTACAAAAATATCAGATAAATAATAAATTATTAAATATGTTAAAAGCTAAAAGGATCTTTGTGTCTGCAAGGCTCTTAAATTCAAGCGAAAAAAAGTGCTGGGTCGGTCTGGTCCGAGAGGGTGAAGGGAGGGGAATGGAGCCGGTCTGGCTGGAAGAGTCCTTCCTCCGAAGACACAGGAAAACACCCCGGGCTGAGCTTTCACAGGAAATCATTAGGCCCAGGCCACAGGCACGTCCCCGGGGGGAAATAAGGGAACGAGTTAAAAACACCAGGGCATTTGAGAGATGGGAGCTCACCCCGTCGTCATTCCATGCCCGGGAGCCTGCGGCCTCGCGGGACATCCCGCTGCCCGGAGCAGGGGGGTCTGGTCACCCAGGCCCCTCTCGCCCCCTCCCGGGAGCGCCCTTCAGCCCCTCTGCTGCCGGCTTTGTTTCTGGCTGCTCAGGATGGTGGGGCCAGGTGACCGCAGGCCCCATGCCACCCGTGGGGGGAGGGGAGGGTGTGAAGATGCGCCCCCCGCCCCCCCCCATCGAATGTTTCCTCCTAAGCTTCTGCGACCCCTGTGCCGCCTCTCCCACCCAGCCCATGGGGGTTCGCCCCACAGATGTGAAGGAAGGCCCCCACGGCCAGAGGAATGGGCAAGCGTGGGAGTAATGAGCACAGGATTCGGGCAGTCTGAGCTCGGCCTCTGCACCAGCCGGGTGACCTTGAGCAAGCTGCTCTGCCCCAGACCGTGAGGTAGGTGGGGTGCCGAGCACAGCAGCACCCGCGCCCAGCTCTCCGGGTGCTTGGGGCGCGCCTGCCCTGCCAGCCGCCGTGCTGGGCACAGTCCTGGCCTGGTGCGGGGCTCGGTGTGAGGGCCGCTCCCCGCAGGTGTCCTGGGCACCCCGCCGAGCATTGGCCCAAGCATGTTAGCAACGCGGGTCTCTTTCATTGTCGCCACCATCAGCATGTCCCTCCAGTGGCAGACAAGGAAACAGGTGGAGAGAGGCTGGGGAACTTGCCTGAAGTCACTCAGCCCAAAAGAGGTGGCGTTTGCTCCACGGACCCCATGCCTGAGTTGTGCACTTAACCCCTACTTTAGACAGAAAGCCAGTGATCGCATGGACAACTGTGCTGTTGGAGCAGGAACAGGCGGCAGGACGGAGAAGACAGAGCTTGGCGAGCCCATTTGGGGGCATCTCACTGAGCAAGTGACATCGCTGCGATCTGGAGACTATGGAGCAGCTAACCAGGATGAAGCAGAAGGCGGAGTGGTCCCTGAGGCGGGAAAGGATGGAGCTTGGGGATGGAAAAAGGGCCTGGCGCAGTCTAGCTGCCTAACTGCTGTGTGGCCTTGGCCAAGCTCCTTACCTTTTAGGTCCTCAATCTTCTCATCTGTAAAATGGGGAGAACAGGGTAGGAGGATGAAGTTAGGTGGTGAGTATAAAGCATTTAGCCCGGTAACCCCCACGTGGTGGGAGCTGTTGTCAGTAGGATTTATGGTCACGAACAAAGATGGCTTCTTTGTTGTCGCCCCGCCCCTCAAGGCCTCTCCCTCAACTGTGACACCATGTGAGAGTGGAGAGAAGTCAGGGGTGGTTGGGGTGGCCCAGATGGCCTCTCCCTCAGTTTACCAGAGGAAACAGAGTAAATGAGAAGCTGAAAGTCACTACTCAGAACTTTCTCGGCTGCCCTGGAGGTGAGACTTAGCAAATGACGTATAGAGTATTATCTGGGTCTTAATCCTGATAATGGAGGCAGTGCCCCATGGGCTCACGAGTCCATGTGGTTTGTGAGGTCTCCGGAATCTCCTTATTCCTCCATGGATTAAAATAGATGTTGGAATATATGGATTTGAGCTTGCAACAGCCAGGCCCACTGGACACTTGAGTGTCCATGTCCACAATAGCTGCGGGGCTGAGTGTCTCCATGGGCAGGTCCCTTGCTCGGTTATTCCATTCCTGTTCCCAGAGGCCCTGCCCCAAGGGGAGTGTCACAAGCCCATTTTGTCGGTCACAAGCAGACCAAGTGACTGAGCTCTGTCTCAGAGCCAGGATCGCCCCCTCCAGCCTCTGGCTCTGGACCTTCCCCCCCACCCCTGTGCCCTCTCTCACATGTTCTGCAGGAGAACTTTGTAGACATACTTCTGAGTCCCATTCCCTAGGGCTTGGTTTTGTTCTGTGGGAAGAGATTTAGATAAATCCGACTAGGGTAGCGTGGGACCACCTCCTCCTTGCATGTGGTATCGTCTCCAATCTCACCTCCTCAAACAGTCCTTCTAAGTTCTCACTGCCGCTTCCATTCTTCAGATCAGAGGTTGGGACTAGTTTTCTGGCACTTACCGAAATCTCAACTCATCGTGTTCACCCATCTGCTTACCTATTTTACTGCACGGCTCAACCCGCCAGGCAGCAGGCCCCAGACTGCAGTAAGAATCGTGCTGGCCTTCTGTTCTCCACCAGGACCAGCACGTACGTGCACGTGGCAGGTGCTCTGTGTCGGCTTCTGAGGGAGTGCGGTCGGGGGGACTGCACCCAGGCTCCCAGGCAGGTGCGCTTGCTCCCCTTACTGGCTGCCAGTCTACTGCGCACCCAAGCCTCGCCTTTCTCATCTGTAAAATGGACGTAGTAATAGACACTGGAATTCTGTGTAGCCACCAAAAATGACGTGCAAAAGTGTGGACCGGCACGGACAGGCGTTCACGATGTGGTAAGTGGGAAAAACATCAGGCGATCAGAGAGCGTGTCAGGATGAACCCGTGAAACGTGCAGGCCCAGGCTGTGCTTCCGGGCCGCCTGGTTTCCAACTTGAGTTCCCCATGACTGGCTGTGACCTTGGGCAAATTACACGCTCTGTGCCTCAGTGTCCTCGTCTGTAAAAGAAGTTGAGAGTCGGTGTCAAAGGCTGTGGAAATGAATGAGCCAGGGCAAGTACTGGGTGAGCCGGGTGCTTGGCCCGCAGCTCTTCATGAAGAAGAGCTACTATCTTTGTTTATTTCTGTATTGTTCCCCTTGTTACTGTGATGTGTCAAGTGAAAATAAAGGATAAGAAAATATGTACAGTATCATTCCGTTGTTTCTGATGAATGTGTATCCATGACTGGAGGTATATAGACCAAAATGCCACGTGATCTCTCTGGCACATAATGCTTTTTCTTATTTTATTTTGTTCTTTCCTTCCTCCCTTCCTCTCTCTCCCTTTCTTTAAGCAAACATGTATTACTTTGTGTAATAACACAATAACACCAAGAAAAGTCGTTTATTACCCAAAAAATAGTGAAATAATAAAAGGGGCAAGGTACCCTTTCCAGGGAGTGGGGGAGGTGGGCTCTGGTTTCAATTCTGTCACCATCCTACAGGAGGCCTCTGGACCTGGTGACGATAAGTAACGCTTACCAGATGCTTTTATAAGTCGCCAGGCATTACACTCTGCCCCTCTCACGAATCACACAATTTCATCCTCTCAGCAGACCTGCCTGATAGGTGTTGTCAGTCACTCACACAGATAAGGAATCCAGCGCCCAGAGAGGCCAAGTAATTTGTCCAAGAGTGCCCAGCTTCCCAAGAGGCAGTCCCTCAGCCGGGCCTACCTAACTGGGAGCCTGAGACCAAAGCCTCATCACTCGCATTGTGGGCCCCGGGCCCAGAACATCGGCATCACCCAGGAGCTTGCTAGGAAATGCAGACTCTCGGGCCCCACCCCACCTTAGCCAGCCCAGAGCTTGCATGGTGACGAGATCCCCAGGTGGTCTGTGTGCGTGGTCACACTTGGGGGAGATCCTGGTCGAACTGCTGTGATGTGTGGTGTCCCCGGGGCTGTCCCCACCGCCCGCATATCTTGCGCCTCGCCGGCATGCCTTCTCTCTGCTTGCTTCGAGCTCACTGTCCAGAGCTCAGCGGAGGAAACCAGTAGAAGCCACATCCAGACCACGGTCTTAGTGATTGCTCAGCAGCTCTGAGATGAAGGTTTGAAGAGAACAAGAGATTAGAATCCGTAGAACTGATGTAGGGTGATGTCTACAGCCACGTTACCGCTTTGCAGACAGTGGACTGTAACTAGGATATTTTTGTTATTTAGAGAAAAATAAATACTGTAGGCTTGCTAACCAGAGGCCTTTCTAACATGCTTAAATGCCATTCAGAAGGCCCTGAGTGAAAGGTCTAACGACTGAACAGCAAAGGTAAATTATCCTGGCCTGTGGGTGTTTATATATGATGATGGAATGCAAACAAGCATTGTTTGGCTCCGAAAGCAGAACCGGAGAAAACTTCATCTAGGTATTTAATTATACAGGGCAGAGCAGAAATAGTCTTTTGTTTCCTCACCAGCCCATGGTTAAAAACCCATAGGTCACTCTAAATCAGAACGCATCACAGTGGATCAGAAGGAACTGGAACATAACATTTCGCAGAAGGCTTGTGCATTTCTGGCTGTGTTCTTCTCTGATAAGGCTGTTTGTACTGTGTAATTCATGTATGGAGTTGAAGAACGTGGCTGCCGTGCGTGAACGCGCACACACGCCCAGACACGCACATGCACACACAGACACATGCACACACAGACACTGAGACTCAGCCTCTTTAGGGTTTCTGTGAGAAAACAAAATGATCAGAGATAGTCATCTGGCGTTTAATTCTGCCTAGGTAAAAGAAAGATCGGAGATGAACGTTTCTCCTGCGTGCATATGTGGGTTGCACAACCCGATAAAGTCAAGGTGCTGGGCTGTAGCTTTTGTTTTTGCCAGTTTCTTATGAAATATCAGGGCTTTTCCACGCGTGTGAGAGCCAAGGCAGGGAACTAGAAAGATAAATGATTTAATTCAGGCTGTCAGGTTCTGTTTGCTTGGAAGCAAGGATTCGCAAGGAGAAAAGCACATTAATTGAGGTCTCAAGGTGGTGGTAGAACACATTTTCTTTATTACTGCTTTCTGTGTAGGGGATTGCTTTTTTTTTTAAAGTTTATTCTGTCTTGTTCAGTCAACTTTTATCGAGTAGGTCCTGTGCTAGGTGGGGAAAATTAAAGTGAATAAGACCGGCTTGTAGGAAATGGACCGCAGGAATGGTAGATACAGGGAGGAGAGAGACTCGGGGAGTTTCCTCTGGGGCTGTGGCAAAGGGCTTTCTCCAAAGAAGCTGACCCCCAAGCTAGATTTTGAGAAGGTCTTTGCCAGGCAGTAAGGATAGAAAAGGCACTCCAGGCACATGGAACGATAGGGGCAAAGTGATACTTGTATGGAAGAATGTGGTGCGTGTGGATGTCAGCGTGTGGGCTGAGAGACCCGGGAGAAGGGGCAGAGGAGAAAGTTACTTGTGATACAGAGGAGGCGTGTGTGTTAGGAGTTGGTCATGAGGGGTCTCGTGGCTTTTTAGGCCACGCAGGATCATAGAAAACTGTGCCAGACTTGGGTCAGGTGTGGGTGGCCAAATTTGGAGGAATTTAGAGGGCTGTTTTTACGGATTTGGGCTTTGAGCCAAGGAGCAATGGAAGCTACAGAAGGGAAGCCATGATTAGATTTGTGCTTTGGAAAGATTATCCCACTTGCAGGGTGAAGGATGGCTGGTAGGAGGCGAGAATGGATGCAAACAGACCTGTCAGGAGTCTACTCTAAAGTCCTGACCAGGGAGGAAAGTGGCCTGGTCTAGGGTGACAGAGTCAAAGTGGAGAGAAGTGTTTAACTCAAAGAAACATTGCATGTAGGTGTTGAAGGGGAGGGAGGTGTCAAGGTTATTCTTCCCGAAACAGGGTCCAAACTTCCTCCTGTTTGGCTCCCACAGACAAACACAATGGGCCATCCAGCCTTCAAATGGCCCTACAGGTCTGGGGGCCCCAGGTGGGCTGTGTCCAGGCTTCTGGGGACATCTTACCCTCTGGCATCTAGAGCCTCTAAGCTTTCAGTAAATGTCAGAACCAAGTCAGATAAACCAGTGTGACGGGTGACCCGATCTTGAGTCCAGTCTTTAGTGTCTTCTCTCCCACTGAACTCCTGTAATCTGCTGTATGGTCGATCCTGTAAATTAACTCTCTCACTATCCGTGACACCTCCCTACTTAACCCTTCGGCACTTCGAGGCCAGGAAGCTGAGAACTACATTTCCCAGCTGTCTTTGCAGGTCAGGTCATGGATGTGACTGAGGTGCCCCCAAGCAAACACAGCTGCTCAGGACTGACAGGCAGAAGTGAGCAAGGTATGGTGGCCGCTAAGCAGGAGATCAGATATTCTGGCCAACAAGGTGGCAAAGTCTTGTTTTTCCAGGGCAGTGGGTGGTGGAGTTACCCGTGTCCACTCCCTACTGTCATGCAGCTGCTTTTTCTGGCTGCTTTGTTCCTATTTGTAGCATCCAAACCCAATTTTCTGGCCCATGCCAGTAATTATGTAAGTTACCTCAGACTTATCTGCTTCAAGTATTGAAGTGAATTCTGTTGCCTGCACTTAACTTCGTTCATTCTGATACATCTTCTTTGTTGTTTGTGTAGTGTTACTTTTCTCTGCACGGAGTGTGAACTCTTTAAAGACAAGGGAAAGGTCAGGGGTCCTCTGTAATGTACATCAAGGTGGATTACAGCCCTTTTTGCCTGCTTGACGGCCAATCATTCTTCTTCCAGAAATAGGAGATTACCAGATTGTGCCCCAATTTTCCTCTGAAGAACCACATCTTCTCTAGTCTCAGTCTACATGCTTTTGTAGTGGTGATTCCAGCAAGAGCCAAGGATGGGCATGTGACTCAAGTCTGGTCGATCGGACTGGTGCACGTGGCTCGTGTAAAGACGGCACAGGACCCGGTCAGAGCCAGTGATCTGCAGTCTCAGGGTTTTGGCTGGGACTGTTGAGAGAGAGGGGCTTCCGTCTACTCTCTTTCTGTTAGAACTACTGGTAAGGAGGAAAGGGTGAGCCAGGTGCTGCTGGAGGCGCTGCGTGAGACTGAGAAGGCGGTCAGCCAAGACAAGCGAAAGCAAGAAACCGCTGATTTGTTGGAGACTTGCATGGATCCGGCATTGCCTGAAGACAGCCCTACCCTTGGTCTCTTCAGTTAGGTAAGCCAACAAAGCACACACACTTCCTCTCTCTCTCTCTCTCTCTCTCTCTTTCTTTCTCTTCCGCGTTAGCCAGGGAACTGGGGTTTTTGTCACTTGCAAGCTTAAGTCTTGACTAAAACAGTTGTCCATAAATATCTCCTGATTGGCTTTTCAAAACAAAAAAGCAAAAAACCAAAACGAAACAAAACCCACCACCAACAAAAACCTGAAGGCCTTGATTCCCTGTTTCTTTTTCTTTTAAAACTTTCTTTCACTTTGACTCCAGACTTTCTTCAAGTGACCATCGTTATGACATGGCTGCACTTTCCATGATTTGATGGGACAAACAATGCAAATAAAACTGAAATGCACCCTGATCTCTTATCGTCTTAAATAAATTGGCAGCTGCGTCTGGAAGGAAAGAGGCTCCAAGGGAGGGCCAAGCCATGAGAAGGATGTGGCTCCGAGCTCTGCTCTGTGGTGGGTGCTAATTGCCTCTGTAGAGCATGATGGTTCAGAACGTGTGCGATAGCGCCATGTACAATTAGGGTTACCTGGGTTTGAGTGTTACTTCCACACTCATTAGATGTGTGACCTTGGCCAGGTTGCTTAACTTCTATGAATTCAGCTCAAACTGGCTTATAATTCAAGAGGAGTTTATTGGCTTATGAACCTGGAAAGTCCGGGGAGGTGTCTAGCTTCAGGTTGGGCTGGATCCAGTTGCTCAGAAGATGTACATCGCGAACCTGTGGTGCTTCCTGTCAGGGCTGGATCTTCAAGCTGGCTTTCCTCGGGGCTGGCTTCGTTCTCAAGCAGTTGGGTTCATTCTCGTGGGAGGAACATGGCCTGGAAGAGCTCCAGGCTTACAGCTTCCTGGCTTCACCCTCCCAGCAGAAAGCGCACATCTCTTGCCCTACAGCTCCTGTGACAATCTGAGGGAGAGTTCTAAACAGGACAGCTTGGGTCCCAACCACGTATCTGGATGAGGCAGTTAGGTCAGAGATGGGGGAGGGAATGTTTCTCCAAGGAAAACAGGGGGCTGTTCCTGGAAGAGGGAGCTGATGGTAACAGGGTAAAAACAACAGATGCCACTTCTAACTCTCCTAGGCTGTGTTCTCTGGGGGAAAAGTGGAAATGTAATAGTTCCCACTTCACAAGGTTTTTGTAAAATGAAATGAGTTAATGTTTGGGGAGCAGATGCTCTTGGTGCCCCACCCATATCCCCACAGCCTTTAACCATTTCCACGGACGTGGCCCCAGATCCTCACCTCGGGCATCCCTCTGCCTGTGGACTCTGTGCCGCTGCCAGACCCCACTTTGTCGGTGCCTGCTGTGTGTCGTATAGGCTGGGGAGTTAGCAACAGCGGGGAGCAGCCTTTAGCTGCAGAGCTGGAGGGTCAATACCCAGGCCCCGCCCCCCTCGCCCGTGAATGGGTGACAACGACAGGTGCAGTCTCCGCTGCTCCAAGGGGTTCCCAAGCAGTCCTGAGTTCCAGTTGCCCACAGTAACACCCACCATGCCCCCTCCAGTTCCAGTTCTCACTTCTCTTACTTCCCTGCTGCGTTTCCTAGGGTCTCCTCCCAAACACACAGACGACCCTGCAGTCCTGTCTCAGGGAAGCGCAAGGCAAGCAAGGTTGTCCTGTGCTACAGTCATGGCGGTCATACCGCAAGCACTCAGTGCCTGCTTGTTGGTGGGACCGCCACAGTGATTTTCTGCCGTCGTTTCTTGTCGCCTCAGTGCTGTGCCCCTCCTTCCGCCCTTGCTTTCCTGCGCTTTTCACTGTTCCACTGTTCCTCTGCCTCGTCTCACTACTTCTTCCTTTCCATCTTTCCCCAGGGCAACTCTAATTTTGATGAGAGGATGGAAATTTTTCAACAATTAACAGAGAAAAATTGGCAACAAGAAAATCGGGTGGATCCAACACCACTCGTCGGGACTGGCAACTTCTTGAAGGCAGGAAGGATGCTGGCTTTTCCCTTTGCCTTTGGAGGAACACGGGAGTTTGTATTCAGAGGGCTTTTAAAAATAAGACGAATTAGCAGACTTCATTTTAATAAAGGAAGGAGACTGAATGAAATCTACTTCCTCTGTGGATCACATCTGCTTCCCCGCTGCAGTTTTAGCCAAAATGATCATTTTTTATCTACATCCACGACAATTTGGCCTCTCGCATCTGCAGAGCGGAGCCACCATTCACTAAATGATACTCTGGCGGTACGAGACTGTTCATGCACCTCATTTATAAACAAGGAACACACCCCAGCATCATCTGGACTATTAACCGATTTCCAATATGAGATTAATGCAAAACTTATTTCTTGGGGGGGGAAGGGTTTATGAATAAAGATGGATTTTCTCATTAATGGAGTGATGTCAGTTCCACACATCACACACTTTTGGTGTGACAAGTTGTGACTTGGCAACATGACAGGAATGCATGCAGAAGAAAGTTTGGTTTGTCTTGAGAGAACGCACCACAGTGGATTCAGAAATCAAAACCTTTCTGCTTTGGGTTTCTACCTTCAGACCTCTGAATACTGCACGGCAAGAAGTTGGCAAAGTGGCTGGGGTGATCTTTTCTCAATGAGCGTGCAGCTCTCTCCGCTTCCCGAGGGGTTGTCTGCATCTGTTCTGGGCCCCAGTGGGGATCGAGGGGGGGTGGCTTGTCTTTATGTTGTTGGGAACCAGCAAACAAACCTCCACGTTATGGTGCTAATGCCAGTTGAGCAAACCTACTGAGGAAGAATTCTTTCAGGGTGACAGGGCTGCCCTGGGAGAGGGGTGAGCTGGGCAAAGAGGGAGGCATTTTATCAGAAGTCTCTCCAGGTGTCCCTCCTTGGGCCTTCCCTATTTAAAAAGAAAGAGCTAGAGATCTGAAGGCAGCCAAACATTTGTGGCTGGAGGCCAGACTCCATTTATACAAATGTTTTCCTGTTTGCTGCTTAGAGGAGATTCTTTCCACCTGTTCCGGCCTCTCCCCTCCGCCACATGTCTCTGCAGGTCCTGGGCCTGCTCTGTGGATCCCCGCACCCGTTTTCCTGTGTGTTTGGAGACGGGAAAGATGAATTTTCAGGGAAAGAGAAGTCACGAGCCAGGGGTCTTCTGTTCGAGACCGAGCTCTGCCTTTCAGTAGCTTAGCTGTGGGTTGGAGGAGGTTGGAAGTCTGAGCCTGTTTCCTTATCCATAAAACAAACATAGTAATGGCTTCCTGACAGGGTCCTCATGAAGAGTGGATGAGCTAGTGAACGTGCGATCAGTGTTAAATGAACACATCTCACAAACGTGCACCTATCCCCAATTGGGGCAGTTAGAGGGGGGAACCATGCTCTCTCTTCTTGGGTGGTATGTGGACCAGTCATATAAGAGCAGTACTGTGATGGGCTCAGTTAGAGATGGATGGGAGAGGTGGGGGGGTCTCAAAGTTTGGGGTCAATTCCTACTACTTTGTAGCTAGCTGACCTTGGGCAGCTTCCTTAGCATCTTTGAGCCGATTTCCACATCTGTGAAATGGGGATAAGCTGTCTGGATTCTCCTAGGATTGGTGTGAGGAATGAATCCATTCATTCAACAACTAGGAAAGGGGATCACAGAGACAGAATTAACTTCCTCTACGGGGGTGGAGGTGGGACCCGAGCTGAAGCCAGGGAAGCAGTAAGCTACCGCAGGCACAGAATGTACGTTTGAGCTAAAATATACAGTTGACCCTTGCATAACACGGGTGGGAAATGCATGGGTCCCCTTATAGGTGGATTTAAAAAATAAATACAGCACAGTACTGTGAATCTATTTTCCCTTCCTTATGTTTTTCTTAATAACATTTTCTTTTCTCTAGCTTACTTCCTTGTAAGGGTACAGTATATAATACATATGCAAAATGTATGTAATCAGCTATTTATGTGTTGGTAAGGCTTCGAGCCAACAGTAAGCACAGTAAGCTATTCATAGTTAAGTTTTTGGGGAGTCAAAGACCCAGATCTTTGACGGTGTGGGGGTCTGCCCCAACCCATACATTGTTCAAAGGTCAACTGTAAATGAGACTAAATTACAGACTAGATTTTTTTTTAAAGATTTTTACTTATTTATTTGAGAGCAAGAGAGAGAGAGAACAAGTCAGGGAGAGGGGGAGAGGAAGAGGGAGAAGCAGATTCGCCACTGAGCAGGGATCCCCACATGGGGCTCGATCCCAGGACCCCAGGATCATGACCTGAGCCAGAGGCAGATGCTTAACCCACTGAGCCACCCAGGCGCCCCCAGATTACAGACTAGATTTCTACAGAAGCAATAGTCTATATTTCTATAGTAGAAATAGTATCTACAGAACTTGATTTAGACAGGAAAGCTAAGAAACCCCAGGCATTGGTCCTCATCTTATATTTTCCAGTCTTTTTATGTTTAATATTTATAGGAGTGAGGCTGCAGGAGGATTAAAATGGGGGACAGCATGAAGAATGCTTCCCTCTTTCCCCAAGCCTGGAGACAAAGGAAACAATGGAAGGAATGATGGAGGTGAAGCCCCTTTATTCAATAGTGGTGAGATCAGCACTAATTTTGATAACGGAATAGAATTTCTGTGGGTCTAATACTTCTTAAAAACTATTGTATTTTTGAAGTGAGGTCAGTCAGCATTATTTGGGTCTGAAGTTAGTACATTAAATTTCATCTCTCAATGTTCTTTCTGACATCATTTTTTTTTAAGAAAAAAATCCTTTCTCTTCATTAAAATCTGTAGTGGCCAATGCGGTTAGGGACCACTGGTTTGAAACACCATTGTTCATGAACCCAGAAAAGAGGATGATGACCTATTTTTTTTTTTAAAAGATCGGTTGACATAGCTTTGAAACATAAGTCAATCTCAGAAAACAAAAACAAAAACAAGTATTTAGCCAGAAATCTAATATTTTCTGAATCTCTACTTGGGAGCGATGCTATTTGCAAGAAGACAAACTGTCTTTCTAGAGAGATCCTTTCTCCTGCTTTATTTCCCCTCTGAAATCCTGAGCCGATGTTTGTGACATCACTGGGTTGCTGTGGAAATGTTTATTTCACAGAGGATTTCGACCTCAAGTGGGGAATTTGCGGGAGGAAGTGTGAAGTCTTGGAAAAACACAATTGGTTTGAATACAAATGGGCAGCATTTGGAAAAAGAATTCAGAAAGAAAACAATATAAATTGCCTATAACAGGTTGTTTCGAGTTTTCCTGTGTTCAAATACTTGTAAGAGCATCTTATACCGATTTGCCCATTTTTATTTGAATTTTACTCACTAGAAAGATCTGTATAAAGAGTTATAGGGAGCAGGTAAGGAATGGCTTTTTGTATTAAAAAAACCCCTTTTGGCTACTCAGTTATTAAAATTGAGAAAAAGGTTTAGTCCTAAAATACCATTTTGAGGTGGGGGGAGATTATATCCGCTTATATTTTTAGACCATACAACAGACTTAAGAGAGGAGCTCCATTTGAAGAATTGCGACTCAAGGGGCCTGAGTTTTAGGTGCAGAAGCTACAAAATCCCTTTTCGTTTTAAACTGTTAAATCAACAGAACGCCAAGCTAGAGCCTTTCTTCCTGCTGGGGCAGTATTGTCCCCTAAATCCACTTTCCAGTTTTCTCAGCCTAGCCTAGTTTGATGTAGCATTGACTTAGCTTAACTACAGCAACCGGCGAAAGGAAGTGGGTTTGCATTTGGGATGGGAGGAGGCGGCCACGGGTGCGTGTGTGTGTGTGTGTGTGTGTGTGTGTGTGTCTGCGTGTGCGCACGCGGGGGACGAGGGGCACCGGGAATCGAGACACAGCAACTGTGTGAAAATAATTTCCCCGTGACTGGAAGAGGGGTCTCTGCACGGGAAAGCAATTTTAGGAATAAAAAAAAAAAAAAAAAATCTTCAAAGAGGGCGGGAGGAAGGCTTGCCGGGAGGGTGCGGGGCGCAGCGAGGGACTTGTGCGTCTCCGCGGGCATCCTCCTAACCCCCTCCCCTCGCGCCCACCTGCCCGCCGCCGCACCCGCGCCCCCTGCCGTCCCGGGGCGCGCACGGCCGGCCGTGGGGGGGCTGCAAAGGTCTGGCGGCGCGGGCTGATTTAGTGGCCGGGGCTGTAGTACAGGCTGTCCCCGGCAGCCGGCGGAGTCAGCGCGCCCACGTGACGGCCCCGGCTCTCCGGTGAGCTCCCCAAACAGACGCACACCCAGCCACACGCGCGCACACACACACGCACGCACCCCCGCGCGCACACGCCCGCCCGCCCGCCCGCTCTGCCTCTGCGCCCTCCATCCCGGCTCGCTCATTCTCTCGCCCTCTCGCTTCCCCTGCGGTCTCTCGCTCTGCGCGCACACACCACACACACGCACACGCACACACACACGCGCGCACACACGCAGCCGGCACAGGCGGCGGCGGCGGCTGCCCAAGTCAGGACGAGCCTCTGTAGGTACCGTCTTGAGAAGGCGGCAGCGGCGGCGGCGGCGGCGGCGGCAGCAGCGGCGGCGGCGGCAGCGGCAGCCCGAGCATCCCTCCTCAGCCGGAGAGCTAGCACCGCCGAGAGTTTGCGTTCCCCTTGCCGTTCCCTTCCCCCTCCTTTTCTTTATTTTCGAGAGAATTTCTTCTTCGCTTATTGGTTTAATTTGATTTTGAAAATTTTTGGTTGCTTTTGTGTGTGTGCTTTTTTTTTTTTTCTTTCCTCATTTTATTTGCATCCAGAGCATGGCGGGCTGCGGGCTGTCGGAAGACACCTTCTTCTCTTCCTTCTTTTACAACTACGGCTCCTCCTGGGAAACCCCTTCCAACCAGGTAAGGGGTGGCTCGGGGCCCGGCGGCGTCGCGCCCTGTGCCCCCTGCCGCGCGCTCACTTGGCACTCGGCGGGGAGGCAGAGGCTTGGGAGGGGGTGGGGAGGCCGGGGGGCCAAGTGGGTCGCACTGTCTGAGTCAGTGCCAACCGGCGAAAGGAGGTGCCCTCCGTCCCCAGCGCTGTCTCCAGTCTCCAGGGGCGGTCGCGTCCCTCCCGTGCCCAGTCTGCCTCCCTCCCACCTCCCAACCCAGCGGGAACCCAAGAAAGAGGCAGGAGCCGGCACGTTACCCCGAACAACTCCTGGCAAAACCAGGGAACTCGAGCGCAACCTTCCCCAAGTCGCCGCGGGCGCCGCGCCCCTGTGCGCCCGGCGGCTGCCCGCCCTCCAGTTGCGCCGAGGGGCTGCGGAGCTGTGAGTCCCCCGCGACGTGCTGTTCCCCTTCCACTCCCCCCCCCCGCCCCGGGCCCGGAGCCACCTCTTTCCCTAAAATGGCTGCAATCTCAAGTGGAGGCGTCCCCTGACCCCGCGGAGGCGGGGTGGGGGGGCAGAGTGGATGCTCCGGCGCCCGTGACCCGGCGCTTCCCCTGGTGCGCACAAGCACCCCACAAACACACACACTTAACTTTGATGACTGTGCAATGCAGTCCGGCGGCATCGTGCCCTCGACGCTCCCCCGCCGCCGGCCCTACTGTAGGTGTGCATATCGGTGTGACTCCGGGGTGGAGGGGCCGGAGAAGCTGGAGGTAGACGCCGGAAGGGGGGGCGTGGAAGGAGATGGGTGTTAGCCGGCCACGGGTAACCTGGAGAGACAGGAGTGTGCTCAGGGTCTAGGGGTGCAAAAGCTATTCTGGGAGCCAGAGCGAGAAAGAGAGAGAGGAAAAATGCCTTTTAATTAAATAACTGTTGTAGTCTGCTGCCCCCACCGCTTGTTTGGTGAAAGTCTACAGGCATCTGTCATCTCCAAACTACACGGGGAAGTGGAGCTGGAGTCGAGGGAGGGGAGGGGTGTGTGTGTGTGTGTGTGTGTGTGTGTGTGTGTGTGTGTGTGTACGTACGTACACGCGCATGTCCAGGCTGGGGAAAGTTGGGGCCGGAGGAGAGGTGAAGGAGCAATGGTGAAAGGCAGCAGCAACTCAGTGGGCGGTCGGGTCTCCGGGGCGCGGGGGATTCCCGGGCCCCGCCGAGTGCGCGCCGCGGGGGGAGCCGGGCGGCGGGGGGTTGGGGGTGTCGAGGAAAAGAGCTCTGTTCGGCCCGGCTCACCCGGCCGCCGCGGCGTCTCTTTTCCCCAGCCTGCCCGCCAGCCTCGGCCGCTCGCGTGGCTGCCCGCCGCACTCGCCGGCTCTGGCGCGCTCCCTCCCGGGCCCGGGGCGCAGCGCGCTCCTGTGAGCTCCAGGCTGAAAAGCCAACCCCCCAAAGCAAAACAACCGAAAAACGCGCTCTGCCGCCCCCACATCACCCCCAGTTTCTAAGAAACGGAAATCCCCAAACTAGTAGTTGCCGGGCGAAGCCCTGGCGTCTCCGTGAGGGCTCCCCGGAAAGAGCCGCGGCCATCCGAGTGAATAATACATAAAGGCGGCCCGGGAGCCTTGGAGAAGCTCCCGCCGCCGCGGCAAGCAGCAGCGGGAGGCGGCGGCGAGCTCCGGCCAGACCGCGGGGCCGCCGCCGCGGGTGGGGGCGTCTGGGCGGCCCCCGCGAAGCGCACAGGGAGTGGAGCTGCGGGTGGGGCGAGAGGGGGCCCCAGGCGCGTGAAGTGAGGGTTTGGGAGCGAGGCAGCCGGAAAAGGGGAGGCCCCGCTGTGAGTAGAAACTTGAAGAACTGCCGGGGTGGTCGGGCTGGCGCTGGAGTTAGGGGACTCGGGGTGGGGGGGGGGTGCCCTGGCTGCCCATGGCCGGTGCAGGGGACTTTCGTTAGGCCACCCTGCCCCGTCTTGCGGGCCCCCGGTGCTCTGCATGGCTCCCCGCGCCGGCTCCGGGTAACCGAGGGCCAACGACCCCTCCCGCTCGGCCAACTCCAGCTCTCCAGGAGCGGGCGTCCGCGCGCCTGTGTGCGTGTGAGTGTGTGTGTGTGTGTGTGTGTGTGTGAGGAGTGTGCGTGTGTGTGTGTGCGCGCGCGCGTGTGATTGTCGATGAGTCAGAAACCAACCCCAGCTCGCCTTTAAGGACCAAAACGAGTAGGAAAGGCTTGACCCGCAAGCCCAGAGCCAGCCTGGCGGGGATTCGGGACTCGGGATTCCTCGGCAGCGCCGCGCCCCCAGTCCCGGAGTCAGATGCGTTAGGATAAGTTTCCAGGCGCGTACCTCCGACCTGTATCTTGAGGCCGCGAAACTCGGGCACTGCGTTTTCCTCTGAAAAGAGAGAGAAAGGGTGGAAGCAAGCTCGCAGTGATACAGCTTTACAGCGGTGGGAGCTTCGGCAACATCTTTAGTGAGACAGGAAACAAGTCGTTGGAGAGCGTTTAAAAGCGAAGGGCCGCTGCCCGAATTTGCAAGACTGGCAATCACGTGCAAACTCCTTGGAAACCGAAGGAGGTGGGCGAGAGGGAGGGGAGATGGGCAGGGTTGGAGTAAAGGAAGACGAGAGCCAGAGGAGGCTTGGAGCGGGGCAGCATTTTAAAAAAGAGGAAAACTATCGGTTTCCTCGGGTAAAGTTAGTTTAACTTGATTTGGAAAAGCATTTTCCCAAAAGGCAAGATCTTTTTTCTAGAAAGGGAGACTCGTGTTGCTAAGAAAATCGGAAAGAATTTCTGATAAAGCAGCTGGCGCTGCTCTGTGGAGGACGATTAGCTCGCAGGCTGGTATTGGGTGGCGCGCTACTCTTAGTGCGGTGGAATTGTATGGTGGGGAAAGGGAGATGATGTGAAATATTGATCTCTCCTTCCAGTGGTGCGGTATGAACTTTACGATAAAGTACAGAAACAAAGAAGGGATGTACATCGTTAGGCTCAGGTGCCCTCAAGTGTTACGGAAGCTTTAATCTTTGGTGGTGAACGCGGCCAGGCAGTGCGTCTTGCCAGGATTTGTGGTTTCCATCGGGGCCGGCTCACCATTTTCAGGGATGAAGAATGTATGTGATAAGGACCTAGGCTCCTAGTACTCTGCAGTTCACATTCTCAGCGGTTGAGCCTGGGCACAGGACTGAGATACCTGCTCCCAACTGTTCCTTCGTTGAAAAGGGATAAAACAAAGGCAACAGTAAATCTCATCTTGGACTCAGGCAGGGCTGCTATGGGAAGGCCCGGGCCAAATTTGAAAGAGTGAGACTTATTCATGATTTTTACCTGAATTGCTGCCAAAAAGCTTACAAATCCTCCATTCCCTAAAAATAGCAGTGCTCTTCAAATATAATTTGTTTATTCTACCTCAATTAAAAATAAAACCATCTTCCTAGTGTTATAAAGTGCTTATGAAGGTAAGGGTTGACTGTACTAAAAAAAAAATCAAGCTTTTTATTTCTAGATCAATATGATGTGCTCTCAACATCTAATACCATGTAAAAGGAGCCTTTTTACAACATCAATAGCAGGCAGGCATGTCTCCCTAAGAAGCTCTTTTCCTGGAATCACAAGGCATTTTGATTTGCTTTCATTTTCACAAGAAACATGATTATGACACCTCTGGTTATAAACAAGCAAGTGAAAAAAATAATGAGGATGGGGGTTCTTTATATAGAAATCTAGAAATTTGGAAACAACTGGGGCATTTATTCATTACTATACCCCAAAACAAACCCCCAAAACCCAGCCAGAATCATGGTCGTCGGGAAGGTGTTTTAGTTTTTTCTGTGACATTTTATCACCAAAGCTGGGGGAGGGGGGATCGGGGTGATTTTTTTTGGAGCGAGCCCAATGTGTATCAGAGCCGAAACTGCATCTGTTACCATTTAAAAACTGGGAAATTCCATCTTATATCTGAATAGACCATGTTGCAGATATTTTGCACCTACTTGCCAAAGTGCAAAACATACCATAGTGCGAGTGTGTGTGTGTGTGGGGGGGGAAGCATCTGCTTTGGCGGAATTTATTTCTTCAATTAGAATGAAAACCCCAATTAAAGTGTGTATGTGAAATGTCTCTGATTTGGCTCAGTGCAGCAGACAGCAGACCATTCTTTAATTTACAGTTTCACGCCTAGGGATGGCAGTAGTGCAAGCTTCCAAAACCCAGCATTATCTTTTTATGTTGTGCTTTTCAACCTGCGAGTCTCTCCTGTAGATGTTTGGAGCTTTCTGTCTCCATCATGACGCTGACTGTGGAGTGGTCATTACTGCTTGCTGGTTTGGACCTGGGTCACCTTATTTAGTTGTCACTATGGAAGCCCAAATCGAAGTGGGCCAGGTCTGTATGATATTGAATCAATCAACTGCAAGTGAAAAATGGAGCCAATTAGCTGACTGCTTGGATGTCCATGAGGCCAGACATCTGACTTTACTCACCTGATTGACCAGTTCTTTGGTTACTGGAGAGCTTAACCTGAATTTGTGAAAAAAGATATTACCACCAGGCTCCACTCTGCTTTTTTACTTTTCTTCCCCACCGCTCCCCCCAACCCTTGCCACTCCCTCACATTTTCCAGACTAGAAATATAAAATGGCACCCTTATATGGACACACATTATCTTTCTAGAGTAGGCAGTGACTGTTTTGAATTCAGCCCTGGACTTCTGTTAGCCAGTACCTGCAATTCTTTGTACTCACTCTATCTTTTCAAGCAGGATAGAAGTTTCAATGCAGAATCATTAATGGATATGGGTAAGTTGTTGAAAGGTTCTGCTGACTGCCTTTTTTTTTTTTTTTTTTTGGCTTGGCACGACTTCCATGAATATGGATAGCCAAAGCAGAAAGCAGCCCACTGAGGAACACTTCTTCTCCATCCAGTCCAAGTACTATAAAGAACTCAATATTTTTTTTTCCTCTTCTCCGGGTATTTCATAATTCTTAAAGTAGTAACAATGTTTGGATCTACGGAGATGAGCCAAGACTTGGGAACGTTTTGCATTTACAAGGTTGTTAGAAAAGCAATATTTTAAAGTTCAAAAAAATATAAACTGGGTTTCTATACATTTTAAAAATTCTTATTTTCTTGAAGATGTACAGATTAACTGCAAAATCACTTTTAGGTGCATTTCTATATATTTACCTAAATACATTTTAGAAATCTACTTACAAATCTAGCTCACCTGACAGCAGTTTTTCCAACATTGGGTTTCTCCTAGGTGGATAGAAAAGCAAAAGAGACTTGTAATATTTTGGGTTCCTTGTGGGCCTTGCAGTAAGGTTAGCTTTACTAAGGCACCAGCTTGGAAATATTGTTTGCCTTTCTTTGTTAAAGTCTCCTAACCTAAAACTTAGGAACCAAGCAGCAGTGACGAGGGCTACTATTAATTAATGCTGTTCCAAACACTTTACATGTATTTGACTCATTTAATCTCCAAGACAACATATGAATTAGGTACTTTTATTATTATTCCCATTTTACAGATGAAGGAACTAAGGCACAGAGAGTTAAATATTTTGTCTAAGAAATCCGTGCGAGGTAGGGGCGAAACTGGGATATCCCCCAGGCAGTCTGGTTTCAGAGCCCAGAATGCCAGCTAATTCTTACTCTCCACACTACTTTGTCTCCAGTGCAATGTAAAGACATCACGTGGCCACATGTACGTTTCCAGCAAGTTTGTGATGGTGTCCTTCATTTGCCAGTTTCATGAAATAGTGAAGATCTCCTTCGTTTGCCCAGGTTTGCCTATTTTTTTTCCTCCTGGTTATTTACATAACCAGATAAAATTCTCTTTAATAAATGAGGTGAAGTCATCTGTTTCAGCAAAATCAACCTTAACTTCTGATGTTTTAATTTTTTCTTGGTGATGGACTAAATGTTTGAGTTTACCATTCTTTTTGGTTTGAATGAATGGGCGATCCAATTTTAGAGATAGACAGGACCTTTAGATTGCCAGCTCCCAACCTCAAATAATTATGACTTAGTGGAGGGTCCATTACAAATGTATGTGAGTATCAGTAAAATAACACTCGACAGAAGAAATATTATTTTAAGATTCATGAATAGAATAATTTTAAAAATAATCACTCAGATGCATCAAAACCCTATCATATATGTGTATGTATATGTGTGTGTATAAAATATATATGCTTTTTGGCATATACCTACACTCATTTTGTAAGCAAAGGCACATGTTGGGTTTGCCTTGTATTAAGTTATGTTTGCTATTTAGTCCAAAACTTACCTTTTTCAGCATGGCCGTGTTATAACAGGTGTCTTTTGCATTGAATCACACATCTAACATTTATGGCCATCATGAACGAATGCCTCCTAGTGCTTCATACCTGATATTGTGATCTTCCAAAATATAGTCATGGAAAGGGGAGGGAAAACATTAAATGTCAGTAGTTACAGCAAGACAGTCTCTAGGAAGAGGGCAGAGTTTCTTGCTGTTTTCACATTCCTGTGGCCCTAGCGGAAATGTAAAAGTGCAGGGTTTGCATTGGAATGAGAATGGGGTCACCTACCCTTTGTAGTCATCATCAAGGAAGCAGAACTTCCTTCCAGAGAGACCATAGGAAATCAATGATCACACTTTGCCAGTGAAGAGGTAAATGTGGACAGCAGACAGCATTAAATAAAAGGGCAGCAGAAAAGTGATTTACTCTAGAAGGCAGTGTGACTTTTTGGTCCGTTCAAAGAATTCACATTTTTGATATAATAATTATATTTAAATATTTTCTTTTGGGTTATTATTATTTTTTTTTTAAAGGAAAGGAGAAATGCCATTAGGTGATGCTACTGTCTTTTCACTTGAGCATAGCTATTTAAGGAAGGCAGATTGTCTGGTGTGTGGTAACAGAGACCCCCTCCCCTTATTTTTTTTTCTTAATAAGAATTGACCTGATTTGTTACATTACTGGATTTCTGTTTGTTTTTAAATTTCGCATAGTCCCTGATGCAGAGGGGAAGCTTGCCATGGGGGAAGGAATGTTGCAAGAGGGATCCTCATACAGGAGAGGCATGGGTGGGGGAGGAGGGGAAGGGAGGGTTGGTGATCGCTGAAATAAAGGGAAGCGTAGGTTTGGAAGCTTAATGAAATGTAGAAAAGCAGGTGTGCAGTTCTAATATGCGTCCCCCCTTTTGCGTGTACTTCTGATTGCTTTGTGAGCACATCTCCTTCCTGTAGATTTGAAATATAGAACTTCAGGTAATGGCTAAGGGGCAAAAGTGAATGTTTGGCTTATATCTGGGAGAATACAAAATATCCATGTAATCTCTTGCCTGAAAGCATATTAGAAAGTGTGTTAGTTGTGTAACAAAATAAAACAGGAAGAAGAGACACAAAGCAAAAGAGAGAAAACTCTCACCAACAACCCCTACCACATTTTGCTCCAATTTATTATTTCCAGTAGCAGTTTAGTCCCTAATGTTAACAATGAATGATTATGATTCTGTAGTTTCGTTTACAGCATGAATTAGCATTTTGTTTTCTGTTACGGCTTTTGAATGAGGAATTATAATGTATAATTTGCTGAAAATAGATGTTATCATCTCTTAGGATGAGAACAACCACATAAACTTGAACAAATGATAAAAATGGAATCAATTACATTTCAAATGGAAGTAGTTTACAAACCTCCAAATACAAAGTGGCAATAGTAGCTGGTTATTGTAACAAATAATTAGTTTTTTTAAACAACATTTATTGAATTCCATTGACAATTTGGTAATTGTTCACAGTCGACTGTAGCCCTCCCTCTTCCAAAATGAAATGTGGCGTGGAATGACTGCATTTTATAAACTGCAGTTTTCCTCATTATTTAGTGCTGCAACCAGAATGTATATATATTTGCATATGCAGCCCCTTCTTAGTAGTACAGGAACACACGCAATGGAATAAAACTATGTTACTAAACCTCGTTGGAGGCTTAAGATAAACCCCGAAGGGCTGATGATTGACAGTGTTTTCAGGTTCCAATGGAAGAAAAGAAGCAACTAGTTTACATGGGTGTATGTGCGAGTATACATTGAGGGGGGGAACATTTGAAATGATTTATCAAATAGACGGAGTCCTGTTTCTACTTCGGCAAGAATTAATTTCTCTTTCCACTGCCAGTCCTCCTTCTTCTACCTTTTCTGCAGCGTGTTGTCCTGGTTCATGTGGGAGGTCCCCACCCACGCTAGCCGGGAAGCTCCTTGCGGGAAGGCACCGCACCTGCCTGGGCTCTGGAACCCTCCTCGTGCCTCGCCTGTAGTAGACAGACAGAACAGATGGGTTGGCTAAATGGCTGAGATTTCAGAAGTCAATTTCATACCATTATACATGTCGCCTTATTTATTGTTCTTTGTTCTATCTCGGGATGATGAGGGCAAGTCTGCCATGTCATTTTTTGAAAACGGGAATTTGACTCAGTGGACAAATGAATCCTGTCTTCATCTAAGCATCTCCAGGGAAGAGCATGATTGGTTTATCACTGGCTCACTAGACCTCTTAATTTTTAAAATGAAAAAATTATGAAGGATATGCTTCAGTTAATAAATTCAGGAAAGAGAGAGGGAGAAAAGTGGGAATCTGAGGGTTTGTGATTTTACTTTTAATTTTTTTGGTAACTGCTACAAGCTGAGTGGATCATTCATTTTTGATTATTTCTAAGATTAATCTATTTCTTTAAAGTTAATATGCAAAGAAATATGTCCCACATCACTTTATTTTTAGATCCCACGATTCAGTCTGAAACAAATCAGTGGTGCATTATAAACACAGGAGAATGTATCTAATGACAGGAGTCAGGCTGAACAGATGCTAAAATAGATGCATCGTGTGAAGTCGAGGGAGCTGCGGGAGGGGATGGGAAAAAAAATCTCTAGAAGTTGGAGGGCTTGTGAGGTGAACGCTACGGAGACTTTTTACCCGTCAGATATGCGCTTGTGCAGTTCAGAGCGGAAGGGACTCCATTTGCTCCTGCAGGAAGGTAGGAATCATGATATCCGTCTCCTAGAACGCTAGTGAAGATTCAGCAATGCGATGGACTAATGCCGGGCTGAGTCAGTGTTAGTTCTTATCAGTCAGTCCTCAAATATTTATAGAGTACCGACTGATGTGGCAGCCTGGTGGAGCGCCTGGCACATTGCAGATTCTTAATACAGTATATGGAATCAGGTACAATAGAACCCACGTATTGAACACTGCTATAACCTTGCAGAAACCTTATAAAGTGCTTTATGTGGACTGACTCATTTCACCATCAAAATAAGCCTGTGAGGTGGGGACTGTTATTAGGATTACATGTTGTCTGTTACCACTGAGGCACCTGAGGCACAGAGATCACACAGCTAGAAGTGGTACGGCCAGGATTTCTATCTGTTGGGTCTGGCTTTCAAGCCCCTGTTTTAACCACCATGCGAGGCTGCCTTTGAGGGGATGAACCAATGGATGACAGAGGTGAATCAAGGGGGGGTAAAACACGTTTCCGTAGGCATGGCTGTGGGTTACAGGAAGAGTACCACCTCTCTGCAGAGAAGCTTAGAAAATGGGTAGTGCCTTAAGAAAGGAGCAGAGAATCATGGGGCACCTGGGCGTCACAGTCACTTAAGCATCTGGCTCTTGGTTTCCGCTCAGGTCACGATCTCAGGGTCCTGAGATCGAGCTCTGCATCGGAATCCCTGCTTGGGAGTCGTTCCCCCTCTCCCTCTCCCCCTCCCTCCATCTCTCTCTAAAATAAATAAATAAATTAATTAAAAAAAAAAGAAAAGAGTAGAGAATAGTGCTATGGTCATTAAGATGAGGGGGAGTTTACTTTTTACGTTTGGGAGAATCACAGAAGGTTTTAAGAAGGCAGTGGCATTTGATTTGGGCTCGGAAAAATGGAGAGAATTTGGGCAGGTGAGTATAAGGATGGGAATGGGGCGGAGGGGGCACTTCTGGCAGAAGAAAAACAAAGGAGGAATTTGTCAAGGAGTAGTTGTTAAGGGTTGTTCATTTTATAAAAATTGATTTGTTTTCAATCAAGATTTATTTTGTGCCTACAGTGTGCTTGTCCCTGTCCTCAAGGAGCTTTAATTTAGTAGGAGAGACATAGATCACATGATATATATGATATATATATGAAATATATATTATAAAAGTCTTTTTGTACTTATAACCATATATATATATATATATATCTCATCAATCTATCCATTGCCTACTGTCTCTCTGTTTATCCATCCATCCATCCATCCATCCATCCATCTATCCATCCATCCTTATCCCCTTTATTTTTTATTATTTTTTTTTTAAAAGATTTTATTTATTTATTTGACAGAGAGAGAGACAGCCAGAGAGAGAGGGAACACAAGCAGGGGGAGTGGGAGAGGAAGAAGCAGGCTCCCAGCGGAGGTGCCTGATGTGGGGCTCGATCCCACAACGCCAGGATCACGCCCTGAGCCGAAGGCAGACACTCAACGACTGAGCCACCCAGGCGCCCCTTTCCTTATCCCCTTTAAACTCTGTGAAGTGTCAGGAAAGAAAAATAAAGAATGTATATAGAAAGAACAGGTGAGGGGGTGAGGTCTGTCTTAACTCACATGTCAACTTTGGAAATTTACAAGTAGGGACTTCTCAGGGTGAATCTCCCTCCAGCAGCACCCCCCACCCCCCTTACTCAGCAAAGGGAAGGAGCTGGCAAAGTTTGGATCCTGTGAGTAATCTAGATAGGAGACTTGCTTTCCACCCTGTTCTACCTGTCGCAAGCAAGCAAGCAAGCAAGCCAGCAAGCAAGCAAGCAAGCAAGCAAGATTTCTACCTTAGTTGGAAAGTTAAGATCCTTGCCTCATTTAAAATCTGCTCTGTTGACAAGGTCAAGAGAACAGTTTAATGAGTTAAGTCAAACGTAAAATTTTATTTTGGATCTTCTTGCACTTTTAATAGATTACTGAGGTTTTTCTGGGTTAAAATTAGTCACCCAACCTAGAGAGTAAAATAACATCTGAAGTTGGGGACACACTCTGGGCCTGTGCAGCTGTGCTAATGAAATCCTTTCCTTCTTTCCTTGTGTGATGTCAAACTAAAAGGGTTACATAGCTTTGTGAAAAGAGCCAAGAAACTTGTAAAAGGGAATGGAATCATCTTTACAATGTTTATCAAAGGCTTGTTATTTTAGGAAGTAGGACTCCATGGCTAGTGGATTTTTTTTGATCCTGCTAGTAACAGTTGCATTAGAAATAATTGCAAAATTACTTTCCCCAATTAACCTGGTCTTAAAGAACAAGCTGCTAAAGAACAATGGGCTGAATCCTTGTTTGCATGTGTTAAAATAAATACTGGTTCATTTTCCCGAAGTTTTGGCCATACCCGTTCTTTTACTGTACTAGGATAATCAAGTATGATGATGTTTTGGGGAATGTTTGTCAACTGTAAAGTGCTGTCTTCATCATTATCATTATGGTGGAAGGAGAGTTTGCTTTTTGGAAAGGGAGACCATCTTTATATGATGGTAGCACTGAAAACAGACCCAGAAATAAAGTAAATGTTAAATAAATATGCATTGTTCTCACTTAAGTAGTTATTTTTAAAATGCTTGCTTACAACGATATTAAACATTTGCATTGTGGGGCCTCACTCCAGGACCAAGGACTAAATCTATATTAAATCTTTTTGCCTCTTCTGTAATGGATTCTGTCAAGCGACCTCTCAAAGCATCCCAAATAAGCATTGACTGAGGTCATTTCAGGCTAATGAGTCCTCCCCAAGCATTACTTACTTGTTTAAATAAAGTAATTAGAGAATGTCCTGTAATATGAGAGCCTTCGGAAATATTCGAATATCTCTGTTTTCTGGAGAACTTTGGGAAAATGCCTCATATATTTGGGAATATACAGCAATTAAGAAGTCTTCCTAAATAGTATGCACTGCTGAAATGCTAATTGTTATTAGTTCTTTTATGCTTACATTGTATGTAAATAGCTACAATTTTTTCTTAGTCCATTTATAAATGCCACAGTTTTTTTTTTTTAAATAACATTATTTGCACCACCCACAACGTTAAATACATTTGTTGGGCATGAAATAGGTGCTAACTAAAATCTTTATTGATCATTTGAATAGAGCAATAAACTTTGACTCATTATGGGAGTTTAAAGATATTGACCCCTAATTAAAAAATGGCCAGACCAGAGGAGGGGGCAGGACTGTTCCTTTAAGTACCAACCAGAAAGGATCTTTGCAAATAAGGGAGTTTTTTCTCAAAATAAGGACCGATACCTGTTTTGTTCTGCATTGTCAAGTATAAGGAACACTTTCCTCCTTTATATTTTACTACCTAACTAAAAATATATATGTTAACTTTGTTTTCTAGGGCACTGTTTTTGAATATCATCTGCCAGAAAACTGATAAAAGCATCTTAATAATTTTTCTTATTATAGATATGATACATTTTTGTTTTGGAAATTTTTCTTAGGAAAAATTAGGAAAGTAAATAAAAAAAAGGGAAAATCAAATCCATACGAAATGCAAATACTTACAGATAATCACAGGTAATATTTTAACATATACACTTCTGTACTTTGTTCTTGGCCTTCGTATTTCATTTTTGATTGGTATCATGTGTAAGTATTCTTGTAACCTGATTTTAGCCCATAAATCATGACCAGCTGCCATCCCGTATTTCATGTGCCTTTGTATCCCTTGTAATGGCTCTGTAGTATTCCATTATGTGATTGTAGGACCATTTATTTAACCATCCTCCTAAATATTGGATGTTTAGGTTGTCGCCAGTTATGACTGAACCTGGTGTGTATCTATGATTATTTCTTTAGGATAATACTGAGTAGCAGAACTGCTGGGTTAAAGGTCATAAACACTTTAAGACTTTTGTGTTAATTGCTTCTCAGAAAAGAAGCACCAACTTACACTCCCAGGAGCTACTTGTCAGGGTCCCAGGTGGAGGCTCTTATAAAATGAATCCTCATAGTACGGTCCATTTGAAAACTTCAAAATAAACCTTGTTTAATGACCATTATCCGTCAGGAGGTCCTACTCACAACAGTGATGACCTTCTTTTGTCTTCAGATTTTGCAAGTTCTTCGGGCTGCTGGAAGAAAATGCGGGCTAGGTGACTCAAGCAAATAGTTTATGCCAAGAGTGTAACTTTGGTTATCAGATGAGCGTTTTTTCTCTTTTTGCCGGGCCTATCTCTGCAAATACCTACTGGCTTCTGTTCTGTTGAGACCTACAGAGAGAAAGATCTTTCTTGTTCTACTCACTGAATTACTTAAACTTCAAAACAAGGAATAAGCCTGGACTCTAAGCAGTATGTCTTGTCATTCTAGAGATAATTACGAGGGAAGAGGAATGTTAACTATATACTAATGTGTCATTATTTTTGGTCTGGTCTGGACCCAGACACAACAAATCTTAGAGGTATTTGTGAAAATAAAAACTCTTATACAAGAGTCGTAATGATTAAGTTCCACGATGAAGGTCATTCTCATTTCTCTCTAGCTTTCCCCACTTCCTTTCTCAGTTGACCTCCTTGCAACTTTTTTGGTAGTGCTTTAGGACTCTTGGTGCATTGGCAATATAAACTCCCTTTCCCCAAATCTTGCCTTTACTGAAATTTCATTCCTTTCTAAGAAAGTGCATTTTGGGGAGGTGGCAGTGGCTGTTCATTTGTTGACACCCTTTAGGCCCAGAGGAGCTGGGGTTGCTTCCAGAACATTACTTGGCCACTATCCCACAAAACTGTATGATCCCTGTAACCTCCAGTGAAATTCCCATAGACTATATCAGACCCTTCTTCCTGGCCCTCTTATCTTCCTGTTAATTCCCTGTGTCCCCTCAGGGCCCAGGACCTGGCTCATGTCTCCTCTCTACCCCAACTGCCACCACCCAATGATCTTCGGCATCTGGACATGGAGAATGTACCCAATGGCTTAGCTTCAGAGTGGCAACACTTCAGCCCCCACTACACTTTGGCAGCCCAATCATGTTGCCCATACCCTGGCCTTGGCCTTTGGAATGGCTCTGCTTCTGGAACCTTAAATTGTGATGTAATCATATATGACTATAGCCTCATAGCCTTCCTGCTTCCTCACCCATTGATTTCCAAGATCTCTGTCCCTGGACTACTTTCCCTTTTCCCCAGTTCATCAACCATACTTTCTCCCCGCTCCTTTTTCAGCCAGCACAGAGCCCATGATATGTCACTTTAGCCACTCTCTTGCCAAAACCTCAAAGCCCTTAATCTCTTGCCCTTCTCTATCTGCCCACAAAATCCCAGTCTTGGATCAGTCCAACCAACTGTTCTGTTTGCTTCTGCTTACAAGCTGTTGACTTGCTATTGGAAAAACCCAGTCACGCTAAAGAATGCTGCTATCATTTTATTGTCCCCAATCTCTGTGCCAAGCCTTGTTTGGGTCATCAAGTTCACTCCCTGTCCATATCTGCAATTCCAGACACTGCCCACTGTCAACGACTACCCTGCCCACCGCTGGCTCCCTTCCCAGGTGAGAATTTGTGATTACCCAATATATGTTCTGTCAACTTTTGGTCTCATATCTGGAAATCTCCATCTGTTCAGCCCCAGCCTTCCTTGCACCTGTGGATATCGTTCCCTCCCTTTCTTTCCAAGATGTTGAGCTGTTAGTTATGCCTTTGTGACTCCATTTAGGAATAAATGTACCCAATATTCTCCCATCTTGAAAAATTTCTCCATCAACCTTTCACTTCCCTTTAGAGGTTGCCTGTCACCTTTTGTTGAATGGCATGAAAGGCCCAGCTCTTGCTGGGGACCATACATTTTCATGACACAAAACCGTGAGGTTGGTTTTTCTCAGTAACTAACATACTTGGAGTGAAGAGGCAGATAGTGTTCCAGAACAGGAGACCTGTTGCCATGCTCAGCAAGAGACTTGTAGAAGATCATTGTTTCCAAATCCTCTCCTCCCATTCACTTTTTAGTGACCTCTAATAATGGTTTAGCTTTCACTACTTTGCTGAAGCTCTCTTCTGGCAATGACTTTATAATTCCCAAATGCTGGGGACTCCTATTCGTTTACATATGAATTTTTTAAGACATTTATATGACTTTGACTCTGTTGAGAAATTCTTCTGACGTCCATTGCATTTTCCTGTCTTTCATTGTGTTTCCTTCTCTCCCTCATGGACTCTCTTGCTTTGCCTGACTTTAGTTGTGGTGTTCCTGGAGTCCCAACCTGGATCTTATTTCACTCTACTCTTGCTCCCCCATGGCAATCTACCCACGCGTGGAAATCAGTGACATGCCTGTCTTTCAGATTTGTGTTTCCAGGCAAACCCTCTCTCCTGAGTTCCAGAACTGTTTAACCAACTGGCTCCTTGACAGTCCCATTGATATTTCAAACACACTATGTCAAAGACAGAATTCCTCGTCCAGATTATGTTGTTCTTGAATTCCTTATCTAGATAAAAGGTGACAATACTCATCGTACTTAGACTTTTGTAGGTACCAAGCCACCCAAAACTTTGTGGCTTGAAACAACAACCATTTATAAGCGCATAATTATATAGGTTGGGAATATGGGCTGAGATCAGTTGGGTGGTTCTTCTGCTGGATTTGGCTAGGTTCATTGAGGTCTGTGGTCAGTTGGCAGTCGATGGTCTGACTGTTATATCTGGCAGATGGCTAGCTGTTGCCTGGGGTATGGGGCTGACTGAGCCATGTATCAATGTATCCGTCCTCCAGCAGGCTAGCTCATGCTCTTTCACATAGCGGTGGTCACAAGATTCCCAAGAAAAGCAAGAGAGAGGAAATCGCAACCTTTCTTGAGGCCTCTTGCTTGTGACTTTGTAGAACATTACTTCTGTCCTATTCTTTGGGTCAGAGAAAGTCACAAAGCCATCCCAGATTCAGGGAGTAGTGACGTCGATTCTACCACTGGAAGGGAGGGGCTGCAAGGCCACACCACAAGGATGACGTAGGTGTGTGGTGGCTGTGGGAGGTGGGTGGGTGGGAGGGAATTAGATTGATTTTAAGTGGTTCATGCAATTGTAGAGGCCTGGTAAATCCAAAATCTGCAGAGCAGATCAGCAGGCTGACGACCCAGTAGGAGCTGCCACTTGATTCTGCAGCCCATCTGCTGGCAGAATTCTTGCTCAAGGGAGATCAGTCTTTCTTCTGGAGGCCTTCTGATGTGGGTGAGGCCCATCCGCATTATGGAAGATAATCTGCTTTACTCAGAGTCACCAATTTAACTATTAATCTTCTCCAGGAAACACCTTCACAGAACCATCCAGAATAATGCTTGACCAAATATCTGGGCACCATGGCCCTGCCAGGTTGACACATAAAATGAAACATCACACAGTCCAACAGTCTTGCTCCCTGAGGCACTTCATGGTATAGCGTGTGAGGACTGGATTGTAGGCAGAAGGACTGGAGTAACACAGATAAAGGAACGGACCTAAGGCATAGGTAGAAGGCACTCTTGTTGAAAATGCTCGTGAAGTCTTGCCTGAGTTAGAGGTTAGCCAGCCTCTTCAAGAGATCCTCTGTAGTCTGAAAAGGAATTGTCATAGGATTTTCTGTAGCTAGAGTAGAAAAAACGATGAGCCTTGAGTGTTTAGGAAAACGCTAAAATCCTCATTTGATGGTGAACTTAATTCCAGTCGATAAGACACAACACAAATACAGATACTCTGTTCATTTTTATGCAAACATGAAATCAAAGTTTATGATATGTACTGGGAAGGGGTATTATAGATTAAACAAAATCATGAAAATCAAAGAATTATTTGATTAGGAATCCAAGCTGAAGTGCTGATTATCGTAGCTCAGTAATCTTCCTATACCATTACTCTTAGAACTATTTGTGATTCTAATCAAATTCCCTGTGGTTTCTTGTCATTGGGCAGATTCAGAAGAGTTATGGAAAGAAATAATTGTTTTCTTGGAGAGTTTTTGGATCCTGATAAAGTCTTTCATAACAGAAGAGGCCTTTGTGGGTGGTCATTTGAACGGGCAATAACAGTCATGAGCTACGTTTCCAGTAAGCCTTAAAAACACTTACAAGGGTGAGGAATTTGGAGGAAGCTTTTTTTTTTTTTCTTCAAATGGCCAAATGTTCAGATGATGAAATACCATTTTCAAAGATGTCTGTAGGTATCTGGTCCAGACTTAATATGCAGTGTTTATGAAATCAAGGGGAGAGAGAAAGGTTACTTGTGATGATGAATTCAACAACACAGTGGTTATTAATACGGTCATTGTTTTTACTAGTGAGTATAATTCGGGCCTTAGATTCCTTTATTTGTACTGGGAAGAAAAGAATTTCTGAAACATTTATGTCTTCCCAGGAAGGTTTGCATAAGAATTCTACATTGCTTTCAAGTTTTGACCTCTGCAAATTGAAGCCTATCCATATAGAAGTTCTAAAAGGAAATTCAAGAGTAGCGTGATGGTGAAAGGTGTGGTATTTTACCACTAGCCCTGCAGGTAACTCACCTTCAGTTTTCTGATCTGCAAGATGACACGTGAAAAGCTTCGGGTGCTGCTTGGCATGTGGGAAGCACACAGAAGCTACAGTGATGATGTTAGGATACAAGGACACAGAGGGAGACAAACGTGGTACCTGGGAGCTAATGCTAACCTAGTTAACAAGAGGTGATGTTGGGGAAACCATAATATCCCTTTGACCTCATTTTTTCTGTCCCTTTCTTGATTTGTTCCCAATGTCAGTGATGAGGTAACTTTCAATAAAATATTTTTCTAGGAACAAACACATTTCTTCCTCTGTTGAGAAGCCTCATGGCCTAATCCATACCAGTCAGGTCATTTCTAGAAGGTCTGTTGTCTGCTTCAGATTCTAATATTTTTTTCCCCTGATTTGCAAACAAAATGGAAAAAAATTGCCTATATATTTGCAGGGAATAAAAACATGTAATTCCAAAGAAAATTAGAAGGTAAAACTCCAGAATAACATGATTCTTCAGAAAATACAATCCAATTATAGGAGACAGGTAATATCCAGTTCTTTTTTGGTTGACCTATAATAAATGCAGATTGCTTAGGTATTTAACATAGAGTGGTATTTCAAAACCAAATGGTGACTATTATTTCCATTATCAGTGGAAAAAGTAATGTTAAGGTAGAAATTAGTACTTGAGGCTTATAAATGGGAAAAAGAATCTTTTGAGCAAAACTAGCTGAAAGATTGTAACTCTTTTGATCTCAGGTTAGAGGATTGTTCTTTCAACAAATATTTTGGGAGACTCTATCATGTTCCAGGCAGTGTTTTAGAACCTGGGCATATTGCAGTGAGTAAGCAAGAAAGGCCTTGGCTTTGGCGGTATTTATAACTACCAGGTAGAGGCAGAATGAAAACAAAAGTAAATGTGGGTACAGGAGAATCTGTGAAATGATCAGTGCTACGAAGATCATGGGAAAGGACCTTGTGATGTACCCACGGTGAACGGGGTGGTGTGTGTACCTTGGGGGAATATTCAGACTGGGAGTAGTTAAGGGAGGTCCCCATGGAGGTCTTGTTGGGGCGTGTGGGGGAAAGACTTCCCTTGTGGCTGCAGCGGGGCGAGTAAGGGGATGTGGCTGGGATTCGGAGAGAGGTGGCAGAGCCCAGATCCCAGGAGACTGCAGGTGTAACGGGAGGAGTTTAGAATTCATTCTCAGTGATATGGAAATCCTCTGGAGATTTTTAAGTGGGAGAGGGATGTGGCCTGATTTATGCTTTCAGGAGATCACTGTGGCTGCTTTGAGGAGGATGGGCGAGAATGAATAAGGGGAAGAGGGAACCATTGGGGCTCTTGTGTAATACAGATGAGAGGGTGGTGGAGGCAGAGACTGAAGATGGAGAGTCGTTCCCCCAAACTAAGGAGAGTACGGGCAGCTGCCTGCACTTAGCTATTGTTGAGAGAGGCCATCCGAGTGTTTGGTGGGAAGTGCAAAGACAAACCTGAACACTGGACAGCGGACAGACCGTATTGGGCCAAGGCACAGCGGGCTGTTCCATGAAGCGAGGATTGGAAAGTGTTGAGCAATGATAGATCCAGTTATGTAGGAGAATAATGGTGTTTGGGTAGCAGACAGATTTAAGAAAATTTAGCACATCGAAGTTAAGTAGTATGTTTAGGGCAGATGCCCATGGTCCTCGGTGGTGAGTTGGGTTCTACCAACTTTCTTTCTTACTCACTGCTGTCTACCCGGGATACGAAGGTGTCACTGTGGTGGACATGCACTGTGGACCCTTGTGACGGTCTGGTGTTTTTAGCAATACGTGTTTTAAATGTTTAAATGAGCAGATCTCTGGGCACCCAGCTGGCTCAGACAATAGAGCATGGGACTCTTGATCTTGGAGTTGTAAGTTCGAGCCCCATGTAGGGTGTAGAGATTACTTAAAAAAAAAAAGTCCTAAAAAAATACAAATAAATGAGCAGAACGCTGTTGTGTTGATTGCTGTAAAGAACAATCGCTCAGTTAGAAGACGGGCTTGGTGCCCTTCAGAAGGTCATTACCTCGGTTGTTCTGTGGGACAGGATGTCTTCTGGGGCTGTTTCATGCCAGTGTGTCCTCGTTTTGTTTGCAAGGAAGAAAATCCACCACACACACACACACACACACACACACACACACACACACACACAGAGCTTTGGTGGATAGCTGATGTAGGGTGATGATTCAGACTCATTAGGGGACCCAAGGTCAGAAAGTCAAGTGAAGCCACATGTCACGTGAAGTAGGTCTGGGAGCGGCAGAGTCCAGACAAAAGCTACTTGCTCTTTGCTGTCTTAGGAGCCCCCCTCTCCCCTGACTCATGAGGCCTAAGATTCAACCCAAATGGCTGCTAGCCCAGAGTCTGCTTCATCACCTCTCAGCTCCAGTGCCCCATCCCAACTGGTGCTCCTTTTCTGCCTTTTTTTTGCTCAGTTTCCCAGAGGCCAGTTGTGTTTGGTTCAGCTCCTGAAGTTGCCTGCGTGGTCCTGGCTTGTGGTGGTGGTCTGGAGCCAGTTAGTGTGGCCCCTCATCCATCCACTCGGTAGTGCTGGGTGGAACAACGATGGATGGATGGGTCTAGGGTAGCTGTTTTGTGATGAAGAGGCATCCTCTGTTTCTCCATAGCCTTGGGGCCACTTGGCAATGGAGGGAGGAGAGTGTTTCTGGTCATGTCATGGAGATGGGGAGGAGGCACCGTTGGCGCCAGGCTGGGCGGCCTGTGGAGGGCTGTGGGAAGGCTGCCGTGGAGTAGCCGCGAGCAGAGAAGAGATGCCACCAGTGGCTGAAGGGGTCTGCTCCAGAAGGAGTGCTTTGCGTGTGGTGGCTGAATTTTCACTTGTAAAGTTAGGCAAAGATGTGAGACAGTTCTCTAGAAAATTCCGTGTTTCCACCTGCCTTTGTGAGTTTGGGCTGCTATAACAACGTACCACATACTGGATGGCTTATCAACCACATTTATTTCTCACAGTTCTGGAGGCTGGTAGTCTGAGGTCAGGGCGCCTGCCTGGTTGGGTTCCGGCGAGGCCCTTTTCTGGGTTGTAGAGAGCCGGCTCACATGCCTGAAACAGAGAGACCCTGGTCTCTTCCTTTGGTTATAAGAATAGTCCCAGCTCGGGGGCTGCTCCCTCATGACCTGGTCACCTCCCAATGGTCCCACCTCCTAATGCTGTCACACGGGGGATTGGATTTCAGTGTATGAATTTGGAGGGGGACACCCACCTTCAGTCCATCACACCCCTGGAGACTCTGAGCATTCCACCTTTCATTCTGGCCTCTCCGTAGCAGCCTACTGTGTTGTTACTGTGTTAAAAGCGTCTTTGTCTCTGCCCTCCCCTCGAGGAATTGAAATATATCAGGAACTCCTACAACTCAAAAGCAAAAAACCAATAACTGAATGTTTAAAAATGGGCTAAAGAGTTGAATAGACGTTTCTCCAAAGATGACATACAAGTGGCCAACAAGTTTATGAAAAGATTCACAACATCGCTTATCATCAGGGAAATGCAAGTCAAAACCACAGTTAGACATCACCTCGTACCTGTCAGGATGGCTATCATGAGAAAACGCAAGATGACATGTGTTGGTGAGGATGTGGAGGGATTCACCTGTCCCTTTCCTTCTCCTGGCTTTGGTGTGCACCAGTTTCCGGAACAAGGTGCAGTTGAGTGATAGAAGATGTGTTGAGAAGAAACTGCTTCACTGCTGTCTTAGTCCGTTCAGGCTACTATGACAAAAACACCACAGACTGGCTGACTCAAACAACGGACCTGTATTTCTCTCAGTTGTGGAGGCTGGAAGTCCAAGATCCAGGTGTGGGCAGATCAGTGTCTGGTGAGGGTCCACTTCTGGTTCACAGAAGGCTGTCTTCGAGCTGTGGCCTCCCTCACATGGCAAAACAAGTGAGAGAGTTCTCCGGGGTCTTTTTTCTTTTTTTCTTTTTCTTTTTTTTAGAGAGAGAGCGCGAGCGAGCATGAGCATGGGGAGGGGCAAAGGGAGAGGGAGAGAGAGAATCTCAAGCAGATGCCGTGCTCATCGTGGAGCCTGACTTGGGGCTCGACCTCACGACCCTGAGCTCATGACCTGAGCCAAAATCAAGAGTCGGACATTTAACGGACTGAGCCACCCAGGTGCCCCTGGGTTGTCTTTTCTAAGGGCACTAATCCCATTGATGACACCTCCATCCCTGTAACCTAATCACCTCCCAAAGACCCCCACCTCACACCATCACATGGGGGTTTAGGATCTCAACGTATGAATTTGGGGGGCACACAAACATTCAGATCATAACAATATGGACTGAATTATTTCAATGATATTGAGTGAATACCTTTTAACCAGTAATGTTCTCTGGATTCTCAGAATATATTTGGTAAAGGTGGGCAGTGTCTTCCTGCCTGATTAACTCAGAAATGCATAAACGCAAGATTTTCGGAGAGTTTTCATGCCCCTGCGCTCCCCCAGTGCCTCGCATTTGAGGACTTCAGAAGAGCTATAGATGTGCTCCTAACTTCTGAAATGCCTTAAGTCGAGAGCTTAACAAATACCAACATATTTCCTGAGAGGTTTGGAAGAAATGAAGCCTATGTATGCAAATTATTACTATTTCATAATAACAAAACCCACTGCTAGTATTCTGAACAGGGCTCCTGGAAAACACACTAATCCAAAACTGACAATCGGGTGGTGTCATCATAGACAAAAAGGAATTGTGGAGATATTGATTTTATATCAACACAGGCCTACAGAAACATGATTTAGGAAACATTTAAATAAAAGACCAGTCAGAGAAAGGGGATTATATGAATCTTCAGGACAGAGAGACGAGCCATCTTGAGATCTTATTTAATGTTCACACCTGTGAGTGTCACAGACTGCTGAGGGTTTGGTCCTAGATGGTTGGGGCGAATCTTAACATGGGTGGGTGTTTTGTGTGGAGCTGGCCTTCGGTCACGGGAGCGTTTTCAGGGGGCATTATCTGTAGGAGCCCGGCTGAGCTGACTCCCCAGTGGGAAACACTGCTCCATACGGTCACCAAGCAGGTGGCCTCGTTTTCTCCCAAACTAACGGCCTCTGATGCTCGGCAGATACTCACCCAGGCCCCGGTCCCCTGAAGCGCCTCTCCTCAGGCTTGGTCTTCTCTAGGAGGCCGTTCTGACTTTCTCACGTACACTGATCTCACCTTCCCTACGTCCATGCGCTCGGCGGCTGAGGGTGAATGACCCTGCACTCCTGTGTGTTCTGTTGCATTCTAGACGGTAGGCTCCCTGGGGGGCAGAAACAGCTTTCAAAACGGACTCTTGGCTATAACTCGAACCCACACGTTCCTCATTTCTGGATTCTTCACTGCTCCGCCTGCAAATAAAGTTTCTACAACACAAGCCTGGCCGTGCTCATCCTTGTTTGAAAACCCTTGGGGGCTGGGGGTGGGGGGGGGTCCCATGGCCTCGGTTTCCTGTTCACACCCGTTGTGTGCCACCCTCCATGACCTGGCTGGGTCGCTGGCACTTCAGTCTCACCTCCTCCTACTTCCCCTCTCCCTTTCCTCTGCCAGAGCTGTTACCTGATGTTCAACTGTGATGGGATCTCGAATCCCACTGAGCCTTTGCTCCTACCTGCCCCTTACCCAGACCTGCCTTTCCAAATCTCACGGTTCTGTCATTTTTAGCATATTATTAAAAAACACCGTACACTCTTTGGACTCAAATAGGGACATTAAACAGAAGGAAGAGTGGTAGAGACTGTATGTAATACTGAACGTGATTTGACCGACCAGACAAATATATAATTTGTGCAGGTTAAAAAAGCATATTAATAACTTCATGAGGTTAACCAGCTTAGGACTCAATTAGAAATGTGATCCCAGGAACTACATACAAATTATTATAATTATGGTGACAGGAAATAGCACTCCGAGGAGATGGTAGGAGGCAGAAATTTAAAAGGGGAATATATTATTTAAAAGTCAGGCAGCTTGTCTTTGCGGCCCTAAGAGTTGAATTGGGAAAATTAAAGATCTCAGATCATAAAACTACCAGCAGAATGAAGTACTAAGCTAATCCACTCAGCAGAAAGCAGTTCACCACCGTAATTGGAAACACAGGCTTGTGGTTACTTAATAGAAGCGAACATTTCATCATGTCGGGGCCAGTGTGTGCTGTAGATTTAACATACCATCTCTAACATATTTTGCAACTTGGACAATTAATTCCACACCTGTACTGTCCCATATCCAGCTTTATAAAACATGTCCTCCCCATAAAAATAAATGTGTGTGGCAAATAGCCCTCTCTCTTGTTTGCCAAAAAATCAGATTACTATCAGGAAGGCCGAATTATCACCTGCTGTCAACACACAGATTACCCAAGTTAAGGTCATTACCACTGCTGTCATTATCTTACATATTAAAGCTGTTATGGATGAACGTGGGGACGAAATGCACGGTCTTGAATTTATCTGGGGCTTCTATTAGACCTTTTTGAACTTCATTTTGCATGCTTGTAAGACTATGAATTAAAACTATCCATGCAGCCCTACATTTTTTTTTTTAAGAGAAACTGCCTCTTTAAATGAAGAATTTTTTCCTTACTGCTAAAGGTTTTAGATTAACTCAGCATCCCATGAACCTTTTCATGTTGTCATCTCCTGACATTTTTCTTTCTGGATTTTTAGAAATATAATACAAGATAAAAATACACTTGGAGGTGAAACAGCGAGAGGTGGAGATAACAAGGATATTTATTTAGCTTCCTCTCCTGCTTTTATTTTTCCCTGATTATTTATGTCATTTATGCTTCCACTCTTTTTTAACCTCCAAAGTCTGTTTCAGTTAACTTTGATTTCCACGATTCTAGTTTATTTAATTAAACTCTTTGAAGACTTTTGCCCACCCCATTTAAATGAAACATGACCGAGGAGAGAGTGAATATAAACATCTTTGCATAACTGATACGTTGAAAAATGCATGACCACTTAAATGTCACAACTCAGCAAAGCATTTCTTTTTCATTCTAGTGCTACTGCATTTTGAGGACAAGCTGAAATTTGCATTTGCAGCTTTGCTAAAATCAGGTAGTACCATAGTCTTGAGCTAAGAACGACCTCCGTTGAGAGCTCCAAGAATCTCTCCCTCTGCTCTCCCTCCTCCTCTCCCTTCACCCTTCCTCCTTCCCTCCCTCCTCCCTTCCTTCTTTTCCTTTCTCCTTTCCTCTGGCAAATAGCCAGGGCTGTAGGCATGACAGATGTAAGGCCAGCCTTGGGCTGAGGCGGCGAAGTCCACGTTCAGGGCAGCTGCCCCACCGCCCACATCCTGTGCCTCCGGGGCCTGTTCCCGAGTGTGGCTCCGATTCCGCAAGGTCCAGCGAGCCCTGGGAATTCATTTTGTTCTGGGTGGTGTAGCTCTTCCTGACCAGACTGCTCATTTACTTGCTCTTCAGCAGTCAGGCTGCGGTAGCTGAGACTCGGAGAATGAGGTAAGGTCTGGTTCCGATGTCCTACCAGCAGGCTCCCACGGGCAGAAAGGGGCAGGGGAATACAGATGGGAAAGGGAACTGAAAGGACACGGAAACAATTAGGTTATCACAAGACCAAGTAGATCAGAGCTAGAAGAAGAGCGTAAAGGCAGGGCAATGGGTCAGGAAACTGGCATTTCCTGAGTAACTTCTAGAGACCAGACACTCATGGGACTACAGGACCGGGGCAGGGAGAGATGCTGTGGGGACTGGGGCGTGACCTTAGTTGGTCACAGTCTCCATCATTCCGAAGTGTCTCGCTAACCAACAAGTGCTGACTGTTTTTCATAAGCAGGCATTTTTATGTTGTGAGCCAGAAAATCTATGCTTCTCGGGAGAGGCGGCTGCCTTCTGAGCTCCCGTCCACTGTGGCCACGTAGGGATGCATGTGGCGTGATGAGCTCTGAGTGTTCCACAGAATGGAGTGTTCCAGGTGTGTGTGTGTGTGTGTGTGTGTGTGTGTGAACCCTCCTGATTTTTCAGTGTTGGCAACAAAACACTTTAAAAATTAATTAACACTATCTTCGAGATGAATGTGCGGAGCTCGTGTCCTGAGCTGGAGGGGAACTGGCCGACTCACTTCTCAGCCCAGCCCCGCAAGGCCCGTACGCTCTTCCCTTTCACAGGAATCAAAGGAATTAAATAAGTGACCAATGCGCTTGGAAGAAAATGGATTCAGCACATCTGCTCTGGGCACCTACTGTGTGCCAAGTGCCATATAGTTCCGTGTGGGAAGATGTAAGCGCCTGCCCCACAGACACTTCTGGTCACCTCGGGATACTAGAAGGATGCGTGAAAGTTAAGGCACTGCCACAGTCTTCAAATAACAGTTCTGAACAATAATACAAGGCCTTCTAGGATTAATTGTCAAGTGAATGGCCTGGATAATCATTGTTATAGGAATTCCTAGGAGGAAGAGAGACTTCTCTTTTGGCTTGATCTAGAATAAAGAATTTGAACAGTGATCAAAAGATCTGGAATATTCTCCACAACAGGGTGGACGAGGAGAAGAGAAACAGTGAGGGACTGAGGCAGCTTCTTTTTTAGAAGAAATCCTTCTGGGGGGAAGAATCTCCTTTGAGGTATGGGATTTGACCCAGACGGTTGGGTCACTTGCCCATGATGGGACAGGACGTTCATGGCAAATCCAGGCCTAGAACTTCAGCGGCTATTGGCATGAACGGGTCATTTTGTTGGACTATATCTTGGATCTTCAACGGGCAAAGATCAGAATGGTTATAACTAGAGTCTTCCAGTGTGACCACGGAGTGCCTATGCCTGCTGCTGAGTAGCTATCTAATGCTGTCTTAATTTTTTCCTACTTTCTTCTGGAAATATATATTTTTTCCAAGTGAAAGCAGTTGTGGTAGCACCTGGCTGGCGGCCATATAGTTCCAGGTATGAGAGTCTGCCCCATACCGGTGGAATACTTTTACATCATCACTGGGGGCCACTTTAATGACTTGTAGCCTTGAACCTGGAAGAAGTTAAGAAGATTATAGGAAAAGATTACACCAAGTGTAGAGAGAGAATGGAAGGGAGCATACAGATAACTTCTCACTGGCTTGCCTAAGGAGTCCTAGCTGCTCTGTAGAGGAGTGATTTTCAAACTTGATTTTATTAACTACAAAGACCTGTGCTCCACTGAACTTCTCACACAAAAATCCCCAAGTTGAGAACAGATGAAAATGGTCTTCCCATGTCCTCTGTACCTAATCCTTTGCTCAGGGTTCCTCGTTCAGTCCTGGGGGCTGGAAATCCTAGAATTCTGGAATCTGTTCTCTCTGAGAATGAGAAGGAAGAATCAGAGGTGGGGGAAGACAAGTGGTTTAAGCCAGTTCTTTCCAAACTACAGCTCATTTATCCCCCGGGGTGTGCAAGGGCAATGGGAGGAGGGAAGAAGATATTAGAATTTCTTTGTCTTTTTTTTTTTGTATCGCATCCTCTTCAAGTTTTCTTGGTTTATATGTTATCATGCATATAATATATCAGTACACTAAAAGTAACTTATGAAGTCCTATCGCATTATGTTATAAATTAGAAAACATTCTGGGGGGGGTATGTGTTCAATTTTATTTTTAATTTTACTCATAAGGTAAGGACCGGAAATGTTTGGAGACCACTGTCCTGGACTATGACCTTCAAATGCTAATTTTTAAAAAAGATTTTATCTATTTTTAAGTCATCTCCACACCCAACATGGGGTCGAACTCACAACCCCGAGACCAAGTCACGTGCTCTACTGACTGAGCCAGCCAGGCACCCCCCGACTATGACTTTCAACCTTTAGTATTCAGTTCTCTTCTCCAAAAGGACCTGGTTCCCACCATGATAGGAACAAGAAGAGAGTTTGACCACTCCCAGGCATTCTATAATTTGTCATTTATGGCAGGTTTTGAGGACATCAACATTGCAGTGGTATTTCTGAGAGGAAATTTTTATCACTATAGCTCCAAAACACATCACAAACAGAAACAATAATTTCATTAGTAGCTGAAAATTGTAATAATGCTGTTGAATATAAATTTCACTGCTGTGGTAATTCTGAAACACAAGGATGATGAATAAAAAATTGCAGCAGTATTATTGGGAATAAACTTTATTGCCATGAGTAAGACACAGTGGGAGGATTAATGGAGACTAAAATTTTGGGTGATGGTTTTCAGCCAGTGGTGTGGGTATTATCAGTAGGAATGTATTTTTTTTTTTTTTCTCCGTCTGGTATTGTGCTCTCACTTCTGGTCAACAGCCCTAGCTCCACAGGGAGTGGGCTCATGCTCCGGGCACTCCAACCCCGACTCTCACATCTGTTTCTTACTCAGTCTTTTATTACCTCAGTAATTCTATCTTTGTTGCTTCAGCCAAAAGCCAAGGATCGTCCTCTCTCTTTCCCTGTTTGTTCACATCAAACCTATCCCTGAGTGCTATCAGTTCTGCCTGTGAGTCACTGTGTTCCTCTCCATCTTCTCCGCCACCTCCTGGTCGGATCCTGGATGACACGGTACCTCCTACTGGATCTACCCACTTCCCTCCAAACAGCTCATCACTCAGGACCTGAGTGAACACTGCCGTCCAGCCAGGGGATCAGCCACGTTCCAGCTAAAGCCCTCCTGTGGCTCTTTCCCATATTTCCAGATTTAACCCAAACACTGTGGTCCTCCAAGCTCTGGAAGATGACCAGCTTCACCTGCAGTTCTCTCCCTGGGTCACCACATCTAGCTGGACTGAATTATGTCCCCTGAACATTCACATGCTGGAGCTCTGAACCCCACTGTGTCAGCATGTGGAGGTGGGGCCTTTGGGAAGGAATTAAGTGTAGATGAGATCATGAGGGAGCTCCTCAGGATGGAATTAGTGCCCTTCTGAGAAGAGACACCAGAGAGCTTGCTTCTTTCTCTCTCTGCCATGTGAGAACACAGTAAGAGGATGGCCTTCTGAAAGCCAGGAAGAAGGCTCTCACCAGGAACCGAATGGGCTGGCATCTTGATTCTGGACTTATTAGCCTCCAGGACTGTGAGAAATAAATTCCTGTTAAGTCACTAGTCTGATGTTTTGTGATGGCAGTCTGTGCTTGCCAGCCCTGGGACACTCCTGTTCCCTCATCTCTGAGCTGGCTCTTGTCCATCCTTCAGGGTCTCGGCTATCTGTCTCTCTCTCGGAGAGGCCCACCCTGACCACCCCAGCTGAAGCAGCCACCAGAGGCCTCTCCACACCAGAATTGTGGCCTCCACTCCTCCAGGGGGCGCCGTTCACACAGATAGGAGGTGGGGCAAGGTGGCCCCGGCAGCTATTCGATGAAGTGGTCCTTCATCATCTTTTTTTCCTGCACAGACATTACCCCAATCTGACATTTCCTTGCATGTCTATTGTTTGGATAAACAAAAGCCTGGTCTTTAAGGAAAAGGAGGTCTTGTGACTTCCAGGTTTGTAGTCCGACATCTAATGGCAAAGACAGACGCCATGTCGCTGTTGGCAAACAAAATCCCCACGTCTGCCATCTCTGCTCACCTGTGAGAATTGCATGGAGCAGTGTCTTGCCAAGCCACAGTGGAGCCTGACGGAAGGATAAACTCGGTAGTACCCATCCTGTCTTGACTTAAAATTTTGACATTTTGTTCATCATTTTTTGGGTCCTTTTTTAAAACACATTGCATTACAATATTATCATGATTACTGAGATGTTGATGCTGCTGCAAGCGCCTCACCTGCTCCACCCTGGTCCTGGCCCTGGCTGGGAGCCTTATATTGATGAGACTACCTAAGTATATACGGAACCAAAGGCCTTATTTTGGCTCAGTGGCAAAGGGGGGTTGCTCAGTAACGTGGGCTGCAGTGTGTATGGTTTCGGGTGCCATGCCGTCTATTGCCTACCCTGCTCAACTGACATTCAAAAGCAGAACATGGCAGGGGCTAGGAAATCGCACAGAGTTAATCTTTCATTAGCCCAGCACTGATGGAGGCCTGGGAGCATCACAAATGGTGGGAAGAGCAGAGTTTGGGAGTCTCATGGCCTCTGGGTTCAAATCTTGCTTTTGCCAATTTGTTAGCCGTGTGTCTTGGGGCAAGTGATTTATCTTTGCCGAGCCTCAGCATCCTGGTTAGCAAAATGGAGAGGCAGAAATACCATGTCTTTCGTTGGGTTGTCATGAATATTAAAAGAGATCATTGATGTGTCCCATACATATCCACGTAGTGCTCACAGTGTGCTCGTTCTGTGCTTGGCACCGGGTTCCGAGGTGAGCCGCCGAAAGGAGGATGCTGTCTTGGCCCTCTTGGAGTTTGCTGGCTGAGGGGTGCGGACATGAAACCGAATCGCCAATGTGCTAAGTGCCGACGCTGGGACGGGGTGGTTGCCCTCATCAGAGAGACTGGGGAGGGGGCAGTGGTGTCGGTGAGATCCACGGAAAGCACAGCGACATAGCAAGTGGGAGGGGCTCCCACGTAGGAGGAACAGCTTGCACAGAGACCCGCTGGAGGGGAAGGCATGGCTCGCGTGCAGAAAGGAACGCATGCCATGGGGCTGTGGTGCTGAGCAGCAATTTACGTAATTTATGTTGCTGTGTTTACCGTTGTCAGCCACTCTGCTGGGCCCTGGGAGATACGGGGAGGATGGGATCCAGAAGGTTCACTGGCCTGCTCATGCCACCTGCAGGAAGGACAGTTCTGCCTGCAAAGGCAGGAATCGAGTCTAACTCGGAGGCTGTGTTCCCTAGAGAAGGTTCCAGTAAGAGACAGGAGAAGCCCAACAGGGTGAAAAAAGAGGGAAAAGAGTTAAACCAGAAAGAGCCAACCCTTGGAAGGACAGTGAATAAACAAGAAGGGACGTTTCTGTGTCACCAGCCATATTTCTTTGGAAATAAAAATTATTTTTCCAGAAATAACTTAAGTATTCAGCCAGAAAAGGTCCTGAAGCGTACTGCTTCAGTGCAGAGAAAATCCCCCGGTGTGTTAACGTTCCTGAGCAAGGTGTACGGGCAGCTGTCATGGGCCCTGCCCAATTTCCCTGCAAGGGAGTTGAGTTCCGGGGGAAGCTTACACCTTTCAGCTGCTAACGTGTTTCCACGGGCCTGTCCCAAGTGGACAAAAAATTAGGTAAGAGAGGGAGAGAGCAAAACTGGAACTTTACAAGTAAATTTCAAACGCACGTTGGGGGGAAATTTGCATTTATAAACCTTGCAATGCTGGCAAAGTGTGTTCCCCCACCCCCCAGAGGTCACGGGACAGGTGGAAAAGAGCCGCTAATTCTGTCCCTCAGTCTCATGCTGTCCCGAGCCCGGCGTGACCTCAGAGGGCATGAGTTTCCGAGCTCTTCCTTGAGACAGCGTGCAGTGAGTGCCTGTCATGCGAGCAACATTTGTGGCAGCTGATGTCCCCTGGACACGTTCCCAGGGTCCACCAGAAGATAGCGGCTTTTTATGGCCTTTTGCGTTTGAACTAGTGACCCAGAGGTGAGAAATTCTATATTCCATTACTGACTCCCTCAGCAATCCTGGGCACCCTGACACGGCCGTGACACTTAAGTCATGTGCGGCATGCGGATCGGCTCATGGTGAAAAGCTACACCGGACTGAAAGTGAATCCTCCCTGCAAATCCCACGATGCCAGTGGGGCAATTAACAGCTTCGACCGCCCTGAGGGGGCCTGCCTGGAGCTTTGTCATTGCCAACCTGTTCAGAAACCCAGAAGAGGGGTGCAGTCTCTTGTTGGTGCCTCTCATTAGCTCAAGTGCTTTTTTTTTTTTTTTTTTTTTGCAGGGAGGTGGGGGCAGTTCTAATCAGTGCCCTGCCACGGGTCAGAGGGACTCAAGTGATGATTCAGGGCAACTCAGAGGTCGCGGGATGTTTTGACAGTGATGACAAGAATAGCAGTCAACAGGTTGTCCTCCCCATCTAGGGTCTTCTGTGGGTGGGAAAAAGCAGTCATTACGGAGGCCAGTGAGGCTTAGTGTCATTTTGTTAATAAAGGCTTTATAAGAGCCAGGAGAACGCCATCTGGTCCTGGGGCTCTGCCAGGTTGAGGAGACTTTAATAGCTTCTTGAGTTTCAGCAGTAAAAATTGGGCTATCCGGGGAACAGAACATGTGCTCAGGAATGGTGAGGAGTCGGGCTTATTTAAAAAGTGAGGGGGGCCTAAGATAACCCTTTACGTTGGCGCGGGGGCGAGATGGGCCGGGAGGCCAGAGCAGCTGCTTCAGTGATGACGAGAGGAACGGTTTATGGCTGCAGCCCTGCATCCCAGGTGACCCCATTGTCTGGGATCCGCGAGCACCAACCCCGTGAAGAGACTCGTTATGTAAGAGGCTGTCCGATCATCCTTTAGGCGAGAGACCTCATTCATAAACTCCATGCCCACAGAAAGGAGCATTTCGGGTGAGGGTTTATGTATCCCTTTTGCAAAAGAATGGTAATTAGCATGGGTTCGGGGGCATGTGGATCTTTCTAGTTTGTGAGACATGGAGGCCACACTAAAACCCAGTGACCTATTTCATGAAGTAAACTGTCGAAGGGCTGACAGTCACTCTCCAGAGAATCGCTTGTCCCCCTCAGAGCAAAGGAAGATGATATTTATTCATGGTATTAAAAAATTTAAATTAAGTCATCTCGTAGCAGTCTCCTGAGAAAGAAATAAAAATGTACAGGGACACCGGTTAGAAATGTTGCTATAGATTAAGACTATGGAGGCAATTAATATTGAGAAAAAGTCAATCTAGCAAGGTAAGAAACTGAAATATTTATATAAAAAGTTAAAAAAATCCCATTAGCTATTACCCAGGTGGACATATCTCCATGTAATTATGGAGTCCGCTAACAAAAGCAAATTTCTCTCTCCTTGGTTCCATCTCTAAGGCATTCGAGTTGGCAGAAGTTCTTTTCATGAGGAAGTAATTTAAATAGATACTGAATGAGTTAAGGGTCTCCTCTGTAAATTGCTCTTATTCTATAGGTCAAAAATGTGGCTTCCGTGGGGCGAAGAGAACAGTCCGGAGAGAAGGAAACTACCAGGCGCCTAGTAGGTGTGCAATACGTCCTTGTTGAACTGTATTAGGAAAGATGGCAGAAGACTAGTTTGGGGGAAGAGCAAGGCGAGGGATCTGAACAGTACTTAGGAGTTTGCAAAAATCATTCAAGTAAATTGTCCTGTTTGAGCCCCACCCAAAGCCAGTGGGGTCAGAGCAATATTACAGCCCATAGTTGTAGATAAGCTCAGAGAGGTAAGAGGACACAGCCTTGAAGGGATGGTGGGGCTACAATGGGGCTAACTGTTCTTATTGGTAGAGAAGATGGCTAGGCTTCCTTCCAGGGCAACTGATTCTCATTTGACCACACCATGCGTGCATGGGAAGTCCATGTTCTCTGCTTGTGGTCTGGGGCTCTACGCATTGCTAAAGGAATTCCATGACTGTGCTGATAGACACCACCACGAAGCCGAATCTAAAGTTTTGTTAGATCTTTAGTGATTCTCGCAATCGCTTTGCTTTCCCCTCGTTAGCCACTTTTCCCATCCAAAATGAGCTATTCCTCACCATATCCAGATTATGTAGATAGTCTTGCCTCACCTTTCAGAGAGGGAAGAAAAAGGGGTCTATCATCTGGGGACTCCCTCCTTTTCCTTGCATATACCGGAACATGCCCTCACGGCAACGCACATCTCCTCTTCTGTCACAGACAAAGCTTATTAAAGTCAGCTTTGGCCACGTCTAAGTGTTGGTGCCCCCTCCACATTCTTACACTGAAGGTCTGTCCCCACCATGTGATGGTATTAGGAGGCAGGGCTTTGGGAGCTGATGAGATCATGCAGGTGGAGGCCTCCGGAATGGGATTCGTGCCTGTATAAAAAAGGTTCCAGAAAGTTCCCTTGCTCCTTTCACTAGGAGAGAACATGGCCAGAAAGTGCCATCTATGAACCAGAAAGTGGACCCTCACCAGATACTGCACCTGCTGGTGCTTTCATCTTAAACTTCCCAGATTTCAGAGCTGTGAGATATTTCTGTGGCCACTCTTCTCTGGTAGCTTATTACAGCAGTCTTACCGGATAGCTTGAGACAACCTGTTTGTCTGTTCACTGGATCCCTTAACCCCTTCCAGCTTTCCTACCACCTTATCCCATTGCTCCCCCTCACGTTTTAAATCTTCAGTTTCTTCTGGTTTATTCATGTAAGTCTATCCATGATGTCAGACTGCTTTCCTCCCTCTTCTCCCAAATTACCCTGCTCTCGACCTTGCCTTCTCTTCCCTTGCTACCCGTGCCCTCACCCTCATTCTCTTTGAAGCCAACAATTTAGTTTTTATCCCAACACTTTATTGAAATAACTCTTGCTAAGGGTCCCAACAGCCTCGTCTTCAAAATGAATGACCTATTTTCAGTCTTCTTTCTTGATTCTTTTAAGCAATTAATTGTCTATATTGACAACCCCCATATTTTGAATACTTTCCTTCCTTTCATTCCTTTCTTTACTCATTCACTCACTCAACAGTTATTTATTGAGTCTTACCGTGTGCTAGGGGCACTATTCTAGGTGCTGGAGGTACGAAGTGTATCATAGTCTAGTGGAGGAGGCAGGCAAGAAAGAAATATGGAAATGAATATAAAGTATCATGCTGGATAATGATGAGGCCAAGATGATGGCCAGCCTTCCAGAGAGAGGCCTCTGCTCCCTCTTCCAACTCTCTGGTTCTTCTGTCTGGTTCTTCAATTTGGTGTTCCCAGGGTACCATGTCTACTCTCCCATCTGCTGTTTCTACAGGACTTTCCAGAAGATCTTGCCCACCCCAAGACTTTAATGATCATATCTCTGCCAATAACGTTAACATTCATGTTTCCATCTCTAGACGTAACCTCCCTATTGTGGAAGCATCTTTTGAGCCACTTACTGGACGTTTCCATAGTCACCTCACATTTACCCAGGCCAGACTGACAACCTTCTGTCACTCAACCTGTTCCCTCTGCTTTCTGTCCCAGGTAGTGTTGCGTTATTCCATCCGTCTCTCAATCTAAGAGTTTTCCCCTCATTCCTGCTGTAATAAGTCACCCAGGGTTGTTGATTCTGTGACTTAAAGGCTCCAGAACTTTGCCCTACTTTCCATCGTTGGGGTCATTGCATTAGTTTAGACTCTCTTTTTTTTTTTTTTAGGGACTCTTGCAGGCTTCCCTATTCCAAGGTTCTCACCTCCAGTCCTCCTCTCACCTTGCTATCAAAGTTATTATCCTAAACATACCCGATTTTGTCAGTTCCCAATTAAAAAAAAAACAACCCCAAACTCTCTTTTCTCCCTGTGGCCTGTGGTAGGGCTGAAGAGCTGTAGGTACCGCTGCTGGGTGGCTCCTGAAATCCTTGTGATGGGGTTTGCCAAGTTTGAAACGAAAACTATCAGGATGAATTCGGGGCAGAAAGGGTGAGCCTTGTTTTGTAAAACATTTGTTTCCGTTGCAAATCTGTGTGTGGACACACTCGGTTGTGCTGTAAACTGTGTCTTTCGGGGCAGCCCCCCGCGTGGTTAAAACACAGCGCTGGCTTCTACAGTCTTACCTAAATTCCTTTGCTTGGCAGGTAAGGCCTTTCTCAGGCCTGCCTCCGTGTTCTCAGCTGGGCCTTCTTTTTTTTTTCCTTTTTTCTTTTTTTATTATGTTAGTCACCATACAGTACATCAGCTGGGGCTTCTGTCCTGCGAGAAAACTCTCCTCAAGTCACGTGGAAGAGAAAAAGTCTCACTATCACACGGCAGGGCTGGTTTCCTGCCTGTGCAGTGCCTTTGCCCATGCTGCTGTGTATGCCACTCCTCTTCCCCTCGGGCCAGCTGTTTCTTGTCGTCCCTGTCCCAGCTTCAGTGTCACCCTCCCCAGC